>NW_023458559.1:48303641-48493150 GCF_013731165.1 Rhagoletis pomonella
TCGTATTTCTTAAAATTACCGTTATATGGGAGGTAGGCGTGGTTATTATCCGATTTCGCCCATTTTCAATACCATCCGTCCCACGCCCAAAAGAAGTTCACGTACCAAGTTTCGTTAAGATATCTCAATTTTTACTCGAGTTATCGTGTGCACAGACGGACGGACGGACGGACGGACGGACAGACAGTCACCGCTTAATCGATTTCTCTTTTCATTCTGATCATTTATGTATACATTTGTCTATATCTATCTCGATTCGTTTTGCCTGTTACAAACAACCGTTATGTGAACAAAGTTATAATACCCTTGTGCACAAGTGCGCTCGGGTATAAAAAGATGGATTTTGGTATTTTCAAATTCGTCCAGTGTCACGTAAATCTTAACATTTTTCAGAAATATTTGACCGAAGTCTTATAGCCTTATTTATAAAAAAATAAAGTAGCTTTACAAAACGTTTATAAATTGAAAAATGTATGAAAAAGTCAATGTATGAAGCTTTTTAAACCTACTTTATTTCTATGAATATGGCCATTGAAGCATACAAATTTCATGATTCCGATGGAAAAATAGTACGGATTTTTCTTTTATGCAGAGTGATGCACTCTAATGTGAATATATAGCACATGCATATGAAAGTAAACTTATATGCATTTATATCCATACTTCAAATGAGGTAATAAATAAAAGGTTACGAACAAAATACCTCATGTGCTTATCTTATCACCTACTCGCATTTGTCAAAAAGAGACCACCGATACTATGGACTTTTGTTCCTATACTATTTAGTTCGTATTCAATTATTTTTTTATTTGCTCAAATATTTAAATTCTCATACATTTAGCATTTTCATTTTCAAGTCCCAGTGGATTCTATTTGCAATACATATTTATATGGATTTTATGTAACTAAGTGAGCACATACAAACGCGAATACAGAATTACATTTGTAGATATGTATTTAGTCCCTGCTATAGGGGCCTTCACACGCCACCCGGTATCCGTATCAGTTGAGACAGACCTTATCAGACCTTTTTGTGCGTACATGGGTGTGTGTGTGTATGGCATACGTGTGTGGAAGGGAACCAGCCTAGGGTACAGCCGTAAATGATGGCACTCGAATTAAAACCAGCATTTTTATACGAACAAAGCTGATAAGATGGAAGCTAATGCAGATGTATGTACATATGTATATACTTGTAGCTATTGGGCCACATGAAAAGCCGCTGCGGATTTTTGTCTCTATGTAGTGTTGATGCCCATGCATCTGGCAACACTAATGCAATTGCGTCAAACTGACGTGCGTTTGACAGGTGCCATTTCAGGCTACACTTTGATTGAAGATAGTTCTGTAATTCGTCGCTCCTGCAAAAAGTTGCATGGATTTGATGTTAAAAAACGCTAGCCGACCAAAGAGCCGCTAGCCGCCCAGCGTTGAGCCACACATAGACCGGTAGGTCCTTAGCGTTGCCAGTTGGTTTTACGCGTTAAAGTAGACATCACAAAGGATGTCCACGCTTTTTGCGAAATTCCGATTGGTGGGCTCCCAAGCATTTAGTCGTATCTTTGACAGTGCAGGACATCGGCAGAGAAGATGCTCCATGATTTCACTGGCCTACGGCTCACGATATTTCCTGTATCTGGTGGCCGATATGTACTTGTTTAAAATTTATTTTTAATACACAAATTTTTTTTTTTTCAAAAATTTACCCAAAAATCCGCGGGACTTTTCTAATGACCCAATATATAGACATGTACATATGCATAAATAGATAAAGTTTGATTGATAGAAATTAAATATGGGAGAAGTGTGACGAGAAGTGGGCGGAGAGTGCTAAGAGATAACAATTTAACAACTATTTCGATTCATTCAGTAATAACTTTTATACGTATGTATCCATGTATGTATGTATGTATGTATGTATGTAGAATGCCCGTACTGGGTGCAAAATAATGGAACATAGAAAAAAAGTAAATAGAATAAAATTATACAACGGTAATGAACTGTAATCAAACGAAAGAAAAAAACAAATAGCAAAAGTAACATAGCGAAGTTGACAATAAAGATAACTCAATATTATGGCGTGCTTTTTATAAACTTACAAATATATGTTCAAGAAGTAAATAAATTGGAATGCATATACAAACTACTCTGTGTACATATGTATGTATGTACATAGGTATGTATTTATAAGTGTTTGGGCAAGGCGTATGTATGTATGAATGTACTTTAAGTATGGCTGTATTTATCAGTCTAGGCATTGCAATGTGAAGTCGACATTAATTCACTTATAAGTACTTATGTACGTACATAAATATTTATATGT
Source organism: Rhagoletis pomonella (assembly GCF_013731165.1). NCBI lineage: Eukaryota > Metazoa > Arthropoda > Insecta > Diptera > Tephritidae > Rhagoletis > Rhagoletis pomonella. Next base: position 48,305,965 of record NW_023458559.1, read on the forward strand.
GCTATAAAATTATACACAGATTTACAACTATACCAAACACATGCATGTATATACTGGCTATAATTAAATTCATTCATTCAAAATGACAGTAGTTAAAGCTTGTTCATACAGCTGTTTGTAAGCAAACGAACGAAGAGTATTGCCTTAATGAATTTAAAATGATAACTAAGTAACTTCTATTTATTTTAATATAGACAACAGAGAAAATGTCAGTATGTATGTATTAATAAATATATAAATAGAAATATATTTTCACCACGACAACAATGGCCAATTAAGCGATAATATCAGGTGGCTAGGGGGCGCGGACCCCCAGGGGGAAGTACAATAATTTTTCTCCATCTCCCCCCTCCCTCTCACATATGGAGGCATTTTCAAATGTTTTCAATAAAAACTTATTATAGCTCTGAGGAAGATTTGTCTGGGTATATTTAAGATTATTTACATGGTAAGATAAAATTCAATAATTATTGTCAAGATTTAAGCATCAGTTTCTCAGAGTAAGAGAGAGAGAGAGTAGGTTAGGTTGATGTGGCAGTCAATACAAGTAACCAACTCACTTGGAGCTTGCAGGTCCATTGTGGTACCACTTCTTCCTAGACTCTCCCTACACCGGATAATGCCGTAAGAGAACTAAAGAAGTGCATGCCTAAAAAGCCTTCCCTGCTATTGGCCACAGTTGGGCAGCTGCAGAATAATTGCCCGACGGTTTCTTCCTTAACTCTGCAACTTCCGCAATATTCGTTGGATAATATTCCGAGTCTCGAAGAGAGCCTAGCAAATAGCTAATTACCGGTTGCATAAGCCGCGACAATCGGAATATCCTCTCTAGAAAGGCTGATAAACTCTCCCGTCCTATTCTTTTCTTACAAGTGCCCTCCTCTAGCCATGACCAGTTGGCCTCTTGAATCATGGGTATATTTACCAATTTCACCACTGCTTTCACATAGAGGGAAATTGACACTTTTCTTGGCTAGCTCATCGGCCCCGAAATTTCCTTCGTACAAATAATTCCAGTCCTAATTCTGTCAGGCTTGGATCCATATGTGTAAAAATTCAATTCCCCCCTTCTCCATGGTCTCCGTGTTTCCCATTCTCCTCTTGACGAAATGATCGTTTTAAATAGCCTATAGAAGATGGGTTTGGAGGCGTAGTAGTCGATTTCTAGGTCATAACTACCCAAAGTGTGAAGTATGGAAGCGTGGCCGGACCACCAATCCTTCCATAGCACCATACTTTTTATTCTGAGCACCGAAGTGTTTTCCTACCAGACCGCTTGTTTGCAAGCGTATAATGGAACGATGGCCTTCCTAACTCCTTACTGAGCCCATATAGTTAACACTCTCCTATAAAGTTATCGCCACAACGTTAAAATTTAGCGCAGAGACTGTGGGAAGCCTGTGTTTCATTGTAGAGAGAATTGCTTTGGTTCTCAGAGAAACAAAAAACATTACATTTAATTGTCAATGAGTTAGGAGCCATCACGCCAAAAAAAAAAAATCTTTAATAAGAGCATATTTGGAAAAATTAAAAAGGTCCAAAAAGATGTTCTTTCTTATCCTGAGTATCGCAATTTTGGCCACTGCGAAAAGCTTGCCGCGGCGCAAACAGCTATTAGACTCAGGGAAACCGATTGGTTAACCGACTTACGGACTGGACACTCTGGAGTTCTAGGGGGCTTCAATTTCATCCCTGATCGCACAGATTACTGCGTCACCGAAATGGCTCCTAGGAGCTTCTTCTCTGCCTTCAAAGGAGGATTGGGCGGGCAGAACTTTTGGAGAGGGGGAGCGGTGAAATTCTTCACAGATGAAGCGAAACTGAAAGGCAGGGTCGGTGGCGGGGTCTTCTGTCGAAAGCTTTCCATCAGCACTAAGTTCAGGCTCCCGGACTTCTGCAGTGTATTCCAGGCGGAAGTGAGTGCTATCAAGGAGGCGGTGGAATCATTGCTCCGGAGTGCTATGACAGTCAAGGAGGTGAGCATTTATTCTGATAGCCAAGCGGCTATCAGGGCTTTGAGTAAGTTGGAGGTGCGCTCTAACTTGGTTAAGGAATTGCTGCTCTCTCTTTCGGTCGCGTCAAAATACTTCTGTATTAGGCTTATATGGGTACCGGATCACATTGCGACATTGCGGAGAACTGTGTTGCTGACGAATTGGTCAGGAAAGCCACTCGTAAAACGTTATCGCCAGATAAAAAGCGGCTGGGGGTGCCATTGATATTTTGCGGTTCATTCTTGGATAGATGTGCCTCGTGTCAGCTCAGTGATTGCTGTGCGAAAACCAGGACATGCGCGATCGCAAGATCCTTCTTTCCGAGGGTAGACAGGGGCGGTCGAAGGCACTCTTCACACTCACAAAGCGACAGATGTAACTTTTTGTGGGGGTTTTAATGGGTTACTGTCCAATCGGTATTCACACAGTAAGGCTGAGCATACTACCGGACCCCATATGTCGCAGTTGCCTGGAATATGACGAGGTGGAATCACATCAACACTACCTTCTTAGGTGCCCAGCGTTTACGAGGCTACGGTTGAAGTACACATCCTGTCACATCCTTATAGCCCCGAGGAGCTCTGGGGCACTGAGATTAGTAGAAATCGTAAATACATAACCGCCTCGCGGCGTTTTATCGAGTAAGTATTGGGTGCCGTTCAGAATGTGGTATCACAAAGGACAATATCCTAATTGTGTAAGTGAGCCCTGGTCACGCGGGGCTGCCACCTAACCTAATCCAATCTAATATTCATTAAAATTTAAGATTAGTCGGTTTTCAATGACCGCCAATCACTAAATGAAGTAATTGCTTAAAATTGGGTAGTGGTATATTATTTATTTATTTATGGTAGATGGTAGTTGCAGTGTTGCATTTAAAATTCCACAGAGATATTCAAAAAGTCACAAACTTATCAGACTACCCTGGTAAAAAGAAATTAAAAGTTAAGAATTCAATTATCTACATTAGATCGAAGTCGACCATCGAACGGCACATATTCGCCCATGGATTTTTCCCAAAAAACGAAACTATTTATCTGATTTGGGGTGATGATGATGATGGGGTGATGTATACAGGGGACATTCTTTGTTCACTTCCATGTTCTTATGCCAAAGGTTCATACACCTTGGAGAAAAACTTTCGTTTCAAACCTAATAAATTTGGTATACTAAATATCTGTTATTTGAGAGCAAAAAAAATCTTGAAAAAAACCTACTTTTCCATCGCTGCCGAAATTTCGCCACTGCCAACCAAATGGGCACGGAAATCGAGTCAAGAACTGCCTGCGGTCTTGTTAAGCAGAGAAACAGCAGCTAACGGCATACTTTCCCTATTTTATTCAACTTGACTGCTGTACATGACCTAATTTGCATTCCAACATACTTCTGAAAGAAAACGCATATGTACATCAATTAAAAAAATTATTTTTCCCTACTCAAACATTCGTTTACATGAATTGTTACATGTCTTGTAAGCCTGCTGAGTATTGATTTATTATACTCATTGAAAAGAAAAATCTTAGCTTAACCTCAAAAAATCATACAGATTTACAAGCATAAAGTAACAATAAAACCTATACATATGTATATGTATACGCGCATGTCCAGCAGGCCAGGCAATAGGCTCGTGGAACTTGTCAAAGTGCTGTGATATCAAAAATTTCAAAAAAAAAAACAATTAAAAAATTAAGTTCGAAAAGAATGTGTGGAGAAGTGAAAAAGGAATTTACTAATATTACTTGCCAGTGCTGTGTTTACATCTGCCTCGAATACCTGCAAAGGTTAATGACACAGCCCTGGCTGCTCGCTCACTGCACACCTTATCGCCGTCGTTCAGTTTTGCTCCGATGCAATGCACCCAAAAACTATACAAAACAACGGTTGCGTTTGTGTATGCACGCAATGAAATGCAGACGCAAAGGTTTGACCGAAAACCAATATTCAATCACGCGCATAAAAAAACCTAAAAAAAGAGTAAACAAGTGGGAGAAGGGATAGGCGTAGGGAAATGTCTGTATAAAATTGTTTCAGTAGAAAAGTGTGGCACGCCATCTTAGATACATATTTTGAGAGGTGTTTGCTGAGCACATTTTGGTCAAACAACAAAACATTAATAACTGATAATGCCATGATCATGTTTTTCAGTTGCTTGAAAGTATTTCACTTTGGCCTGACTACTACTGATATGTAGGCACATAGATATGTATGTTTGTACATTAGACCGTACCACCTTACAAGCAAACAAAAATAAGTTCGCCATACACCCCTGAGTGCAAGATAATTATGCAAGGCAATTTTGAAAAAAATAAATAAAAATTTTTTTTTGGGCGAACTTATTGGTCACATTTTTACATTTTTCGGTGTCACTTACATTCAGAATTAAAAATATTTTTTTGGAAGAATTCCTACTGGAATTTTGAAAATATTTTCTTAAAGCGCAATTCGTCAACGCCATGCGGTGGTGAGTTTACGTTAACACGCGAATCCCATAAGGTAGATGATGCCTGCGTCAACCTACGTCTACGCTACTTCGTTGACTATTCGAGCTTTTAGCTAAAGTTGAAATATTTTTTGCGAGCTTTAATTTATTGACATTAGGGTAGTACGTTGGAGTGTTAAGAACTGAGATTTGGTGGGTAAGCATTAGAACTTTGTTCTTGAAGTCAATGAACTTTGTAACAAGAAAAATTCCTCCTCGAGACAAGGGCATCAATATATCATACTTTAGTAACCGACTATAAACCGAATGTTAAACGGCGACCCCTACATTCGGTTGAAAAAAAATGTTGAATTGCCTTCGAATCGATATACTTCCTTAGAAAGCTTTGAAAGAAACGTATTCCTTAAATTAATGTGGATTGTGAAGCTAATTTTGGTCAACAAAATGGACTAGAATTTTGGCTTCTCAAGAGCTCTCTGAAACCTGAATTTTCCATCCATGGTAGATTGTCACGCAAAGCTGAGAAGTGCTTCTAGGCACGGCAGAATCGGTGCGATCAAAGAAACTTCTTGAATTTATCAAACGGCCGCGCTACTTATCGATACAGTATAATAGGATTTATGTGGCTGCTTTCAGGACTACTTGTAAGTCTCTGCCATGCTGACTAGTTATACATGTGAGGATAAACTTTTCTGAGTTTCAGACGCCTCTAAGTGTGCTGTCTCAGCGTGCCTTAGGACGCTAATCTACCACAAAGCAGTTATTCATGTTATGAGCTTGATGAGAATAGTAGGATTGATAACTGGACTGAGTTGTCTACGAATATGTGTCTATCTACAATCACCGTAAGAGAGAGCAGACGGCTCGGGTGTAATATGTGTAGTTACTTCCGAAAACCCTTTTTATGTATTCGCGATCAATGTGTTTAGGCGCGACTACTAACACCAACCGCCTAAATGCATGTAATTTACTTCATTAACTTTATGACTTTCTCAATTGCACTTCTCAATTGCCATATAATAAAATTTTCTTAAGTTATAATCTGATGGCACTTCAAAGTATGCTCGGCCTAGTCTGACGCATCCTCCGGACAATGCTTTCGGAGCTTTTACGGACTCCGCATGACTTACAATCACTTGAAAAAACATATATATATATATCGTTGCCTTAATATAGAAAGGCCCTATCTCACATCGTCGCTGAAATGCACAAAGCCGTAACTAACTAAAATCTTTTATTGCATAAAACGATGTGAGGCCACATAATTCGATATACTGCATCATAATCAATTAAAACGTAAATTTTCGATTTTTAGTTAGTTACGACTTTTTGTAAATCAGCGACGATGTTAGATAGGGCCTTTCTATATTAAGGCAACGATATATAGATTTTTATAAATACATGCAAACATACTGGTTTTCCCTCTTACTGAGTTATTCACAATGAAACAATAGCAATAATACCAAATTATGTAAGATACTTTAACGATGCCTTTGTCGCCCTAAGGCCATGAGAGTGGTCTTTTATCCTACCCATTATAGTAAAACGAAACTAAAAGGCCGTGCCTTAAGGTATTACCATTTCGATTTTAGTAATGCATTTAAGCTGTATCTCATTTTTATTAAATGTCAGCTAGGCTACTCTTGCCCTCAAGGCCTCAATTTTATCTTGTCTAAATTAAAAAGCAAAGTACATACATACAAAGTAACCTTCCGATTCGTGTGGTAGATAGATGAATAGTTGAATAAAGCACTGCGGCCAGTAGGTCGATTGTGCCCTCAGTTCATCACAGTACCTCAGCTAGATCCCGGGGGTAGAGAGTGTAGGTGGTCCTCTCTTGGTCATAAATGCCCTATGCTCCCTTCTACGTGCTACGGCCTCACACTCCAGAAGGAGGTGTAATGGAGCCTCCTTGGCAGCGTCACAGAAGCGACATAGGTCACTAGAACAGATTCCTAAATTATAAAGTGTTCTCTTAACCTGCAACCCCGTCAAGATACCTGTAATTATCCTTAGTTTCTCCTTAGGGAGGCCTGTGAGTATGCTGTATTTTTTTTTAATGTACCCTCCTAGTAAGCTTGACGAAGTCACATGGTATTATGCCAATGCAATTCCCTTAGCCTGGTGCTTTCATTCTTGAGCGCTTCTTTTATCGTGTTGGGACCAATTGGAAGAAAGGGCTCCTGTCCTATCAGGGTCGAGGCAGCAGCCAGTCTGACCAGATGGTCCGCTTCCTCATTACCTTCGACTCCCATGTGCCCTGGTAGCCATAGAAATTGGAGGGTATTATTATCAGCCAGAGCATTAAGCCTCTCTACACACTCCAGAACCATCGAGGACCTGATCTCGAGTGATGAGAGAGCATTGAATGGCGCCTGGCTATCGCTTAAAATTAGCACACAGACTGATGGCATTCACTTCTGTTTGGAAGATGCTGGGGAAGGTTTCCATGAGCACCGAAAGCTTCAGTCTAGGACCATAAACACCTGCTGCTGTCTTCTTATGAGTTTTAGAGTCATATGTGTACCAGCTTAATGTGCTCGCCTGGACGTGTCTCTCAATGATTGAGGTACTCCAGGTCGCCTTTCTGTGTATTTTAACATTATGGTTTCTTTTGAAAACCACTACTTTATACTGTCGTCCCTGGGGAGGAGAACTAGAGGGAGCTGGAAGTCCAGCCTGTCCCGGTTCCTGGATGACAAAACCTTACCTTGGCTAAAGCCTTCTCTCGCAAAATTAAAGAGTCCGCTTTGCAGCTGGATCAACTGATAGATACAGTGGCTCAAGTTCCAGCATTACCTCCAGCGCTGCCGTCGGACATGTGCGCATTGCCCTCGTAATACAAATGCACCCATCCATCCATACATACACCTAGGGATCCTTGGAGCAGAACCCCAGGATTTACCCGCTAGACGTTTACACACCATCAGCGCTCTCGTAGCCCTGGAGGTGACCGCTTTGACGTTAGTCCTCCACAGGAGTTTGGAATCCAGGAAAAGTCCCAGATACTTACCTTCTGTAGCGACGCCGAGTGGTATATTCGTAATTTTTTTTTAGTCGATCAGCAAGATGTCTTTGTATAGGGGGTTTTGTCTTGGAGTACTATCAAAAAATGATGTGGAATTGATCCACTCCCCCAACGTCAATTTTTTCGGCTGCATAACTACACGTATACTTGTTTTTCTGGGAAGACAACCTCTTGATAATTTGGAGTACCTTAGGTTAGAGGAAACACATTCCCAGCTTCGTAATAGACAATGACTGCTGAAAATAATCTAATCTAACCTACCGTCCCAGCAGCCTTATCAATGATAAAAATTCCATCAGTACGACAAATCTAAAATTATTCACAATCGAAGCGTATGGTGCCCTATTTCAATCACACATACTAAGTAATTTTATTTCCTAACATCAACACCTCAGCATACCTTGCAGCATTTATACTTCCGCACCGGAAATGCGCATTTTTTTTAATCAAATACGTACACAAATGTGTCCCCCTTTTGATTTAACCAACTAAAAAATAAATAAAAAATATTTGCTTACCTTGCAACACCACAACCCGACAACCATCCTGCTTCAAGCGCCGATACAAAATATTTATAGTAGCATCCGCAACGACATTATTGCCGCGTGGGCCGCCGCACATCATATCCAAACCACATCCGGCGCCGCCACCGCCACCAAGCGCTTCGCCAGTTCCTCCAGCCCCAGTTGAGGTATGCGCCTGGAGTACTGGCTGCTCCTGCATGCCGGCATCATTATACAATACGAATAGGCTCACTTTGTAGCCCTTCTGTACGCGTTCTTTCAAATCGGTTGACTTAATTGTTGATAACAAATCGATTTTACCGAGCGCTAATCGGCGCAACATAATGCTTGGTATGAAGAAATTCACTGCTGAACGGATGCGCGATTCGCTAAATTCGTGGGAGCTGCGACAATCCAAAAGGATTAATTTTTGTGCCAGCAGCGACGAGAGCGGGTGCGTATGGCTGTGTTGTTGTTGTTGCGATGAAGCGGATATGGAGCGCAACTCGGCCTGCAGCCATTCCTTTGTAATGCACTCAAATTCGGTTTCCGGCATAGTGGCGTTAATTTAAATGAGTTAAGTGGGGAAAAATTTAGTGTAAATAATATTTTGGAATTTGTGTGAGTTTTTTTTCTGTTAACAGTGATTACTGAATGCCTGTAAGGATTCCTTTAAGCTTTTAAAGATTTTTAAGGATGTGTTTTTTTCCTGTGTTTTGTACTAAACGTGTTTTTATATCTTTTTTTTTAGTTTTACAAATAATTTTACACCGCACACGCGCTTTATTCTGCTTTACGCCGCACTAATTTCCGATACGTTACTCTGAGTCGCGCACCGCTGCAATACTGACGCATCGCGTGATCGTCATTCGTTTCGTTCACTTTGTTTGTACTGCACTGTATGCCAAGAATTTCGGTTGCAGTTGTCCGATTGCACTTATTTGCGCTCTTTGCTGTTGCTGATTTTTTTTTTTTAGTTTATTTATGTACACGTTTTTATATATTTTTTTTGTTTTTGCGTATAGCGCTTGCACTCGTATCTGTTGCTGCTCTTTTTTTTGCTATACTCATGTGCCCATAACTTATGGTTTATTTTGGTAGCCTTCTATCTCACTTAAATTCATCAACGATTTGTCATTTTCTAATTTCTAAACAAAAAATTCTGCACACTGTGCCTTTTGGTCGGACAAATCTTTCGTATGTATGCAGTTGTTGCTCGAACGCATCGACTTGTCAACAGCACATCTCTGCCAACAGCATCATCCTCCTCATTGACAACGCATTCAATTACTCATGCAGCTCATGTAATGGCTTTTGGTTGATGCAATAACGGCCAAAGCAACCCAAGCGAGCAGCGCGGAACACTAATCAACAGAGCGAAAGCGTTCACCGCCTCTCAAACTGTTCGCGCAATTTACTTTATTTTAACTTGGAAATATGTTCTTTGTGTTTTTGCTTGAGTTTGACTGCCAAGTTCTGCCTTTTCACTTTCAATTTTCCGCAAACTGTTTTTCTTGGTTTTTTTTTGTTTAATGTTTTCACTTCCTTCCGCTTTTGCTATATATATCTCTTTTAGCTATAACTAACTCACTAAACTACCAACGGAAAAAAAACACATTTCATTTTCCACTCTGTGGTTCATCTTAGCATTTTTTACACTTCTGCTTTGCTTCTCACCTTTGCTTTGGAGATTTACTTCTTTGTAATGTATTTTTTTTCTCCTTCTGCGATGCATCAAAAGTAAGCGTTTGCTGTTTTATTCACTTGCACATTTCCTGCCGTTCATTCAATAGTATTACTTTTTTAACTATCTACTTTTATTAACTAATTTACGCGCAAAATCAGCACTCCACTTGCGTTTTTTGTTCAGCGTTTTCTACCTCAACTAAATTATGATTTTCTTATAATAACTTCAGCACATTGAATATGAGAGAAACATACAGAAAAAAAGTAGAAAATCGACTACAGCGCGCAACACGGATACACTACCACGTTTGAGTGTCAAGAAAACACGACCAGCTACGATGGCTGAAACGTTCCGAATGTGGACAACGACAAAGCCAACAGCATTCAAAACGCCAGCCAAGTGGATTCCACGCTGCAAAATCACAGTAGAATAATAAGAAACACAAAAAAAAAACAGCGCATACACACACATGCAGTATTCAGCTCTCCCCCACTGCTGGTGCTTGTTCTTCTAATGCCTCTGCTGCTTCTCATCTCGGTGGCCACGTTTGTATGCACATATGTATGTCCGTATAAATGTGGTGGTACATATACATCCCTGTAGTGAAAATCTCTAATTCTGAACTGGTGTGCTTCTAGCACACTTAGACCCAGTACTGGATCCTGATAAATCTCTTTTGCATGTAAACGAATGACGAATTTAACATGGCGATGTCCTAGGAAGTGTCAATTGCCCTCGCTGCATCCCTTTTTCGGTAGTGCCGAACTTGACCTAAATTCCATAGTTCCGAACCAGTTCTAAAATCCACAGACGAAAGAAAAAAGTATCATTATTTTTCAATCATTTTGGTTCTTCCGTGTGTGCGGTTTTAAATTATTTTCAAAGAAATGTGATTTCGATTTGAAATTAAATTTATTTTAATGGTTGTAAGAAATGTACGTTTACATACTTTTGGCTGTAGGTGAGTTTGCAGAGATGCTTGCTTTTAAAATGTTAACTAAAATTTTTCTTTTGTATTGCCAAGCTATGAAAAACCATCTGCGAAAAAGCCGCCAAACACATATCTATGTAAAGTACACAATCCCCCCCGCTGCATCCCTTTTTTCTATAGTTCCGAACCAGTCCTAAATTTGTCACCTTAGATATAGAGTTTAATGAAAAAAGTGAAATAAAATAGGTTTTTAAAAGTGCCACATTTCGTTGATTTTGAACTGGCGGGGATCTAGTTAGTATCGGACTGGTTCGTTTTTGGCGATAAATATCTAGTACGGATCTAGAAATTTGATTCACTAGTTCGCGGTTTCTCTGCAGGGATATCTGGTAGTATGCGGTAGGAGAAATTTGCTTGCACACTTGTACGACTGATTGATGGAGAGCGAGAGCGTCAGTGCCAGAAAGAGATGGAGCGCGCACCAAAGTTGGAGCGCAGTATGAATGTACATACTTATATGTTTTGGAAGATAGTTGCGCGCAAGTAACGCGCTAGTGGTGTGCTAATATTATGCTTAGTACAGAGAGGGAGCCTATACGTTTTCGATTTTTTAACAATTGTTGTGTTTGTGAATGGTATGTGTGGGTGAGAGCAAGAGGTTTTATTGTTCGGAGCAGAGATGGAAAATTTAATTTTCAACTCGTACCTAATTTGAATAAAGACAAACGTAAAATATGATGCAAGCAAGACCAACCTTTAGATCCGTCTATACTACGAAGAACCTCTTCGGGCCATTCGAGACCATATAAATAATATCGTTAGAAAGCGGTCCTCATGAGATATTGCTTTTCGGGCAATCGCAGCGAATTCGAAGCCCCTAGCCTTTCAGCGCAACTTTTTGCAAATTGGAGAAAAAAGCAAAATTTTTTAAGTAATCGAAGAACGGAAGAAGACAAGGTACATTAGAGCTGCAAAGATCAACACGTTTCGGAATACACATCCTTGTTGGCAGCCATTACTTCAATGCTTTAAAGACCTCAAATAATTTACTTGGCAACCAACCAATCAAGTCAGCCTGGAATTCAAGAGCTCGAAGGGCAGCAGGGTGATGGAACATTGGACGAGCAAATGGTATATTTTACAAATCTTAAATTATACTCGGTCTCTTTATATGGCGCATTTTTATTCTCCTTATTTGGCGTTGTAACCGCCTAAGTGCTTTTGGCCAAGTTCAACAAAGCACAGCAGTCGTTTCTTTTCTGTGCCAACTGACGCCAATTGGAAATTCCAAGTGCAGCTAAGTTCTTCTCCACTTGGTTTTTCCATCGCAGTGGGTGGCCTCCCTCTTCCTCTGCTTCCAGAGGGTTCTGAGGTGAATACTTTAAGAGCTGGGACGTCGGAGGCCATTCGAACGACATGGCCAAGCTATCGGAGCCGCTGTATTTTAATTCGCTGCGTTATGTCCATGTCGTTGTAAAGCCCATACAGACCATCATTCCATGGTCTGCGCTACTCGCAGTCAACAGTGGCGTGGGTGCCAAGGTGCGAACGCGCTGACTGTTTGTTGATATCTTGTCCTTGTTGACCACCAGACCCATTCGCTTGGCTTCCATATCCAACTTGTAAAACGCTGAACAGACTTCGCGGGTCAGTTCTGCAGCTCTTAATATCTTCTCCAACATGCGATTGAAGAAATCACATGAAAGGGAGTCGCCCTTTTGAAACCCTGTTTGGTGGCAAACGGCTCGGAGAGGTCTTTCCCAATGCTGACGCAGCTGGTGGTATTGGGGATGCTGAATTCAGAAATTGCGGCATATAGGCAGCTCCTTTTAGTGCTATCGAAAGCGGCTTTGAAGTCAACAAATAGGTGATGAGTTTCGATCCTTTTCGCGCGGGTCCAAAATTTTGCGTATTGTGAATACCTGGTCTATGGTGGATTTGCCAGGTCTAAAGCCACACTGATAAGGCCCAATCAGTTCATTGACGGTGGGCTTCAGTCGTTCACACAATACGCTCTAATAGACTTTGTAGCCTTCTGGCTGAACCCAAGGTAGTTTCCGCGAAAGGCGTGGTCGCCTTCCTTGTGGATTCGGCAAAGAACACTTAAATTCCAGTCGTCTGTCTAGCGTTCATCTGCCATATTCTGCATAAGAGTTGATGCATTTGGTTTCTCGTTTTTCGAGCTGAAGGCAGCCACGTGGCTTGATGGATCTTTTTATGCCTGAACCTAGTACTACACACCATGTTTCGGGCCACGGCGAAGTCGATCAATATCACTTCATTGTCGGACATTTCATCGTGGAGGCTGCATTTTCCTACGGTGGTTCCAAAGATCCATTCCTTTCCCAACCTGGCATTGAAGTCGCCAAGCGCGATTTTGATATCCAGGCGGGGGCAGCGCTCATAGAAGGGATCCGTCCTTCTCTTCCATCGGGGCATGGGAGAAGATGAGCGAGATGTTGAAGAATCTCGCTTTGATGCCTAGACGCTGGTCCACCGGGGTGAACGACAGTACTCGGCGACGGAATCACTCTCCCACCACAAATCCAACACCGAATTTGCTTTCGTTTACATGGCAGCTGTATTAGACGTCGCAAGGCCCCAGACATTTTTTGTCTTGCACCTTCCAATGCATTTCTTGTATGGCGGTGACGTCAGCTTTTGTCCTTACGAGGATATCAACCACACGGGCAGAGCCACCTTCCCCATCAAGGGTTCGGACCTCCCAGGTGCATGCCCTCAAATCGTATTTCTTTAAACGTTTGCCGTGGTCGTCATCAAAAGGGTGGCTTAGGGGCGGGGGTCTCATCCGGGACTTTGTGTTGGTTCTTAACTGGAAGCAGTTTTTGCGCGGCGGGTCCCAAACCCAGCGCACAACCCATTGCTGGGACCCATTGCGAGCCGCTTGCTCCAAGACAGACACCCGCTTGCAGCCACACCTGCTGATGAACAGACGCTGCAGACTGAACCCTCAAACCGAATAAGTCGGAGTGGTCCCCCTCTTTCTGCCGTGACCAAAGGCTCCACTCGGATTAGTTACCGCATCTCGCACATGGGTTGCTCAAGTTGCCCAGAGTCGGTCTTGAGTATAACCGTGCAACTGTAACTGCATATTCAGCACAACGTTTATACCCAGTGCACTCCATTGTATGGCGCACAGGCGAATTCATATAAGGTGGTAGAGGTAGTACAAAAACAAAAACTATCATGTATTTTGTTTTCGCTCTCGGTACACAAATGTCATATTTCAGCTATTCTTCGTTCAAGGAGGAAGAGGGAAAGAAAAGGCCAACACTCTTCCTTTCGCACTCACTTATAAGGGGTTTTGACATATGTGTACCAAGGCGAATTAGAGCAGCTGTTCTAGCAACACCACCTTATATGAATTCGCCTTGATGGCACATTAACGTGGGAAATGTTTGGCAAAAGTGGAAAGGTTTTAATATCATTCGAGAGTACAATTCCATACAAGTTTTGTGTTAATATTCGAGTACGCGGCATTCCTACACCAGCTTTATAAGGAAGTACACATAGTCAAGCATAAAAATGCATCGATTGCGTTGATGACTAAGCATAGAAGCAGCTATCTGCGCTTAGTTCTCAAATGAAAAAGGCAATGGATAAAGCTTTTCGATATAACCTTAACTAAAAAAGAATTGTAAGTTATGCCAATAAAAGAAAGTATGTATTGTAATCTTTTTCTTTTGGACCACATTTAGATGTATGTACCTAAAATATGTATGAATTAAAAAGGTACAATGTACTTACTTGTCCATCACTGGTTGAGAACATATCTTGGTTTAGAAAGGTGAGTGAGAGTGAGGGAGTTTTACCAAGAGCTCATACATATTTTTAATAATCCAAACATAATTAAAGCAGGACACTTTGTCATCAAAGTAATGTATTAAAAAGCCAGGAGCTTAAATTCAATTAAAAACAATATTCAATAATTCAAAATCTTGTCTTGTTCTTCGAGAGGAGGATAGTGTTCTGGAGAAGCTGTTCTCAATTATGATGTACTTAGTTAAAGACATTTCTCATATGCCCTCACTATATGTAGTCACATCTATAGTATGCATAAATATATTTGTATTATGTTGCGAATCTTCTTTGAATATTCAATACAGATATGCATTTGTATAGCCCTGCATACTTATGTACATATGTATGTATGTATATACTCGTATTTATTTAGGTATGTACGTACATATATACTTAGAGGAATTATGTACTCTACAGTAAAATTATAAGGCAGTTTCCCAAAGTTTCAACACTGTTTTAGTAGGTTTAACTTAAATAAGTATAGTATAAATAACTGGCGGAACTTCGCAAAATAAAGAGACAATTCGCAAAAGTTTTTTGCGCCCGAGAACCAAAATTTTGAGGATCTTTGACTCGAGGACAAAACAAAAAGAAGTGAATCCTTTTCTACTCTACGACCTCCATAGTGCCCTGTTATGATGCTGATTAAACCCAAGACATATTTAACAAGGTAGAAGTGACAACA
Organism: Rhagoletis pomonella; assembly: GCF_013731165.1. Taxonomy (NCBI): domain Eukaryota; kingdom Metazoa; phylum Arthropoda; class Insecta; order Diptera; family Tephritidae; genus Rhagoletis; species Rhagoletis pomonella. The sequence goes on from NW_023458559.1 coordinate 48,321,055, forward strand.
AAATTAAGCTTTCTTTGAAGCTGGCTATAGTGTCAAACAATGCAAAAATTGGGCATAACAAATGTTTTCAATACGATTTGAAATATTTTGTTTCATCTATGTGGCTAAATGAGCAACTCCGGGTGACACTTCAGACGCAGTCCAAAAGAGAGAAATGTCGAAATTACTTATACCTTGTTGAATATGCCTTGCTTAAACAATTACTCCAGATTTGCTTAAGTTCAGGTGTAGGAAAGTGCTTATTCCGTTTAATTTGGTCGTAAGGAATTTTAGTTTTTTAATAACTAAATGCACCATTATTCAATGACCAAAAATTTATCAGTTTAGAAATAACCTAACATGTATGCCTATTTTTTAATGGCAATGACTATGTGTGTAGGTATGTACAAAATGTAATTTTCCAAAAAAAAAATCAATTTATCAATTTATGGCCAGTTTCCAAGCGATCAAAAATTAATGTCCAGTTTAGAAATGGCTAAATATGTATTCCAATTTTTAAATGACCAAACAATTGAGTCTAGTTTTTAATGACCATGAATACATGTTCTGTTTTTCTGTGACCAAACATTTATGTCCAATTTCTAAATAAGCTAAAGTTTAAATTTAGTTTTAAACAAACAAACATTTATGTCCAGTTTTCAGGTGATGATAAATGGCCAAAAATTTACATATATCCAGTTTTCAAGTGGCCAAAAATTACGTTCAGTTTGTAAATTACCAAAAATGTTTTTACGTCCAGTGTTCAAATGACCAAACATCTATTTCCAATTTCTAAATAAGCTAAAATTTGTATTCACTTTTAAAATCACCTAAAACTTGTTTTCACTTTGTAAATTACCAAAAATGTACATATGTCCAATTTTCAAATGAAAAACTCATGTCCAGTTTTTAAATTGCCACTAAATGTATGTACATATATCCAGTTTTCAAATTGCCAGACATTTCAGTTCAGCTCGTAAATTACCGAAAATTGCTATCCAGCTTTTAAATGCCCAAAAAAAAAATGTCCTGCTATAAATTACTCAAAGTTTTTTTTTCAAGTTTTATGTCATTTGTGTTTCAGAATGCTGTAGCTTAAGTGAGTTAGATGGAATATCTACAAATTTTAGTATTTCCGTTGAGTTAGAAGTGGGTGTGGCAGTTGCTATACACACTTCAAATTTACCGTAAATATTTCTGCTAATATCCTCTCTCACGTCCAGCGCAACCTGCCTTGAAGTTATTTGCAATTTATGCTTATACATATATAATTACATACATACTCCTATTTTCCATCAGCATACGTAGCACTTATCTATGTATATATGTATGTATGTGGTTCTGTTAGATAAGTATGTGTATCTGATTATGAATAGTTGGTTGGATATGTAAAACATTTCTGCAAAACTTTTATAGCTTTCCTCATGTGTTTGCATTACACATATGTATATACATATGTATGTATACACATGTTTATCTGTACAAACGGATATTGTCATCTATGCTTTTAAAAAAATCTCTTCAAGTAGTTTTCATAAGTTTCCTTCAGATGCATAGTGTAGGTACATTCACTTTTGCTCTCATCCACCCACAATTTCTTCTCTATATGCGTACATTTGTACATATATAAAAATTTGTGTATTCGGTACAGATGTACATGTGTAGGTATGAGAGTATGTTTGAATTTGAGCTGAATACATAAAAGGTTCATTGATATTTCCACGCCTTGATATGCAGTTTGATTCATTGAAAATTTCTGCAAATTTGTTGTTATAGACACCCCTACATCCATAAATACATACTAACATCTCTTCTGTCTACTAAACATGTAGTTGAGGCAGTTTGAAGCGGTATGAACAAAAGCCAAAAAAAACACAATGCACTTTACTTTGGCTCTCTATCTCTCACGTAGCTCACGCATCGATAGCGGAGAGCAGGCATTGGCCCAGAAAAAATAAAATACAAAACTCTCCACCTTTGCTGTAAACTGAGAGTGGTATCTGGTACCTTGGGTAGAGGCAGAGAACTAGCAGATAGTAATTTGCCTAACTCACAAAATTGGAAATAAGTCGGTGTGATGTTGCCATATTACGTGTTAAATGAATTCATTTATTCACTGGCAATGCTGCAAGTAGAGCTGAAGAATCTCTGCATTGATTAAACCCATTCATGACCATAAAAATATGTATACCGGGTGAAAACTATAACGTGGTCTATTCCCCTCTATGCGGATTCGTAACATCCGTAAAAATATACTTAAAAAGGCTTTGGACTAGTTGTGATGACCACTGATCCGAGGACATCAACTTTCTATCAAAACTTCAAAGTTCTTTAAGCCGACAAAAGTATCTAGTAATCCAAAATGGTTCTAAGCAATGGGCAGCTTTTAAACTTCACACAATCGCCAAAATGGATACCACAAAAGGATCTGCCGATTTCTTTAGCAACTAGCATTAAAGTAAGCCCACAGACTCTTAGACTATCGCCTTGATTCCGAGCATGGCTCGAGGAAGAAAGAAAATGGAGCTTACTGCGGCTCTAATGGCACTGAACTATTTATCATATGCACACCAGCAACGGAGCCTCCACTGGAGCGGCTAACTGGATTCGTCAAAAGAATGAGGATAGTTTAAGGGTATTTAGGGATTGGTAAGAGAAGTGTGGCGAAGTGCAGGGCAGCTCTGGATTTGCTACATACTGGTACTGACGTACATCTGTACTGGGTTCCGGGATACACCGGCGCCGCGGGCAACGAGGAGGCCGACTGGCTTGCCAAAGAAGACGCCCTGTAGGAAACTATGCGTTTAGAGGAGGTGGCGATTTCCCTTCAGTCGATTGAACGGGAATTCGACCAGTCCATGATCCGGAAGGCGTGGACCAAAGCGCAAGGTTACAAGGTGTGTAGGAGCGTATTTTAAGCTCGTGAAGTTTATCCTATCCCTCAAGAGGGAGAATGCTAGACTATACTAATGGGTGTTCTTTCGGGACATTGCCTGTTGGCATTTCACGCCTTCAAACTGGCTCTGACCTATAATAATATCTGTAGGAGATGCAAAACGAAAGAGGAAACAGCGGAGCATAACCTATGTGAGTGTCGTGCCCTTAGCAGGCTGTGAAGCAGTTTCCTGGAGCAGTGTTTGCCAATTTGCCAAGAGAACTGCGATGTTCTTCAACATCGCTCCTGGCGCTCAGTGATTAGCTGGGTCGTAGTTTATCAAGTAACGCTATGGACCATAAAGGTCTCTGAAAAACCACATAGTGCAATATTTACCTACCTGCTCGTCACCTAAGCGAAAGCAGTAAAGATTCGGTTTGGTATCTATAACCAACTAACGCCATTTTGATACATTTTTTGAACCTATCAATTTCAAACTGCTTGCGGTATTGGAGATCTCTTTTACATTTTGCCTTCAAAACAACATTCTAACAATCCGCTTAAGCCAAGCGTAGATTACCCCGTGATTAAGGCTATTGGTCTGAAAGTATCGCCTCTTGTAGAGCTAGGGAGATTTTCTGTCCCTAATTTGGAGAGAACAAACAGACTGTTTTATTTTGTAGACTAACAGCCGTATTCTAACAAAGTCACAAACTTTAGCTCATCACTGCTGTGAGTTCTACTGCGCCTCAAAGCTTGCCGCTGCAAAAAATATGCCGCTACAATACAAATTTTTAAATTTTTGGTGTATTTTCCTAGCACTCGAATTTTTTGTGGCACATTTCTCGGCGCACTAGAAATCACAACAGTGATGAGCTAAGTTTTGTGACTCTGTTAGAATAGAGGGGTAACACTCACTTCCATCATCTCTAAGTCTTTCTTGTGAAACTTAAGTGTAGCAGAAGAAGTTTTGTTTCAAGAATATGCCATGAACTCGAAGAAGATCTTTTTTTAAGGAGAGAGTATGGCGGTCACCCAAGGGTTGGATCCTGGCGAATGTTGTGTTCATTCCCAAGGGAGGTAAACCTCCCACGTGAAGCTTAGAGACTTTACAACGATAAGCAGGCCTTAGCGTCAATCCGGAAAAAACGGTTATGGTTCTGTTTTCAAAGAAAACGAAAACTGTTTGTACGCCATCGCACTGACTTTTTCGGAGGAAGTTAGATATCTGGGCGTTATTCTTGACAGAAAGTTAACTTGACAGCGCTATATATTTAGAAGAGTGTTGCAAGAAAGCCTTAACTGCTATGTATGCCTGTAAATCAGCGATAGAGAAAAAATTTGGATTGAAGCCTCACGTTGTGAATGGATTGCACACAGTGGTTGTGCGTCTTATTCTATTCTACGGCATCACGAGTTCGTGGCCGTCCACAGATAAATATACAATAAGAAAAAAAATTGGCAAAGATTCAAAGGGTGGGTGATGATCACGGGAGCTTTACCATCGACGCCGACTAAAGCTCTAGAGACCTTGCTTCACTTACTACCTGTTTACTTATATGGTAAACTACAGGCAAGCTGTGATGCTATTAGATTAAATGCGCTGATCAAAATTTTGAATTAGAATTTTGGAAGTTCTTCCAGTAGACTTCAGACGCCTGGACTACACAGTCCTTCCTTCTGGACTAAAGAATTACTTTCAGACAAGGCACCCCTCAAGGGGTGAGTGGGAAGAGGATTCGGTCCTGATCTCGTATTCTGACTTAGCAGCCATCTACACAGATGGCTCCGAGTTAGATCTGAATGTAGGTAGTGGGGTATACTCGAAAGAACTCTCACTTAGCCTTAGTTTTCGTCTGCCTCGCTGTCTGCAATCAGTACAGCTCGTAATGCGAGAATTCCGCTATCCTCTTGAAAACTCTGCTTGGAGAATAACTTTATTGAACGGGCAAATATAAGATGGTCTGCGGAGCCTACGTGAAGGACAGCAAGACATACATATCTGACCATAGAACTCGCCCTCTCCTCCGCTTGGAGCGACCACTGCTCCAACATGTTTTTGGAGTTCTCAACAGGCACTGCCTGATGGGAACCCATGCCGCTAGACAGCCGACCACTGTCGTAGCTGCTGAAGAGGAAATCGAAATCGTGGAGCACTGCCTATACCACCACCCCACTCTGGTGAGGGCTCGTCGACGCTGGCTCCTCCATTATTCTTTGGAATGTCTGGCTGAACTGGATTCAGCCAGTATCTATGACTTAGTGCGCTTCATTAGAGCTACGAAGTTGTTCCATTTCTAAGGTATGTGGAGGGAAATAAGGAGTCTCTAGTAGTCTATGGGCACAACGTGCCCATGGCGGCCTAAGTGTGCCCTTTTCCTGTGTGGGATGAGGGCAGCGGAGATAACCTAACCTATAGCGGCCACCATAGCCGAGTGGCTATGAGAGTGTACGAATATTCACTAGGAGATAAGTTTGATTCGCAGAAAATTTGTTTGATGTATTTTGGAGAGAATTTTCGTCAACTCTTCTCAAATTTGGTTTGAAGACAAATATGCAATTTCTATTATGACTTTTGTTCGGCAGATATTAACAAAACTTCTAACGAACTTCTTTGTGGAGAGTATTGTCATTAAAAGGCATCTGGCTTTCGTATTCGCCTTAAATCTGTAGGTCTCTCCAAATAAAGTTTGAAAATTACTTACAGAAAAGTAGCTTAGAGCAGCGCTTAAAGCCCAACGTAACATTGGAGGTTCGACTAACAATGGACCGTCAAGAGCAATAGGTAAATTTGTCGGCAAAATATCCGCTTAAAACCCTCTTAGGGATGTATGAACCAAACTATCTTTACAACTATTTCATTGCATTCTTCATTTTTATTTCTTTATAAAGCACGCGAATTTGGGTTTTCCCCTTTCCAACTAAATCTGTACATATGTATGTATGATTATAAATTTCACCTGCTCTAAACCTTCATTCTTTACCACCTCAAGGTCCTGACAAAGTGTTGTGCACTTTTTTTTTTGCTCGGATCCACACAAACAATTTTATGTAGAAACATTTGTTTCTGACTTCTGTGGAGACTCTTCGAATAGTTTAAATTTATGTCCATGACCCTGATACTGACGAAAGTAAAGCCAACGCGCGTGTACGTGGGGGCCTTGGGAGTAAGCATTGTAATGTGGGTGCATTTTCAAGGATATGCCGCCGCAGGCACACACAAACAGACACAAAGCGATGTGAACTTGAAGCGCATGCGTCAGTTTGTTGTAGCCTTCGGTGTAAGGACTGAAAATGTGCCTATATGTACATACGAGTATATAGTAACTTAACTTTTTCACTTACACAAATGAAAAGCAAACACAAAAATTACAAAATTTTATGTTATAAATAGCTGCTCTCTGCGCAAAATCTGTTTTGTGGAACAGAGAATTGAGATACTAGCGTTTATGTAATATTCGGGAGGCGCATGTAATGTTTGTATTTTTGTATGCAAAGGTCATTGTAGATGTAAGCCAAATACATATCCATACAAAAACTTGAGCAAGTGTTTGTATGTAAAAGAGTTTGCCTGTGTATGCACACGCGTAGTACGAGAATGTAGTATGTACAAATAAATGCGAATTTTCATGAATGAAAAGCCCACGCACTGAAACGCTACAACAGTAATAGCAACATCGCTAATGGATGGTAACAAACACAATAGGGTCAATCAAGAAAGAGAGGAAGCGCAAAAAGAAGGTATACACATTCCAAGCAACTACAAAAATAACACAACCCGCAGCATTTGGCCAACAACTGAGTACAGCAGTTATGACAATATGTAGGAAAAAATCCATATAAACGCCCACTCAACAAAATGGGAAAGGGAAAAAGACAATAAATTAAACTTAAATTTAATAGCATTGAATTTTCGCAAACCATATATGAAATGCTTGAGTTTTTTTTTTGCATAAAACGATGCGGGGAATTGCAATTTGATGAAATGCATCAAAATCAATCGATAGGAAAATTTGGGATTTTTTTGCTAGTTACGGCATTTTGCATTTCAGGTGACGATATGTATGTATGTACATTAAACTGCATCACCACAAAAAGTTGCGGTTTCTCCGCCGGGATTACAAAATGTATTACATTTTTAGGCGTCCACCAAAATGTTTCGGAAAAATATTAAGATTTAAGCGAGCTGGGCCGATTTGAAAATACCTCAAAAAATTAAGTTTTTTATTAATAAAAATAGTTTCTTAAAGAACTTTTTGAAAAAAGCCCACTCAGATGACAAAACAGGTTAAGCTTAAAAAATCTGCATAAAGATATTTAAAAATCTTTTCAACGGAATCGTAAGAATGATATTTTTGATGCTGTTTTTTTACTTTTTCCAAAGATTGATTTACGAAAAACTTGAATAACTGGGCCAAAACTATTCTGATTTAGACTTATGGGATCTCAGTTGAAAGGTATTTTCCCACTATTTATATTTATGTGCAAAAAAGTCATTCATGTCCCAATTTCCCTTTTTTTCCAATACCAACACAACTTAATTGAACTTTGGATGAGGTTCGTTCATCCTATCTTTCTCTTTCATCCCCTGAATGAGTTTATTAGCAAAGAAATTAAAAGGGTGAGAGAATACCTTTCCAATGATACCTCATAAGTCTAAATGGGAAGAGCTTAGGTTCAGTTATTCAGGTTTTTCTTATACCAATATTTGAAAAAATTTAAAAAACAGCATCAAAAATCTCATTATAACGATTCCGTTCAAAATTTTTTTTAAGTTTTTAAAAATATTTTTATGCAAATTTTTTAAGCTTAAACTGTTTTGTCATTTGAGGGGATTTTTTCAAAAAACATCTTTTAGAAACTATTTTTATTCATAAAAAACTTAATTTTTGGAGGTATTTTCAAATCGGTCCAGCTCACGTAAATCTTAATATTTTTCCGAAATATTTTGGTGGACGTCTTAAAATATTATAGATTTTATAATTCCTATGGAGAAAAAGTACCGATTTTTATTTTGTTTGTGGAGCGATGCAGCCTAATGTACATATGTAAATACATTAGCCCGCACCACCTTCTAACCAAACAAAAAATTTCGACGTACACCCCTCAGTCTAAATTATTTTTGAAAGTCAATTTTGAAAAAATTTAATTTTGTTGCCGCACCTAGGGGTCGCCTTTTTACATTTTTCGGTGACACCAACATTCAACATTTTAAATAGTTCCACTGAAATATTTGATATATGCATTTCCTTAAAAAAGTTTAATGATTTTTGTTAAGCTTAAATTTAAAAACTGAGATCTGGCGGGTAAGTCTTAGAACAGGGTTCTTGAGGTAAGTAAACTTTGGGAAAAATGTCTTTCTTCGGTCAAGAACATCGATCGTGCTTTAAGATCCGATTGCAAATGAGATTGCCTTTACAAGCTTTTATTCAGTTTCACCTGTGTGCAGGCCCGTCTAGAGGGGAGGAGTTCGGGGATTTTCTCTCGATGGCCCTGCCTGTGTGGAATAAAATCTTGCAATAAATTTTTAATAAATTTTCCGATAAGCTAGAGACTTAATTCTTCAAACTGAACTCAGAACCCGATGACAATGCAACAAATATAAACAAGTAATTTTTAAGCAAAAAACATAACCGACTTCAATTCTCATATAAAAATTTAGAAAAGGAATAACTCCACGAAAAATTTTGCCCGATAGGCGGCGCATGAGTCGAAAAATTAGAAAAATCTATATTTAGGATCCGATTTGGTTAATATTTCAAATGTATATTATCTACAGTCGAGATATTTGGAAAATCCGTATTTATGGTCAGATTTATTTCACAAAAACTTTAACCGTTGGGAGGTGCGGGGGTTGACTTTTTTTTATTAATGTCTTATAAAAGCTTTTCCTAATTTTTTTATTTTTTATTTATTTTCAGGTACATTGTAATTTATAGTACATACTTATGTATGTATCTATGAATTTAAGTAGACAATGGAAAGTCGTAAGCGTGCTGCAAAGTAGAAACTTTGGAGAAAGTAGTAAAACTCTATAAGTACATTCATACATATATTATTAGAGCTCGGATTTTTATGCAAATTGAATATGCAAAATATATGAAAAATGTATGCAAAATATATGCTACAAATAAGCAAGAACTATGCAAAATATATTTAAAAAAAAAAATACATAGTTAGATACGTTAAAAAAAGATCTTTATGCAACAATTTAAATAACACCTAGAAAACAAGACCAAAGTCGTTTGCACTAGTGTCCATGTTATTAAGATTTCAGAGAAAATTGAACAAGTTTTGTTAAACGCATTTCTTCAAATTTATTAACAACTTGTACTTAGTTAACCCTCTAAAGTACTTTAGTAGTATCTGTGGGAAATTGCCAAAGTCCCCAACGTCATAGACCAGGAGCGCATCCTGGAGAAGAGCAGGGAGAAAAAGCCAATCCTCTCTTCTTCAGAGTCGGAAGAGGACCAATCTCTTTCAGGGGATGTAGGTTGAGAAGCAGTTCGCTGCCAACTACCAACCAATGACGTAATTGGTCCTCTTTCCACAGCCCAGAAGAGGAAGTATCGGGGGGCGAAACGCCAGCAGGGGAAACCCTCTTCTGTGGCTGACCGAAGACCTCCTGTCGCTGAATTCAGTAAGCGCCCCAGATCTACGGAGGTTACTCCAGAAGCCAGTGGGACCTTGATGGATGTACCGTCATCCAAATCTGCTTGCGAACGTTGCAAGATGGCTGTCCCAGGGCCTCTTCGCGTCATAGTGTGACACGGTACTGGTGTGGCGTTGCCCAATTCCGATCATCCAGACAGACCTCTGGCGCCACGAAACTCTTGCCTCAAACCAAGGGTAGAAGTGATGCAAGGGTCGATCGAGGCAGAACTGCCCTCGCTATTCCCTCGAAGCAACTACGTCTGGACGTCTGGGTCTCGAGCAACTTATTGTGAGTTCGTAACAGGCCCTCTGCTCATTGCCGTAATGGGAAGGGCGGGTTAGACTCGGCAGATGAACTACTGCGGAAATTAAACGCTGAACCATTGTGGTGAAATGCCTCTCCCAGGCTAACTGGGATTGGCTCAAAGCTGTGGAGCAAAGAATACCGCCCACAAGGGGAACAGACTTCACTGTTGTGCCAATTACGAATGAGAGATAAAATTATGAATCGGAGAGCAGATTACGTACCGTGGGAACGTAGTATAATTCGCTCTACGAAGAGGGCTGCAGCGGGATTGAAACTTTGAGTCCAACGGCTAGGCTGGTAAAATTTCTGAAGAAGGACCAAACCACAAAGCTGCGTTCACTCAAGAGTCCTGATGGCTTTTTAACGGAGAACTCTCTGTTCTTCAAGAGACTCAATTTCGTGGAAATCAGGTGATGGTTTCGCCTTCCTCTCCCTCAACTGGTGAGTGAGGGTATGCGAAAACCACAGTGTCAGAATACAACTGGTTTGTTTCCAGAAATGTGGCTAATGGAGATGCCCTAAGATATGCTATTGAGTCTTTTGACAGTCTCAAATCGCCCGGTCCGAATGGCATCCTACCTATTGTACTTAAAGAAGGTGTTGAGCTTTAGTTGGCGAACTTGCAAAACATTTTCACAGCATCGCTTGCACTTGCCTACATACCACAAATAAATTAGATTTGTTCTATGCTGGCTGGTCATCACTATTGAGGCAGAAGTAGATCAGTATTTCGCGTGTGAAGTTAGCAAGAGCTGCCGTCAATGTGACATGCTTATAATAATTTATTTATAGGTAATATGCAAAATATATACAAAAATATGCAAATATGCAAACATGCAAAATATGTGAAAATATGCAAAACATAATAGGTCGAAATTAACTCAGTTCCTCCTATAATGAGTTTCTACTCAGGTCCGGACTTTCTGTGATGTTAAACATAAATAATCACTTGCATAAATATCCGAGCCCTGGGTCTTCTCCAATAAAGTATATATGTGCATACGTATATATTTATTAATCCGGTAAAGACGACGCAGAACATTTCTGAATTATTGCCTGAACTTGGCACGAAGTCTGCATTGCCAGCATGGCAAGAATAACTTCAAATATTGGCTCTAGAGGCTAGACTCAACAACAGGATCAATTTCAAACATACACTTTATTTTTAGCGGCAGCAACCTCAAGAGAGTTGCGAATGCAAATGTCTCTTCGCAATAATAAGCAACCGAATGGTATTTTGTGTAAAATGCTGTGTTTACCGATACTATGCTAAAATTGATCTCTTTTGGCAAAACATTCCAGCTCAAAATCATAGCTGAGGCAAATAGATCCGCTCACCTTGATACCAGATTTGCACCGACCTAACAAGGTCTGAACAAGGACAGAACACGTGCGGCTGTGTATGAAAATTTAACTAGATTCTTCATTACAATGGACAGATGGCTCTAAGTCTTTCAAGCCAGAGAGCTAACAATCTCGCCTTGTGACAGATCAAACCATAGAAATCGTTTGAAAGACGTCCTACTCAAACAGTCAAGCGCCTATCAGGTCACTTTCCAATAGCTAAATCACCTCCGAGCTCATCAAGTGGTGTTTAGTAATCCCTGAATTCAGGATCAAAGAAAACGAGGTCTTCGACGAACTGACCAGGAAGTGCACCGAAAAAATTTTGTGGAATCATTAGATCTTCTTCGATACTGAAAAAATCAGAATGCTGTAAGTACAGGGGAGCAATAGAGGCCTTAAAAACTCCAGCTCTTTGCCTTTGAAAGGACACAAGTTCTTTGACTAGAGCCCATATGAGGTTGGTCACAACCATCTGCGTTCTCACCCTAACTACGGAGATGAATTGCTGCCTATGTCTTCATGGCGAAAAAGGCATTATGGGTAGCTTGTTGCCAGCGTAGTGGAATTCGTGATACTCTTTTCCTCAACAAAATGCTTGGATGCCCTTAAACGAGTGTCATATACTCAATAAACCCACAATAAGCACCAAAGGTGCATATGCTCAGCATATCGATTGATCTCCGAAGACTCTGCTTTAAAACAACAATTTCCAAGAGAAAGTACACTTCCCATGCGTTTAGCAAAGCCATTTGCTTATTCTGGGAATGAGTTATACTGGTAATGTCGCCGTTTGTTGAGTGGTTCTAGCTTTATTGCCACTGCTGATGTTATAGCGGGTTGATTCCCTCTTGGCAGCGCCGCGCACAGCAAAAGGAAATTTAATACAGTAAATCAAATACTTCCGAACACGGTGAGTCATGTATCCAAGAGCGTAGTAAGGCAACGGTGACAGGTAAAATAGAGCGATTGGCGACTAGTAGACTCATTTTCAAGCTTCAAAGGTGTCTGCCTTAATATGAAGCATTAAGAAATCATCACCTCACACAAATCATGAGCGGTCATATTTGATTCAAAGGCCATCGCCAACGATTTGGGCAGGAAGTAGATCTTTTCTTTAAGAGTTTTGCGGCTTATAGACCCAAGAAAATCGTAATAAGTATTCATTTGCCAAACCATTCGCTGTGTAACGGAGGATATCAAACCAAGTTTTAGATTCCAATGTTACAGCATAAAACTTAGTACAGCGAATGGCAGGGTGCAAGAAGTCCTAAATGGCATGTGGCAATAAAGAAGATAAATATCGTTCAAAGTGCGGACTGAGAAAAGTAACGACGTTCGGGCTGCAGTCGATTGGAGTGCATTCGAAAAAGAAAATATCCAAAGCACTTCAATGTCATAAAAATTTCCGCCATAGCCGCTCCCTAAAAACTTCCAAAATTATATATTTTTTGTTTAACCATGCTTTTATTTCCAAGGAAAAAGATTTATCATTAAAATGTTAAATTTTGCGGTAAGTAAAATTGAATGAAATCGGTTTATTTTTCTGAGGGATGTCTTTTCGGTAAATTATTATCAGTCGGTGCAAATATTGAGTAAAAGCTGATTACAAAATCTTCATTAATGTATGACATTTTTTTTATTATCTTTTGCCGTCATCCTGTCCAATTACTTTGAGTAGGCGTTCAGTCTGCAAGGGAGGTGACACCGGTGGTTTTCTACAATTGGAAGCCAAATACACTTCCATATAGATGCAAAAATAAAAATTATGCTGTAAATTGTGTATATATTTATGTATATAAAAGCTATGTAGATGTACATATTCTACTACACATACATATACATATATTTAGATAGATATGCAATCGAAATTTGTTTGTCACTGTTGGCAACTTGCCAGACCCCCACCCCTTTTCCACTTTAATGATCTCCAGCAAAGACTGGAAATTTGTGTGTATGTCTTTTATATATATATGTGTACTACATGTACATGCTAACCTGCAAGCATACAAGGATATTTACATCCATGCATACATAAGACTTTTACATAAATACATACACACAGAGACTCAAGCAAATGACCACGTGATTTTTTTTTTATATTCGTAATCTTTTTCGGGCAACATTTTTTTGTTATTTTTCTATAAAAATACCGTCCAAGCTTTTACCAAAACCATATAAATCAAAGTTTCAAACTTTATACAAATATTAGGAAAATTCAACAAATTTTTATTAAAATTTATAAAAATTCAACAAATATTCATCAAAATTTCAATTTTTTACTCTGAATCTTTAGAACTTTTCTAGGTAAATATGCATTTTTATAGCCCATACAATTTTAGTCTAATGAAGTGCAAGTTTCAACCAATTCAATTTTTTTAATGTTTTTTTTTTTAAACTGCTTTTGCCCGTTTTTTTATATAACAAATGCTATTTACAAAAACTGTAGTTGATTTTTTGAAATGTTGTTGCTAACGGTCTCGCGCACTTTATTTAATAAAAAATTCTTGAGTATATCGAAAAAAGTGCAAACATCCGCCACCAAAAAAAAAATTCTCAAAAATCAACGGGAAAAATAAACCGCTAAAAAAGGTTTAAAATTCGCACTTCATTAGACTAAAATTGAGCTATAAAACTGCATACCCAAAAAAGTCTTAAAGATTCAGAGTACAAAGTTGAAATTTTGATGAAAATTTTTTGAATTGTGTAATTTGTGTATTTGGTTTTGGTTAAAGCTTGGATGGTATTTTTATAGAAAAATAACAAAAAAAAGTTTTGCTGTAAAAACATTACGAATATTTAGACAAAAATCAACACGTGGTCATTTGTTTGAATCACTGTATACTCTAAATCTGTAGCAACCGCTTCTGCTGCGAAAATTGGCCACCGACAACTGTAGCCATGGATCTGCGGAGGCTGTTGCCAGTCAGCCATTCACAGCCAGTCATCACCGCTGCCACAGACACTATAACAACAACAATTGCAACTGCTATACATTTTTAATGCAAAACGGAATAAAGGTGTTTTTATGCCAAAAATAATATACCCCTCGTAGAAAAACAGTACCATGCATATTAACATACATACATACACATACCTACTGTATACAAACGTACATACTACATATGGGTCAATCCATATCAAATCGACTAATGATTAGAATCGATAATTTTTTATTTGGAGGAATTTTGGCCGAACTTTTCTTTAATCATATGTACTAAATATATGCATAACAAAGTTCTACCAAAGAAAAAAATTGTAATTTTTTTCGAAAGTAATATATAAAGAAACTCTAAAACTGAAAAAGTACAGCTTGTTGTTATTATAAATATTTAAAGTAAAAACTTGTTACAATGTTTGGGAAAATTTTTTTACACAATACCTCCAAATGATCTGAAATTTTCAAAAAGTATTTTTTTAATTAAAATAATTTTTTTTTTCGAAAGTTATCAAATTTTCTAAGTTTTACAATTTCCGGAAATTTGTGAGTTTATTTTTTGAATATCTCAAAGTGATATTTGGGACTTCATATGTGTAAAAAATTCGAAAGCCAAAAAAAAAGAATTTTGTAATTCAAAAAAGCTTAAAAGCAAAAAATTATAAACATTTTTGGCAACATTTTTTTTATACAATACCCCCAACTGATATTAAAAGTGATGAAATTTTCAAGAGGGTATTTTTTTAATTAAAATTATTTTAAAATGTTATCAAACTCTATTTTTTAAATATCCCAAGCTATGTATGAAGAATAAATTTATGAAAATATGAAACATCCAAAAAAAAAAGAATTTTTACTTTTATGCAATACCTTCAACTGATTTTAAAAGATTTTGAATTTTTCAAGAAGGAATTTTTTAAAAGATATAATTTTTTTAACTTTGAAAATGAATATATTTTTTTGAAAACTTTAGATAAAGTAACTTTTATTTTTCGCATTTTTTTTTTAATATATATCTTTTATCGAGACCAAAACTATTTTTGTAACTATAATAGTTTTCAGATAGAAATTAACTTGGAAAATCCGGAAATTGTGAATTTTGAACTTTGGATTTTTTTTTTAATTTTTTTCATTTGGCAGAACAAAACTGGTCGATTCCAACTATTGGTCGATTTGACATGGATTGACCCATACCCATATATATATACAAATGTTGTTCTAGGCCCAGCAAACAATAGCAATAAAACTATTAAATATTTTGGAAAAAACGTCTACAAAATCCTAACAAAAGATTCCAGACTTTTCTAGGTTTTCTATATAAAAACCATGACTTCCTGAGAGAAAGTGAAAGAGAACTATGACTTTGTATTATTTTTATCCTCCTCAACTTCTGCTTACTGGGAACACACTGCTACTTTATTTCCATTCGATATCAAAAGCATTAAAAAAAATGTGTCTGTGTTTAGGCGGCCCATCCTCTTCAATTTTTTTTTTGTCTTCAGATATGAAATTACACAAAATTTGTCTACTTTGAAGTTTAAAAAATAAAAATTAGGTGAACAACTTAATACAACTACAACAACCAGTTCACTAAGAGCTTAGTATAAGCAAATGTTTTGCCGGCATTTGTAGTAATTCAGTAGCAGTGGGCGTCCCTCGAGAAAAAGAGCCAGACCCAGTCTGTTGCATAGGCAGAAATGCAAATAAACGAGGCGGCAAAAACACTAATTCGCATACATAAAAAAGAAAAATAGAAAAATGCCATTTGTCTGGCAATTTTATTTATATATCCAATCTGTAAGAAGCATTTAGCGGTAATTTGCAACGCCAAACGACTGGCGAGGAACAGAAGAATTAGAGTAATAATTGCAAACATTTTCTCCTTTCTCTCAGCAAGGTTATTTGACTGCGGGATAAGTAAGTTTAAAAATAGAATTATGAAATGCACCCCTTGATATGTATATTAAGGTTGTAGGTTTTCGTATTTTCATTTACTTGCCATTTATCTAATAACTTGCTTTCGAGTGGCCGATCCTACTCAGTTAATAATAGACGTCAAAGTTTTTACATTTAACGCATTTCGATACAAAAATCTAGCTCCTTACTCTTTCCTAAATTTTGCAAGCAGTTGTACGTTGCATTACTAAAGCTTGCTGCGCCAAATAGGTAGCTCAAGTATACATTCGTTCAATACTTCAATCAAATGAAATGCTCTGGTTATTTTGGGTTAATATGGTTTGTCCAAAGCGTGTTACGTACAGTAAGCATAAATTTGGGTTTGATGAAGAGTTCTTCTGAGAATCTTGGAATCATCCGTGAAAAACCTCATTAGTCTTTCTTTTCAATCGCTAGTCATCGCACTAACTAGACTTTCTTGGGGATGTTAACAGATAAAGGCAGTGTAGATACATGCGGCCATGAGCCGTAGCTTTAAAACATTTCAGATCTTCTAAAATCGTATCATATTAGGTACTCAGTGGTCCGAAGTTTCCCCACTAATTCAAATGAGGTCAGCCCGATGTCCATCGTCTGCGTTCCATAGAACTTACAGGCTTAACTCTCCCCAACGTTGAGCTTGCACGACCGCTGCCCAAATGAGGGAGAAGTAGCACTGTGGGTCTTATCATTCCTAGTGAATAAGATAAGTTTACTCGTCGTCGGTTGGCCATCGCACTCGATTACTTGCTCTATGTTTTCCTCTTGAGTAGGTTAAGACGTTCTAGAAAATTTGATATGAAGGTACGTAGGGTTAGGTTAAGTTAGGAGGGCGTGCGTGGAATATTCCATCTTTCACTCGGAGACAGAATTGTCCATTGTGAGTGTCCTCTTTAAGTGAGTGTCAGAAGAAGACGCGTATCTATATATAATCGAAAGAGTAGCTTTACGTCATTATTCTACTGAACCAATTACTATCCCTGATGAAGCCGATGAGATCCAATAGTTTGATCTCGGCTACCTCGCCCAGACTGTTGAAGAAGCGTGAACCCAAGTGTTTGAGTCGCTTCGTCTGCAGACCTGGACATTGACACAGACAGTGGTCAATTGACTCCTCCTCATCCACAACATGGCAGCCTCTGCAGAGAGTATTTGTTGGTATTTGTCACCGTTGAAGCATTGGTACTATAGCACAATGTCCTGTGAAAACGCCGGTAAGGACTCTTAATGCAGATCTGTTGAGTTTCAGTTTATCCCCTGTCTTTTTCCTACTAAGCCGCGGCTATAGTAATCTTGTGGTCTCACAGCCTTCCCGTTTGTTCCACAAGTCAATCGTCGCGGCCACGGTGTATTCATCAATTTTCCTAACGTGATCTCTAAACTGCGGTAGTACGGAGCTATCCGCTTCTTCTATTGACACCTCTGAGCCGCATCTGGCCATCTCATCAGCCGACTCATTCCCTTCGATATTGCCATGTCCGGGAACCCAGCATAGAATGACGTTGATACGGCTCAGTGATGCCAGCGTGGTACGATATTTCCATACAATTCCCGATTTCACTATTCTAGATCCTATTGCCTTCAATGCAGCTGGACTGTCGACAAAAATAGTGGCTCTCTCTTCTGAAACTCCACTACTAAGTAAAAGACTAGCCGCCTTCTTTATAGCGTAGATCTCCGGTAGATCTGCAGGTCCTTCGAGTAGGCACCGACTCCGGTTCCTGGTTTCATCTTGGAACCGTCAGTGTAGATGGCACTGGCAGTCCTGCATCCAACTTTCCTCTGGTCGGGAACCTAATCTTCGTATTGAAGTCCTGAACAGGCGTAATATAATTAGTGCTGGCTTCTATATCAGCTTTAATTCCATTTAGCCGGCCCCTTTTATTTCATTCAGAATTGCTGAATTTCCGAAATTGGTTGCTTTCCGCGTTTTGGCTTCTCTAAGCCTGAGCGCGCTATTTGCGGCCGTACCACGGATGAAAATATGCAACGGTTGCAAATGAAATATCATGTTAAGCCCTTCCCGAGATACGCTACGCACTGCCCCGATATGCCCTTTCCTATTATTTTCCGGTTATTCCCTTTGTCTAGAGCCCTCCACCGAATTTTCAGCAGTACCTCTACCTTTGCGGTCTGCGTGTTGGGCTGTGCCCATTGTGTGGATACCAGTTCTTTCCCTTATATAAAGATCGATTAGTTTCTCCAGTGTTTTTAGTATAAACGATGAAAGACTTATCGGTCTGAAGTTCTCTGGCTGTGAGTGATTTATCTTCCCTGCTTTCGGGAAGAATATAACCTTCACCACCCTCCATACTTTCGGTACATATCCGCTTTCTAAGCACCTTGCAAAAATTCTTGTCAAATGGGGCACCAGGCTCTCACATGAGTATTGTAGCATAGTGGGCATCACGCCGTTCGATCCCGCTGCTTTGGACGGATTGAAATATTTGATGGCCCAAGCTACTTTCTCATTGTTCATAATATCTGAAACCTCTTCAAAAGGAACACGAGGCCGATTGCATATGATTAGGGACAATTTGCTCCGTGCTGCCTGGAAAGTGGGTGTCTATTAAACATTCAAGGTTGTCCTGGCTTTAGACCGTCCAAGGGCCATCTGGCCTCAAGACGCTGCCCAAAGTTGCGTCCGACTTGGTCAATATATTGCTGAGGCTCGATGTCTCATTTGTGGTCTCCAGTGCTCCGCCGAACCCTTGCCAGGTTTTTTTTTTCCTTATTTGCGCCTATATAGTCTATTCTTGATGAATCTGTGTCAAGGTGACTAATTAAGTACATATCTGTTGTCTTGAGAAAAGTTCTGTACATTAACTTTTATAGCTTGGAAATTTTGGCGGAGATTGTCACTCCAAATCAACCTTACATCGAGCGCTATACCAGATACTCGTCAGGTCAGGTCAGTATTTTGAAGCACTGTTTCCCCGAAAATGGTATGTATTCTGAACCTCACTTGGTACGTCAATTAGTGAAGACGCAAAGAAACGATGTCATAACTCCAGGAGTAAATTTGTCTATTTGTTTCTTACTGACAATTGTTTCAGGCTTATAGGCCAGTAGAGATCAAAGGGCATTAAACTTGAAGGCACCAATAACGCGAGCAGATACAATTTTGGGCGTGGTTTTCGGTTCGGTTATAGTAATTTAAAATGGAAATGATTTGGTTCATGTTTTTCTTGAAAGCTAAAAAGTTCAAAAATAAAAAATTTAAAATTTCAAAACAATTTTTTTTTCTTATAAGCTAAATTCAAATTTAATTGCACCGGCTAACACAAAAGCTCTCAGGGATGTCAGAAAACCCATGAAAAAATCCCGAAGAAGCTGTATGTCGCAAAAAAAATCAAAAGCAAAACTTTAATATAACAAATAAGTATTTGCGAAGAAATCCTGGGAAGTTATGAAAACTCTTTAAAATACCCGACAAACTCGTAAAAAATAAAAAAATAAAAAATTAGAAAAAAAAATGTATAGAAAGCCTGAACCTGAAAGGTAAAGCTATAAAAATCCCGAGAACATCTAGAAGAAATTCGAAATTGAAAATGTATCGTTGAACATTAAAATCACAAAAATCGATTCGAATAGAATCCAACAAAAAAGACAAAAAAAACAGAAGACCCAAAAATATACTATTAAAATTATTGCAAAAAAAGCAGTTTTCTTTCTCGAAATATTAAAGGTCAAAGTTTTTAAGGCCCTGAGAAAATAATTCATTGAATTTGTTTCGCAATTTACTGCAACAGAAAATTACTTGACTTTATAACTTAAAGAAAAAAATTAACAAGGCTGCATTTTTCTCTTTCCACTACCCTTCGCAAGCCTAAGTAATCATCGTGTCTATATATGTACTTGTATACAGTATTTATGAATACAAATATGTATAAATTTATGAAGTTTTTGAAAGCGAATTCTCTCTATACCAAGTCTCAGTACTTATGTATAGTTTATTGTAAATTTTCCCAACTGCTTTTCACGTGATTTCCACGTATGTATGTATTTACTCTGTTGTCCTTCAACGAAGGTTCCGCCTACGCAAATAGTCCCGCCGCATAAACGCAACGAATTGATATTCCACCAACTCAACCATACAACATCAAAACAATCGACCGACCGACCCACCGACCGACCGACCCACCGACCGACTGAGCAAGCGGCCTTGTGTGAAGCAATGTTGTGCGGGGTAGCGATGTTTACTCTATTCCCCTTTTAACGGTTTACCAATATTGTTGTTTTGTTAAGCGCTGTGTTTTTGTTTTTATTTTTGGCAACAGATTTGAAATGCTGCTCACTCAATGCAGCCCACACACAAATTCGAGGCAAGCTCAACATCGCAGATCAAATAGATATTTTCGTCCTGTCGCAGGCAGAGCTAGCCGCGTGCATGGTTTGGCGAGTGGGAGAATGTGCGAATGGGCGGCGGGCGGTAAGGTGAATGCAAGTATGCTTCTCTTTACATATATAGTTTGTGTGTGTGTATGTATATATGTTTGGCTGTGTGCGTGTGTATTGGATTAGTTTTGGGGCATGAACGGTGCGCTTTTATTTCATGAATGGTTACGCGACCGTACGCGTGGAATTGTGTGTGTGTGTGGGTGTTATATGAATGATTTCGGTACTTGTCACGCGTCTGCACGCACAAGCTTTATGTATGTACGTTTGCAGGTATATAATACACAATATATACTTGCAAATATTTACACGTGTTATATAATTTTGTATATATGTAGTATACATTATAAGAATAAATGTACCTGCAAGCATACATAAATATGTACTTGCAGCCAGCGTGAGTTCAAGTTCAGTTCAACGCATCAGCATCGCGTCGCGCTGGATACGCTTTGCCAGCGCATTAATATTTATAAATAGTTGTTTGTACTATATGTATGTATATTGAAGCAGTTACTTATTTTCGCGCAACCTTACGCGTGCTCAATTCATTTAAGTGTAAGTATGTAGATGTACACAAATAATTGCATACAACTAGGCGTTTACCAGTGGCTTTACTCTGTGGTTGAAACACACTTGTTGGGACTTAAGGTTTTTGTTGTTGTTGGTTGATTATTTGTACGCAGTTAAGGTTGAAATTTCATTGAGCATTCGATTGCAGCGCGAATTTGCAGTCAAACAGATTAAAGACGAGCAATACAATTCGCGACTCAGACACATATGTACATATGTATGTAGACTCGCGGCACAGCGGATGGCGTTACGCACCATTGACCTACATTAGATTTATGTAAGTAGTCGCGCTGCAATTACTTAGATTGCAAAACTGTTTAAACTTTGTTGTTGCTGATTCTTATTTGCTAAATTAATTTAAAATAAAATTGAGCGTGGTCGATCAACTTTTGGTCTTTGTGCAAGATTGCGGCTATTTGCAAAGTAGACAAAAAATGCAACACACGTGTTGAGTGTGTGGAGAAATTGTTTGCTACTTTATACACTCCCAGTCATTCGAATAGCACCCGCTTTTGATCCTCAGTATTTGAGTTTTCCTTTTTACGAGCCTTTATTTAGCGTGCTTTGTATGTATGTAGCTAAGTACGTTTGTTTGGGTCAAATCTTGCAACCAATTTTTAACCAACTTTCCGATGAGCTAGAAACTTGAAACTTCAAGCTTAGAGTGATGAGTTCATCCGCTAGGTGGCGCAAGCGTGGAGATGTTTGAAAACCCCTTATTTATAGTCCGATTTGGTTCGTATTTGAAATGTGGAAGGATGGAAGGAAACAACTCCACCAAAAAATTAAAGCTTGTTTTAACTTTTTTTTTACTATTAACTTATGTTTGTTTAGCATTAATTTTTTTTAATAAAAATAAAGCATATTATACTTGCGAATCCGATTTAAAATTGTATACAAATTTAAAATATATGTCAACAAAGGGGTGTGCTACCATAATGACCACCAGTGCATAAGTTAATAATATTTTTCGAAAAATTTCGGGTTTGCAGTTTTGTAGCCTATGCAAGTTTAAAGCGGCTGCAAAATATCGTTGATTTTTGATTTTTTTTTTTTGACAATGCCATGCATTTCCTTCCATACAAAGTATGTTCGACAAAATTTTTATATGGAAATAATTGCGCTGCACTGTCAGCAAACAAATAAATGTAAAAATATTATTAACTTATGCACTGCAGGACATTAGGATAGCACATCCCTTTGTTGACATCTCTTTTAAATTTGTATATAATTTTAAATCCGGATTTACACGTATAATATGATACATACTGAGGATCCAAAGGGTGTGCTAATCTAATGACTGGGAGTGTACGCAGAAAAAGATGCACGCATATAGAACTAGTATTCCTTTGTTTGTAGATTTACCGCCTTTAAACTTACATATATTTTTTGTTTTTTTTTTCTCGAACTAGTTTACAACTAATTACTTTGGCATGACTTAAAAAAAAATAAAGTTGCAACCTGAAAATTGTACTGTAGTTTTCAACGCTTTTGGGTTTTGAATACTTTTTATTTCCGAACTAGTTACTTTAGAATTATTTGCTTAAAAAAGTTGCAAAGTATGTATTTAGCCACTTGTTTGACAAATCTCGGTTGTTAAATGTATTTTTCATTAAAACAACATAGAAACTTAGTAATCACTTTTGACACACTTTCCAAATTACAAGATACCCACTAAAAATTTACAGCACATTCACCAGAGTCTACAGTATTTTTGTGTGCGGTACCGGCGATAGGGACACGATATCGAACAGAAAGTACCGATATGGTACTCATTTAAAGTATCGCTTTTAAAATATCGGGTACCCATTTATATCGGAATAAAAAGACTCGATATTCCAAATATCGATACCAAAATCCAAAAAATTTATATGAATATAGGTCTCGTATATAGGCCGCTGTGGTGTAATGATTAGAAGTGCTCAAAACTTGAAAATGAAAAACAGCTTCCCATTAAAACAAAATCGCTGTTCAAAGTCGACATAAAACTGTAGGGATCCTTTTTGTGCCACAACATTAATAGCCCGAACACAATGAAAACGACGAGCTATGGACCATAGCTGTCAAATTATTTTAACACATACTCTAACTATGTTCCCATTAGCGTAATTTAGAAGTCAATCTTAATTACGCATAAATTAAGTACAAACTTAGTAATTTCGCCTTGTAAAGTCTCTCAGTAAATTAAGTTGAAAGTACGTAGTTTATCTTAAACCAAGAACCAAATCACGAACAAATCAGTGTCGGCTCTAATTTTATCGATAATAATCGAAAAAAGTATTGTCCCATAACTGATATGTCATTGTGTTTGGACGTTTTTGTTTTTAATAATCGCGCGTGGTAGTTTGTAAAATATTTCCAGAAGCTTTCTCTTTTGATCACTCATCTAAAATCTAAAAAATTACCACAAACAACTCAGAATATAAAAATATACGCAATTACTCACATTCGCGATCTCTTTTGGTTAAATAAACAATAACACAGGGTTGCTACAAAGCTGTCAAGACAAATAAAGAATCGCGTGTATGAACGCACTTAATTTAGTGAGGTATTTTAAACAAAACTAAGTATTTTATGTTGGTAATGTGAACATAGTTTTATGTAGATCATTATTTTGGCGCCGACCGGGCTACGCGACGACTGTGGTTGTGGCCAGATTAGATTGTGTAACAACACGTAGAGATTGAGGTGTTGTCTTAAAACACCGAAGTCGCGGGTTCAAATTCCACCACATGCAATCCTAACTATATTACACATTTCTGCTCTTAAAAGCCCAATTTATATCGGGAAGAATTGTTAATAACATTATCATTGTATAAAATTAAGGTTAAGTGAAAAAACCGCGTGTCTTTTCTTTAAAAATTCAGAATTCAAGAGAGTTTATTACAAAAAATACAATTCTCAGATGTCATTACAGGGTTGCAAAAGGTAAACAATTCAATGTTCATTACAACATTACAGGGCTGCAAAAGTTAGTATTAAAGTAAAAGACTATGCAATAATATTGAACAGTGAGTTTATTACATTCGATACGATACTAGGGTTCTGATACTCGATTCCAAAAAATATCGTCTTAAAACTATCGAGTAGAAAATATCGGTATCGAATGCCAAAAGTATCGATATGGTATCGTATCGTATCGAAATTCGTGTCCCTAACCGGCGAAGAGCAGAATCGCCAAATAGCAGCGAAGAACCTGTCAAGTTGATATCAAATACGCCGGAAAAATATCTCAAAATCCACCACCTACATCGGCAAAATCTGCGTGAAGAAGTGTACGAAGTTATAGACATGCCAAACAACTGAACTCCTAACAGTTCCTGGAAGTATTCAGATGCGACCCGAACTGCATCTACAAGTTAGGAAGCATAGTACTTTGCTTATGAAGTAGAATATGCTGGATTTCATCCATTAAAAACAGCCAAACCGACACCTTCCATAGGTTGAGATATCTCCCAGTTACGACAAAAGTTATATCAATGAAATTGAATAACTCAGAGAGAGGGGATACCAGTATGTTTGCATGTATGTCTTTAAAAAAATATTTATTGGACCAAAAAGTAGTGGGTAGGCACTGTGGCCAATGGTAATCAACTATTACCACCTCCGCATGGTTGTAAACCATGCAGAGTCCGCAGAAGACTCCGGAAGCAGTGTCTGGAGGATGCATCAGACTAGGCCGAGCATACTTTGAACTGCCATCAAATTATAACTTAAGAAAGTTTTATTACATGGCAGTTGAGAAGTGCATGTACATAAATTTCATTAATTTAATGAAGGAAATTTTTGCACATGCAGCAGTACATAACATGCATTTAGACGCCTGGTGTTAGCAGTCGCGTCTAAACAGAAATATCGGATCAGATTCAAACCTTTGAACAGGACAATGAACAGACTGGCTCTGAAAACATTCACCGACGGGCTGACACATTATTTTCATAAACCCTCGGCCCTTAAGATATAATAATCGGAGTCCAACCACCTCTTACAGCTGGCGAAGAGCTTCAGCTTACTAGTGCGATCCGCTTTACTCTGGCACAGTTACGTTCTATATACTGAAGCAGTTTAAACTCCTGCTTAATTAATACAGTCCGTGGATATGCATACCTAAATATGTCCAGCTTAATTGCGATCCTTTTGAACCCGAGGTTTTTCTTGGCCCGTCATTAGTTGAGCTCACTACGAATAGTAACTAAGCCGATCTTTGCCTTAATAAGCGACTGTAATTGAGAAAGCTGCACTTTGTTCGTAAAAGTCTGGCAGATTTATACTAAAATTCTATGCCGGGTTACCCTCTAATTCTGTTTATTTTTGAGTCAATTGTTAAAAGTATCTCTTGGTCTTTTAGCCTCAACCTAACAGACCACTGCACAGTAATGACTGCGAAAAATACTTTGCTTCAGATTCAAGCTCTGCCAGTAAATTTGAGGTTTTCTTCAAGTCGCATCTGGTACAATCAAGCTTTTTTAACATGTTGTAGTTGGGTCCATTGGTTTTAAAAATGGAATGAGGTTAAGTAGAAGCTTTTGCTCCGAATCTTGGAGATAGGTTGCCGAAGAAACTAGTAGGTGAACAAGACCAAAAACAATGGCATGAGTGAGAAATTTTGAACTCACATATCAACTCAGTCACAGTGGATATTACCAACAAATTTTTAGAGGATCGTTTTTCCCCAAATTGAGTTGTTCCAATTACGGTCAAGACAAGCTCTCCCAAATGTCAAAGTCTCATTAAAAATTTACAATTTTTCCTAGTCCTCATACAACTGTAACGAGCCTAACTTTTGGAGCCAGATAAGGTTCCAGAATATAAAATCGAGAAGCTCACAGTAAGGTTGTATGCAGGGCCGTCGAGAGTAAAGTCGGGCCCGGACTGAAAAATTATGGGCCTCTTATACATAAATTGTATTAATTTAAAAGCATGTGATCATTTTCTTTAATTTATAGAGCCAGAAACAATCAGCACGAATCGGAATATATTTATAATAAAAGCCTATATCGACGGAGCAATTACATTATAAAAAAATAATAACAAGTTATAGTTACAATATTTCAGGCCCCTTAAAGCGCGGACCTAGGGGGATTTACCCCTCTCGACGGCCCTGGTTGTATGCATCATTTCAACATCAATATTTTTCACTAAGTTTTAATTCATAACGGATCAAATATGAATGTCTGACTAAAGACCCTGACTAATGCCTGGCCGTTCCTTATTCCTCAAACGCTACAGTAAATGTTCTTTTTATTTAGATGGCAAAAAAAAAAAACTCCACCCGAATAGGAAGTTAACCGGAAGTAAACGCGCTTGATTCCACGAAATTATTATTGGTCGCTAAATTGCGTTTTATTCTCCGTAGAAATGTGGGCGTCAGTATGTATGGAAATGTAACTAAATTTGTTTAATATTCAATTAGTATTCCAGTCAATGCTTTGCGGCGCACAGTGGAGTAATCGAACTTGAAACTGGAGATCAATTCATAGGTACGTTTAATTTAAAATATTTTGATGTATTTGTATAACTAGTGCCAAATAAATTAAAAAAAGGTAAATAAGAAAATAATTTAGTGTTAATTTTTTTTATTAAGGTTTTTATGACATTACCAAAGAGCGAAGAAGTGAAACTTTAGTGGGTTTTCTTATAAGTAATATTTATTATTAATGACAATTTGTTAAAATCATAATCATCATTAATTACAAACTAAATATCATCACTATCATTATCATAATTATCCCCATCAATATCTTCATCACAATATCCATCATCAACATCATCACTTTACGGAAGTACTACTTTCAAAAGATTTCTTCATAGAGCAGATTAATTTTTTCACGTTGCCAAGTAATGTAATAATAACTGTTTTGTTAATTGTGCATGAAAAAGTAGTAAGAAATGTCCTTTATAGGTAACTTCCATACATTAATGAATCTGAATTGTAAAAAATTGTCTCTATGTTTTTGTTAAGCTGAGAAAGTAGTTCAAAAAATATAACCTTTAATAAAAACAATCATCATCTTCGTTCCCCATACTTATTAAATGTTTTGCTTCTTTCGGCAAACCCTCCCATATTTTTGGGTAGTTTTCTCATACTTGATATAACCGGGTCGGAACTGATCAAAAGTCTTTTGAATATATCTTCATTCGTCTTTTTTCTGCGGCACTTGAGAGACAAATAGAGAAGATTTGTAGGTCTTAAGGTGTTTGTTTCGCGCTTCCAAAGATTCTTCTGACAATTGATCATAGGTAACAAAGCGTGGGATATTATCTCTGACCCATGGATGAAATATTTGTGGAGTGTTGGAGGTATTTTGTCATTCTCCGTCTACCCGTAACTGTGTTAGTTAAAAATATCATCACTATCATAATTTGTATTCACTGCACATATCATCCATGCATAGAGATAACAATACTATAAACAATAACAAGGGTTACAATTAACACTAAAAATACGCAATATCAATCTTCACGGTTTCACATACACACTATAAATCATCGGACAAATAAATAACGCCATTCTAAGGCCAGTTTTCAGTGAACGGCTGTGGTTTAAACTTAGTTCAAACGCTCGATCTGGCTGATTTAAACTAAGATTAGCCAATCAAATGTCGGCCAGCTGTTCAATTTAAACGCAGTCTGCGTGATCTAACATTAAACTGGTACTGCAAAACTAAGCTATTATTATAAAATTTAATAACCCAAATTTAATTTCATAAATCTGTGCAGAATTGTATATAAATATATACATATTTTTTGATACCTGCGAGTACTAAAAATTTCGTCTTTTAAACAATAAAATATTTAGCCGTATGTAGGGTACAAAAAAAAATAAATATATAAAAATAAATAGTAACTAAGCAAACAACGAATACAATAATATTACAGTAAAACCCGCTTAAGTACCTCAAGAAAAATGTCAGCTTTTTGAGGTACTTAGGCGGGTTGGGTACTTAAAAGAACCAGCTTAAGTACCTCGATACGGGTACTTAAGCGAACATAATTATTGATGTAGTTACATCTTCTTGTTAACTTGCATAAATATGTAAATCCTTGAATAAAACATGAACATTTAATGAAGTATACGTAGTTTAAAACCAAGACCGTGGCATTATTTAAGATTTTTCAATAAAAAAAAAAATCATCCCTTAAGAAATACCATATAAACCTAAGCTTAAGATTTTATAGAACACTTAAAGAAAAAAATCACCAAAATTTAAAATTTTTTTCTCAGAAGTGTTTTTTGAGTATTCAGTTTTATAGTCCATTCAATTTTAGTGCAATAATGTGCAAGTTTCAAGTAGCTAAAAATTACCGTTGATGTTTTCGAATTTTTTTGCCGAAGGTGTGTAACGCTGCCACTGAATTTCAAAATATGTAAATATTTTTAGAAATTTTTAAAGATCACTTAAAAGGGGAAAATGGTAAATTATGTACGAACAATTTAGGTACCTAGGCGGGTTGGGTAAATAAGCGGAGAGGTACTTAAGATAGGGATTTTCCTCAGATTACATTCAAAAATTCACATTGCGCAAAAATGTTGGTTACTTATGCCGGTTAGGTACTTAAGCGGGTTTTACTGTACTTAGCTTGCACTTGTTATATTTGGTTTTGTTCTACTTCGAGAATTTCGTGTATATTTCACTAACCCGGTTATGTTATATAAATTGATATACTGAAAAAGTGCGCAGACATTCCGCAACTTTTTTTTTTACAGAATGAAACTATAAACTCCAAGGTATATGTAAATGAAAACATTTTTGCTTGATCCCACATACTTCACAACTATCAAAAACCCCTGGTTTATAATCCTTCCATTAAAAAATAAAATACTTGGTACCATAGTAAAAGGAAAATAAAATCACTTTGTATTGCCTAAATACCTGAGTCAGAAGGTTACATTGCCGATTTTGATTTATCTTTAAAAAAAACTTAGAAATAGCTTGGAAATATGAAGTAACAAATCACTTTTATCACGTTGCGCGCATAAAAAGGAAAAAGCGACGACTTTAAGAGTATATTTCAAGAAACCCGTAAATTTTTTTGGCAAATATTTGATTACATGGTTATGAAGAATTTTATCTACTCTCATATGGTACTAAAAACTTCTTTATATTTTGAAGTTAATTTTTTCAATTACTCCACTGTGCGGCGCGTAGAGAATCTTTTATTTTCGTTTGTATTACCAGTGCGTACATATGCATCCATATATATATATGTCGTTTGCATTTCGCCACGAAGTGCAATAGCAAAACAGTCTGCATGCCGCATTTAACATTTCTGCCTTCTAATAAAGAGTCACATAAGTTAACTAATGGTGCACAAGTCAATTAACGACGCCTTATGCCTGATAATTGAGCGGAATTCATTGGAATTAATGATTACGAATGCGGACAGCGACACCAAAGCTGCGAATCAGGCAGAGATGAGTATATGGCAGAGGTTCCCAAACTTTTTTTCTAGTATACTGGCTTCGGTGGACCCCCTGCTGATACATTTCTAAATATTCCCAAAGCTCGTAAAAAGATGAAATGTGAAGCTTAGATATAACTATGTAAATTTGTATCGCGGCACAGTGATTCGAATAGAACAAGCTAGCTGGACAAAAGTCGACACTGAATTTTGGTATTATAATTATTGAAAATGAAAACCAATATTCTCATTCTTATGAATTAGATACAATTTGTGCATGGGTATTGCACGGGTGAATTCAAAAACTAAACTCGGAGTGGCCAAAATAAAACTAAAATATTTTATTTCTATTATTTTTTATTTCTATTTATTAAAATAATGTGATTACACACTTGCAGGTTATAAAAATAGAGCTCGTAAATCCATCAAAATACTTTTCGCTCTGAGGAATTATATTTTTTAATAGCACTTCGAGCCCTAGCGTTATTTACATTATCTTCACCATAAACTCATCAAATGTTCGGGTCACTCATGACTTTGTACGTGGACTATTTGTAAAATTGTTTATTTGTGCATCATTTTTATTTCTATCGCTCCGAGTTTTAAAGTGAGGCTAAAAATATTTGACACTCACATTTTTAAATCACAAAACTTGAAACAACAAAACGGCTAAGCTTTTTGCGGCAAACTTTTAATTCAGAAACTGGCAATAGAGAAGAGAACGAGTCTAGAAAATTCGATGACAAACAACCAAGCAAGCAAGAAGCACAAAAAGTGTTCCACCGTCTCATCCTCTTCAAGGCAGGATGAGCAAATGTAGTTGTCGTTTACGCCTATTACAGTCAGATGTTTGTGCCACGTGAAGTGACCAGTCAGCAGTCCAACAAGTTGTATGGAATGTTTTCTGCTCAGTGAGAGCAAAGAACTAGAAAGACCTTCTGAGATTGAAGGCAACATTGGTTATGCCCACCTGCATCCCCTCGATGCGTCCCAGTCATTGCTGAGCGAAGTAGGTGTGCTAAAACTGGTTGCAGACCGAGGAATATCTGTTCTGAGCCAATTCTGGTCGAATGGTCAGATGTCTACTGGTACTCCCGGGTGATCTGGCACCCAGAGTAAAGCAAGCTCGTTATGTATACCACCATAATTTGGTAGAAACTTGCATTTTCGAACTAGTTTGGAAGTAGTTAGAGGGCTGGCCAATGCCTTAAGTGCAGCTTGGTTGTCATAGCAGACACGTAAACTCCTTCCCCCCCACCTATGTTCCACCACGTAGTCCAAGGCTTTGAGGATTGCAAATACCTCAGCTTGGAAGACCGAAGCATATTCCCCGACAGAAAAGTGAAGCTTATCCCCATTAAATTCGAAAAAGACCCCAGATCATGACGCAGAGTCGGTTTTGGAGCCATTAGTGAAGATTCGACAAATTGTGAATCCGGTCTCGGTTGTGGAATTAAACCAGCATTCAGTCTCAGGGAACTCAACATTATAGAATCTCTTCAACAAAGGTAATGGAGACGTACTATCCTGTAGCATTGAAAATTTAACAAGTGCTTAAAACTCTGCCGCCAGCAATATTCGCCGCGCCCCACTCACTGTTATACCGACATCCAGTTCTTTTTAGTCTGCAGGTGGCCTTTAAGGCTTTCCCACGTATGAAAGCACAAAGTTACGGTAAGTGCAGCAGTGCGTCAAGAGCACTCTATACCACTCAAAAAAATTAAAGTTAAATAAAGAGGCTATCAAGCAACCATTTTGGTTCTTTACTATCGAAACAAGATACATTTTCGTTGACCCCCACTTACAACTCATATTTTTTATACGCCAACTTAGACCAC
Organism: Rhagoletis pomonella; assembly: GCF_013731165.1. Lineage (NCBI taxonomy): Eukaryota > Metazoa > Arthropoda > Insecta > Diptera > Tephritidae > Rhagoletis > Rhagoletis pomonella. The sequence goes on from NW_023458559.1 coordinate 48,352,296, forward strand.
CATCGAGTCTCCCATGGACCCCTGGGGGTCCACCTAGAACACTTTGGGAATCACTGGTATATATTAAACAGGCAGGCGGACAGTTATGGTTATGGAGCATAAAGTGGCCGAGCGTGGCAAATATGTGGAAGTATTGATGGAGAATATTATTTGTGATGTAATGTGGAACGATTTTCCGTCATCCCTTGTCAAATTTGGTATGAAGACATATTCAGCCCAATTCTGAATATTCCCGAGGATTTCATTTCTCGCGGATTTTACTTTTCTCGAGAATGAAATACTCCTATTCGAAACTGCCAGGGAGCAGCATATTCCCCGAAAATTTGGGAGCAGGAAATTCGAACTTTCGAAGAACTGTTTGACAGTTATTTTGACAGCTCAACTCCCGCCATTTAATTTGCGTGCTTTACACATAAAAGTTGTTTCACATAAAAGATTTTAATTTAGATCGCGATTTTAACTTAGACAACACAAACCTCATTTTATTCGATTCCAACACGGTCTTGGTACCCAGCAAAATTTTACCGTGTTTTAGCTGCCAAAATTTGTCAGCGTGTCAAAGCAGTCTCTAACCAGCTTGGATGTCGTCGTCCTGTTTGAAAGGGCCCGGATAACTATTTGGCTACCTGTAAACAAAACTAGAAAAGCGCCATTCAAACCCTTCTCAAAGTTTTCATTTTGCACAGTTTCAGATTGCGAATATTTCAGCCTGAAACACCCTGGGCCATTTTCCTGTGGGAATTTATCAATTCTTATAGCAGGGGGTTTTAAAGAGAGCTTATATGTGTATACTAGGGCGATTAACCCGGATATCGAATAAACCGGATTTTGGTAATCGAATAAACCGAGATTTTTTAGTACATGTGAACATATTTAAATTCATTACAAAAGAGTGCTACTTAAATCAGAGAAAAGTTCAATTAAGACCGAATGTGAATTTTTTTCACATACTACCTTTGTAAAATAAAACCGGTTTATTCAGTTTTTTCTTAATTTCCTAATTGGGAACCGTTTTTTTTTAGTTGACATTTTTCGAATAACTGGAAAACCGGGTTTGAAAAAAATGCGAATAATTGAACACCCTAGTACATGCCATCTCTCAAAAGTGTAAAAATAGTAAGTTTTGTAAATTATTATATTATCAATTAAAAGGTAATTAGCCAAAGTTAAATTTAGAAAAATTTTAACAATACAAATACAATACAATACAATACAAATAACAATAAATTTTACAAGATATTTCAATTTGGGTGACGAGTACAAGTTATTCAGTTAAAAGATATGAATATGCATTTAAGGGTCGCCAACTTTTCTAAAAAAAGTTTTTTTGAACATTGAAATATTTTTAGTTAAAAACCAGCCATCTATACATTTGGATAAATTTATCTCCAGGGTTTAAAAATATATAGTTAGTCTTGTAAAGTAAATTGTCTGCCAATTTAAAAACTAAAATTAATTAATATATGTATGTTTTTGCAAAATGTTTCAAAGTTATTGCATACTCATCGAAAAGCTTTAAGCATTCTAGCTGCATGAGTACCATCTCCTCGTTTCGTGACTCTGGGTTCGGCTGAGTTCGGTAAAATATTCAAAAAAAGATATAGAGGCAAACTCAGCGGCTTTCGAAAGAAGAAGATTTGTACTTTAAGTAGAAGTAATCGCGAAGCTACCTAACATCAAATAAAGGCCAAAATCGCCCTGAGCTACCAGAAAAATTATGACTCGGATTTGGTTTCAGAACAACGGAAACCTTTCTAAAGTATTTGTGCTATTTTGAGCAAAACAATTTATTAATTTTAAGGTAGAAATAGAAGACCAAAAAAATCCTGAAAGTCAAAACAAAATTATCGGTCCGAAAAGATTCCGAGAAGTCTCGAAAATCCCGAAAGATCAAACAAACTTCGCCTTTAATTTTAGCTTTGAAATTAAATCATTCTGAACGCATATCGTCGATGCTTTTGCAAAACCGCCCATCGATCAGTTGGGAAAACCGGATTTTCTACGTTATTTAGTTACGATTTTTATGTATAAAGATCGATGCCTGGAGTGTAGGGTTTTGCAAAGGCATCGACAAAAGGCAGAATCTCTTCAAAAACTACGGCACTAAAATTTTGATGCAAATTGATGCATATGCATATAATTTTTTGGGTCTATCAGCTCAAAAGACAGTATGTATTTTGAATGAAAATAATTCGGTATATTTATCATTCCCTTAAAATTGCATACCCATTTAATCTAAGATTAGAACGTAGATATATACAATCGCTTTCGGATCATTATAGACGTCAACTCCAAAATTTATGCGATATTCTCCCGATGGCATTGGAAGAAGGGGAAAATACTCCGGTGTCAAAATTAACTTATCGATTATAATGTCATGCTGAAATAGTAAATAGAAGCAAGAATGATAAGCCACATACAGATTTTTTTACTTACAGTATAAGGACAGCTATGATTGATATTTGAATATGAATTTAAAATCTTAAAAATCATGTCCAAAAATTTGAAACGCGTCTTATGCCGCATAAAGTCACAAAAATTCGTTGTTATATTGAAAAGAAAGGGACGATAGCCATTAAATCGTTTGAAGGTTTGCACATGTACCTGCGGAGTAGACAAGTATGTACATAGCTGTGTTATGAAACTTTTCAAAAAATTAGACAACATAATAGAAAATGTGCAGCTTCTAGAATGGACTTAATAATGCTCGGCTCAAAAAGTTGCCTTGTTTTAGTACAAAAAAATACAAACCTTTTCCACTTACCGTCACATTATTCACTGACGCTTCAAAGATATCAATTCGCAACGAAAGCGCAACACTATCTCTGGCCAATGCCTTGAGTTTGCAATAACGAAAATCGGCAAACGACTTGTCGAGCGTTGTACATTTTATATTTGTAAATTTAATCATGGATATAGAAACAGATGTACGCAACGAAAATCCGAGTAGCAAACTTGATATAGAAAGTATTTGCGACAAAGTCATTTTGCAAACTGTTTGAATAATCGCACATGGAATATATTTTATAAATAAACGATAATTTAAAAGCCATTAATGCGCCCAATATATGTAAATGTCTAGCCTCTATTTGATTTTAAATGGTTCATTGATTTTTAACTGTGTGTAAAATGTGGTGAAAGGTTTTCATTGATGGACATTTATTATTTGTTGATAACAATTTTCGAGGAAAATCACTGCAGCTCGATAAGCACCTAATTGGATAGGTAACATTGCAATAACGTCACGTTAGTTAAGTACCTGGCTACAAGTCATAGAAGGAAATAAGAATAGGAAGACTGTAGTAATAATATCAGTAATGTATGGGCTATTTGTACTAAAAGGGGTACACCCTATCATAAACGAGCTTAGGAAAGAGAAAAGAGTGAGCGGATAAAGACACTGGAACCAGACAACAATGCATTGCAGGCTAAGAAGTCACCTACATAAATTCGACATATCGCCGACCGATTCATGCCAATATTGTGTATTGTATGCTGATGCACTTGCTCTTTGAACTGTGTGCCCTATCAAGAAAATGAACGAATAACCTCGACTTACTAAGCATAACATGCCGCTTCTTTTATATGACGAGACGCGCACCGGATACCGCACGAAAATGTGAAGGCTTTTGGGACTTCCTAAAGAACCCTGTTCACGTTGGCGACGGGTACCGAAGTAAAAAGGATGACGCATTCTACGAGCTTTTTAACGACATGGCCATAGTTAAGCGCATAAAAATACAAAGATTACTTACGGTAATGAAATGATCTTATCATTTACAGAACATCTAAGGCTGAACAACGAAAGCAAGGGCGCCCACGATCGCAATGGACGGAGCATATGCAGAAGGATCTGTCTGAATTCGGGATGTACTACAACTGGCCCAACTTCGCAAAAGAGAGGGGCAATGGAATTTTTTTTTGTCTCTATAAAATTTCACAGTAATTTGGTGCTGGTAACAACAAAATACTTAATCGTGATGCCAAAGATGTGAGGCGACTGTCAGCTATTCTCGTGCGCTTCGCTTAGAAATCTAGTTCTTTGATATGTATTGCTTAGGCATCAAGGCATTTGCTAATAAATAAAAGGTTCGTGTGCTGTTTTTAAAAACTCTTGAAAAAATTAAATTGAGCTGCTCCCATCCACGCTATTCACATATTATGTCCTAATCTAACTGTGATCTGCAAGGCATTTTAATAATTTAGGGTACATACGAAAAGCATTGATGCGCAGGTCGTCTTCATACCAAAGAGTGGCAGAGCGTCCCACATGAAGCCTAATAATTTTCTAGTGATCAGCCTTTCTTCTTTCTTTATAAAAATCCGGGAGAGAATATTATTCGGCAAAAGATTTATCCAAACGAGCTATCTGACAGCAAGCGCGTCTTTTCTACAGGTAAATCTGAGGAAACCGCAACCCCATAAAAACTTTTTCGATGTCGAGAAATCCTTGTCACCCAAAAAATAACATTCGGTATTTTACCAGATATAGAAGGAGCCTTTGATAATGTCCTCCCAAAATCGATCGCAGAGTCACTGCTCCAAATTGGGCTGGACCTCTGTTTTCCCCTCAATCGGAGAATTATTCATTCGGAGTTGGGTGCCCTAACTGCAACTTCCAAAAACCATCAAGTACTGGTCGAACTGCTGTAGAACGCATTGAGTATCGTGGGAACCTGGTCGGAGGAATGCGGACTGAATTCCAACCGGTTTTCATTAAAAAGAAAACTAAAATTCTCTTATTTAAACTTCGAATATTAAACTGCGTAAAACTTCGCCAGGAAACGGACCTGTCAACGCTACGTAGAGAAGCGGGCAAGAAAGATCATTGCTGCTCTTTACTCCAGCGAAACGGCTATAGGCAAGAAATGGTGTCTTAAGCCTTACATAGTGCATATCACTAAATAAGCTCGCCAAGGTTCAAAAGGCGACATGCATGTAAGTCACAGGAGCGCTGCCAACTACTCCCACCAATGCTCTACAGCGGCCATAAAAGACTCTGCACTTTGGCTTAAGACTCTATAAGCCAAGTTAAAGCCTATTTTATGACCGCTGGACTTTAATCTGCCTTAAGTAACCACATTAAAACACATTTCGCCGAGAAGGCAAATAAACTTGGAAAATATTCGATACATTCACTCGATTAAAACGCCTTCTACTTAGGCAAGTGACCAGAATTATAATACGAGGAATATATTGAGAGTATGGAACACTACCTATGTCACTACCCTGCTCTCTCGTGGGCGAGAATACGCTCATTTACCCATCACCACTTTGTCTGTCTGGTGGGCCTACGCGAAGCAGGCATTCATTAATTCTCCCGATTTATTAACCTTACCAACTGCTTGTACTTACTTCTAGTTGAACGGACGGGATCGAATACGAGCTTTCAATCGGAATGACAATGGGCAGACTGGGCCTAAGTGTGCCTCACTCCTACATTGGACGCAGGCAGCCATTTTAACCTAACCTAATCTACTAATCGTGACGTTAAGCTATTTTCGAATAAAAAAAAACTTCATTTATCGAACACTCCTTTTGATTAAACTCTAGTCCCACACCTCTCAAAAACAACATTGTGCGTTGCTAAATATAACCGAAAATCGTTCCTGTTTTGCATATTTTTAAACTACGCAAAAGTGTTAGGTACTAAATCTGTTATAACAGGCAGACTACATAGTTTTAGTTGTGTGCCACGTCACACTAAAAGCAAATTATAGTACGCAATAGTCAGAGAGGCAGCATAAACATTACAAAACAACGTCACTACTTTCAATATTGTGATATTATACATACAAACATACACAGGTCTGTATTGTACTTGATTGACCACTTCTTCACATAAGCTTCTTAATCAGCACAATGGGATATAACCACCGACGCAGTTGACGTCACTAGTGCTGAAATTTCCCAAAAGTGTGTCCACCAAACCACATGAAGCGTATGCCAAAGTATGTGCATAATAGATGTATGCATGCGTGTACAAAAACGTGGCCACGGTTGTGAAAGGTTCCTTATTGCGCGCGGGCGTTAAGCGTGCAAATAACTTCTTAAATGAGATGACGTAGTTACTCGTATTTTGAGGTAGGCGCTGGCGTAGATATTAGCTAAATAAATGAATTAAAATGAAAGCTGATAGGAAGTCGAACTTTTGCAACAATATCCTGACTTGCCGCCGAGGGCAAGGAGTTCGGTTTGAAAATAGCTCACAAAATAAAGAATTAAATGTCTAAGTAAATTACGAATGTTTTCTCATTGGCTAACGAAAATTATAACCTTTTGCTGGTTTAGCTTAAGAGGGATATAAATGGTTGAGGGATTCACAGTCGTATTGTTGTAACACGTAAACTTTAAAAGCTTATATAAATGTTTAGAGAACTTGAAACCACAACCAACTATTTTTTAACACTGCGAAAATTCATAATATGACTTTGATGGTACTTTGCGAATCCTCTTAATATATTTTTTAGGCGTTTAAAACGCTTACGACACCGTTGTGAATACACCAAGTATTATTTTCCAGCGAACCTATCGACTTTATTCTTTTCTACTACAGTGAAATCTCGGTATAACGAAGTTGAAGAAATGCTTCGTTATAAATATAGAACACCAAAACCTTGATACAAGGAACGATGCAAAATTTTGGAAAAAATGTGTTACAAGTATAGTTTCATTTTTTTATAACGGTCAACGTATTCAGAATTCGCCATGTACTACTATACTACTATATAGAAGATATTACTAACGGGACTTTAACCGTGAATATATTCCGAAGATTTTCATGTTCAAAATTTCTTCGTCATATCTATGGAGCATTTTTGTACAGGAAATTTCGCAACAGAAAAGTTTTTTCAGAGACTCAGTAGTAAAAAATTTTGTAGTATTGAGTTTCTCGCCTTACCAAGGTTCGTGATATCGAGGTTTCACTGTATATTAATAATGTCAATTTCTTTTGTTAAGCTCGAGAATCACTCATCTAAGGAAAAGGGGTGTTAGCTGACGGTGACCAAGCAGGCGCAGCATAATTTAGAATCGGATGGCCAACTGCTTTGTCTTTACGCTAAGCGCTGCCGGCGATGGCCTTGTTGCGGCTCTGTACTTATGGACCCCTACAATTTTTTGGTTATTAATCGTCGGAATCAGTGTGCCATCGACGTGGGTGATAAATTGCAGTTTTTCACCTCTTCGTCCAGCTGGTTAAAGGGTCGACAAGGTGGAGAGAGTAAGATCCCGTGCATCAGAGAGATGTCCGCCTACTTTCAAGCAGCGATGCCAATATATGTAAATATATCTTCTGCGTAAAAGATGAATGTAAGCCCATCGGCTGCCTGAAGCAGCTTCGAAATGTGGAAGTTAAACAATATAGGAGAAAGGACACCACCCTGGAAGGCCGTTTATTTAATTCTTCAAGGCTTCGCGTTTTGACCTCGAAAAAGTACTAACGACTGTTGGGTGAGAGAGATGATGCCGCAATGTCTTGTAGTAGCGTGGAATGAGAAACGGTGTCAAATGGCTGGCTGTTTAATTTTCCTCTTAAGACAAGCGTGGTTTCCATCAGTTTACTGTTTCATAGTTAAGGTATGTGGGCTAGTTCCGAATGGTGGAAAGTTGTCTGCAATAGTCGGCCCTAGTCTGGTTCCGTTTCGCTAGCCCAATCAGTGGTGGAAAAGCGTAGCTGTGTGTAGGTAGGTAAGCAGGTAGGAGTGGCTGCTGCCTGATAGATATAAGACCCATGGTATTACCACAGTCTAATTCCATTCGTACAACTCCACATCGAAACAACCAAGGTCACCTGAATTTGGGTGTTAAACTACAGCCACCGCGATACTCCCCAAAGGGGTGTACCCAAGAATAGGCCAAAGAAATCTCTGGGGTATCCTGTTCTCGTTGCCCGTAATTCTGCTAATTCGGAATCGTCTTTCGGTTCTGCTTCTTCAAAGTGCGGAACATTTACACAGGAGATAAAGACCGTTTCCTCCTCTTCGTAGTTCATACTGCTTCTGCAATATCTTCGGAAAGGCACGCCGCGCCTTTCATCATGTTTGCTATTCGACAGTGTCCGGTTAGAGCTTCCACAACGTTAGATATGTCCTCTCTTCTCAGAGAGTATACGCTTTGTGACCATTTCCGATCCCCTATAGACTACGTCTGCCTAGTTATTCCACAAGTCGTACTTTGTCTCCATCTTTCGCCAGCTTGTTTGTATACAAATTCTCTAAATACCAGTTTGCAAGTAATATATGGCATACCAATCCGTTCTTTAGAAGGAAGAATCTGCTTGGTTGAGCCTTTCCTTGCAAATTTATCTGTAATACAGTTTTCCTCTATGTCACTATGACAGGTATTAAACAAATGAGCCAGTTACCAAATGTGAGAAAAAAGGCTGCTCACAACTGTAACTGAATTTCGCGTATTTTATAAAAATCGTGAATTGTCTTGTGATAGTCCTTCTTTACTTCTTCAAAATAAGAATCCTAGTTTCATACAAACTAAATTTTTTATACTACCACCTGTCAAGAAATTAACTTAAATTCGAAGTATTTAATGAGTTAAATGAATTATTACAATATGGATGTCGATAGTTGTATCCCAGAATTGGTGATTCTAAGAACAAAAGTGTCATAACGGTTTTTAAAGATAATTGCATGATTTACACTTTTGTCTAACCTATTTTTATGATAAACCTTACCGTTTAGCTGAAAAATGGAAAAAATAAATTTATGTGACATTTGACATTGAAATTTTTTTTTACAGATCTGGGATCAATTAGGACTTTTCACATCTCATTTATAGTGGTGTTCGTTACATTCACACCAATTTTCAGCTTTATGCGAATTATTGCAACCTTGAAAATTTAACTTGACCGGACTAATAGTAAATAGTTTGACAAATGATAATTTATGGAAAAAAATGTTGCTACTATTTATTTTGAAAAAAAAAGTTGTAGTGAAAAGTCCCCATCTCAAAATACCACATGTACGTTGGGTGCGAATGCGCGCCATACCCAAAATTAGGCACTAATGTCTTTTCGTTGCTTTGAATTATAATTTAATAATTTAGGACAGTGAGATTTTTATCGAAAACAATTAACTAAAACTTAAATAAAGTTCATTTTAATTAATAGTAATGCTCTACCTACAAGTGTAACAGTTTTGGGCCGAAGTTTTCGCTTCAAATTGATAGTTCTTACATATCTCTAATAACTGTGAATACTTAGAATTTTTAGAAAGCAAAATGTTCGCAACGAAGCTACAGTAATAATCTCCGCGCTTACAACAAATTTCGTACAACTCTGTGAAGTGAACCTCAGAGCACGATAATCATAATAGTTTATTGGGCACCAAACTAACGTAGTCGCAGTGAATGCACAATATACTCGTAATTATTAGTTCTACAACAATTACAGTTTTTAAATGCCAATATGAAAATTGACTTCAAACATTTTTTCAGTCGAAGTAGGCATGTACGCCAAAACACTGTACTGTTATATTTTGCTGGTTTTTGGCAACGGCGTGCTTTGGACAAATCATGAACGACGGATTCCATTTGTGCACGCAACTCAAATTGTTTTCACAAATGTGCAATGCCACTCGGAAAATAAGACTCTTTGTGAATTCAAGCAATGCGAATTAAAGCTATTAAAACGTGGATTTAGTGAGTTGAATATATATTTAAATGTCAAACAAAAGGCAGACAATGTGACGGTAAGCAAATTATAATCGCGCAATTATAAAGCATAGCACTGTATGATCGATATGATTATAAAATACTATGTGAGTTACTATAATCTGCGTGATAATTCAATTCTTCGCCGTTTCCTTTATTTTCATCTTCTTTCAGGTCAGAGCGGAGTTGTTTCGCAAAACTAACGGTTACACACCCTTTATGTATAATTTTACTGTGGACTTTTGTGACTTCAAAAGGAATCCACAACGCAATCCTGTCTTGCATATATTCTTCAGATTTTTGGAACGGAATAGCAATTTGAATCATACGTGTCCTTATGATGTAAGGCCATTTACTAAGTACTAAGTAATAATTTCGTTGAATTTCATATTTCTCTTACAGCACGATGTCATTTTGAAGAATTTTGTGATGCCAGATGGTGTATTGATGCTACTGCCATATCCCAAAGGCGATTATATGGTGCAATTAAATTTCGCTGCACGCAACAAATGGCTAATTTTTGTAAAAGTATTTGTTACGCTGACCGAATAATCGGATGGGTTGAAAATCGCCGAATGCAAGCAGTAAGAAAAAACGATTTCCTTTCGAAAAAAGTTTTAATAAAAAGTAACCTAAGTTAAACTTAGAATTTTTCTTCTTCTAGCTATTTCAACTGGTAGCGAAAATTTTCATAGCCCAGTTGGTCCGTTCACTCTAAATCCTAATGACTTGTGTAACGTCGTTTAAAGTACAACCCAAACAGATTGTATTTTTATGGGAAGCTGTTTTTTTTTTGTTTTTTTTATGCTTTTATGTTGAGTTGAACCGGGCTTGAACCCAGGCCCTGGTACCGCGCACTGCCAACCACTACACCACAGCGGCCGCACATTAGCGACAGGCGTGGTCAAAAAATCTCGACTTTGCTTTATGCTATGCTAGGATAAAATACGAGTTTTTAAGTAGGTGGCAACCCCACTTGAAAAAAATAAAAGCTGTTGTACTTCAGAAGGCCATGCCCTTTAATTGGCTATCTTATTTTGTTATCCAACGAACAGTGAAGATAGAGGCTAAGTCTTTTCGTTTGACAGTGACGGTGCAGAGCTGCTTCGTTTATAAAGATTGAATATAGTAATTTTCTAAGCAGGTGGCAACCCTACTCAAAAAAATAAAGCATTTATGCTTATTAAGAGGCCTTTCTCTTTCATTTGACACCTAATTTTTTGTAATCCAACGAACTTTGCATATCTTATAATTTTTAAGACAGGTGGCAACCCTATAAAAATTCTAAATTCTATCTATACAGAATATATTAGAGAAAATCTCGTCCAAATTCGTTTAATAGTTTTCGATGTTAGCGCATTTAAGGAATCTCTACTTTCCCGTATACTATGTATAGATAAATTAGGAACTTTTAAATAGGTGGCAACCCTACTAAAAAAAATTAAAGGTTTTGAACATGCGAAGGCCATGACTTTTCACAGTAATCCAACGAGGGGTGAAAATCTTTTAATTTTTTAACAGGTAGCAGCAAGACTTAGGGCTGGTTTCTCCAATTCAACTCAACTTAGTTTAGCAAATTTTTTTAGACTTGGTCAAGAATAAGCTGTGTAAAAAGTAGGCTTACTTTTAAGTCCAAAAAATGGCTAAACTAAGATAAGTTGAGTTGGAGAAACCAGCCCTTAGACTTGACTTGACATACCTAGAAACTTAGAAACGATTACTCTCCGTGTCATCTAAGCGTATCCGTGTAAGCGTATCAAATTGAGATTGTTTTAATTTTATTTTCTGTATTTATTTGAATGTCCTTTAGTTTTCGAGATTAGCGCAGGAAACTCGGCTTTCCTTTATACTATGTATCCTTTATCCTTTAGTTTTTGTATAGCATGAAAAATAAATAAAAGCACATTACACGTTCCTAAAAGTTTGTTTCAATATATATTTTGTTATTTTTTTATTGATACATAATATATTTATTTGATAAATTTTTGGATTTGTTTCTGATATTTATTTCAAAAAAAAAATTTGTTTCTTAATTTTATTTATTTTTGGTTGTGAAGCTAAGAAGAGCAATATGGATAATTAATAACATTAATGTAAGTTCAATCGAATCTCTTTTTCGATTTGAGTTATTATTATTAGGGCCATTCCATTTACTCCAGAATGTGATCAATTGTGAATTTTGACTGTGTCGTCGGAACTTATACGAAAGGGAAAGATATTTTTTAACATATAACGATAACTAATGTATAAAATTGCTTTAACGAAAATTCCAAACGATTTCTTAGTTTTATTAACTATCATTAAAATGAATGTGACTAGTGGGACACTGAAAAGAACTCTATTTTACCCTTGTGCACTCAAAGATGAATTTTAGCCAAAACACTTAATTTTCACGAACGATGTATTTGTGTTGTGAAAAATGAATTATACGCTTTCGTTTTCAATAGAAATTAGGCTTATATAATCTTCATAGAAATGTTAAAAAATATTTAAAGTTGTGGCTCGTGGGACATCTCCTTGTGACCGGTGTAAATTAATTATGCATGAAATAAAAGTTTCCATAGACTAAAAATTAAAAAGAGGTTACTACTGAAATAGAGATAACTAGGGCATATTTACATTTATGTCGCTTTCCTCTTTTCAATGGAATGACCCATTACCAACAAACCTTTAAATTTTCAGTAAAAAAATGTTGAAAATTCGAAAAACTTGCACCACCAATGTCATCGAATGGATAAGCAATGTTCTAAACTCGAAAAAATCGAATTTCAACTCCCCACTACCCATCCCTAATGAGCGAGCGGCTGAATGGCTTCAAATCGGCTACCATCCTTGGGAGGTGTGCCGTCCGCAACATATTTACCAGATGGGAGTTACAGTCGGGAGTTTAACTCTTGTCAGGTTCCCCAGACAATAATTTCTCCCAAATTCGATTTTATTGGTAGTTGTTTACTCTTTCCTCCAGCCTGAATGAATGACCGATATATTGTGTTCGGTCTTACTAGTCGCCATGGAATCATCGATAATGTTCTTGTATCGTATCGGGCGTTGACTATTTCTCGACATGTCCAGTGTCATTCTGAGTAGGGACCGAAAATAATCGTTAAACATAATTTTTATTTTCATAATTGAGGGTATTCACACCTGTCTGATTATCAGGTTAAAAGTTATTATTCTCTCCGTCCCTGATGAATACAAAAATTTTTCCTCTTAATTACAAGGTTCATAGAGCCTTATAATACCAAAAGTAAAAAAAATATTCAAAAGTTGTTTTGGGTAGCTATTAGGGCTACCTCAAATTTGTGCAATATATTGTACAAAAGTCCGCAAAGGAGTAAAAGCACTCAAGAAAACTCAGTAAATATTTCACTTAGTTTGACGGAACAAAACTTTTATTTCATTGAAAATGAACTTATGTATGTACAAAATAATTGATTTTACTGCAGATATGTTATATCTTATATCTTTTTAAGTATCTTTAGTTAAGTTTGCATTAAAAATTTTTTTTTCTCCATGAGAAGAGAATTATATAAAGAAATTTTGAAAAATTTCAGATACAATTACAATTTAAAATACAAATGACCCGTTTTAATAAACCTTCCCGGTTTTTCTGCCTTCAGTAGATCAAAAAATCAAAAACCTACCAGTTACTGCAACAACAGCGCACAAGCTCTTCAAAAACCTCCCTAATTGCCTGTTCAACTGCAACCTTTGCGGACGTTTGTACAGTATATTGGACAAGACACTTACAACCTTTCAGTGTAAGTGTACAATATATTGTACATTTTTTTAATACCTCGGGAAAAATATTTTAAATCATGATAGTTTAATTTTAGCATTTTTATATGATGAAATGCTTTTTTATATTTCCATACTATGTGCTTTTATTAGCGATTTTACTTGACTTTCACGTATTTTTTTTACAGTAAATTACCACAACTTGCGTGTCACTGGAATTCAAAAATATTAATAAGATTTTTAGTAGCACGCTTCCAATGTTACAAAATATTAAATGTACAATATATTGTACAAATGCAGGGAAAGGGGTAGTGCATTTTGTTTTTGTAAAGTGAGATGAAACTATAACCATAAAACCATATACTTAACCTGAGAAGAGGTCAGGTGTGAATGGCCGAAATATTTCAAAATTGTTATTCTTAGATTTTTATTTTTTTTCGATCAAGAATAATTGCTAAAGTTGCATTTTTATTTTTCCCCAAAGAAAATTCATGTAAGATGGTGTTGTTTCATCAGCTGTGAATCAGCTGTTTTTCGTTAGTGAGTGAAAACGGGAGAGTGTTTGTATTTTCTGTCGCCTAAAAGCAAAAACCAAATTCTGGTAAATTTTGTATTTGTTGAATCGATATCACCTAATATGAATTCACATTGATTTTTTCGGAAAAATTTAATTGTTATTTTGTGATTTTTGTTATTTTTCGATCAAAAATAATTGCTATTTTGGATTTTAACTTTTTTCGGTTATTTTCAACCATTATGATTGAGACTGTTTTTATAACCAATTTAAAACTTTTATGATCGAAAAAATAAAAATCAAAAAATATATGAAGATCTTAACGGTTACTCTTGTTGTTTTTATTTTTATCCAGACCATCCGATACCCAAAAACAGATAAAAGGTAGAGGGAAAGAAACAGTACACAACGGTGGAGCATCGTGCCATAGGAGGGGACACTGTATCCGTCAGAAAGCCATCGATTTAAAACCATTCATTAGGCAAGGAAACGCATTAAATTCCGAATTAGTGGAAGCGGGTAATACGATACACTCCAAGGCTGAATTAATAGAATTTGGCAAAAGCGGGGTCACCTCTCAAAGAATACGACACCTCGTAGCGCCCAGACATGTAAGATTGGCTAGGCATCAAAAATTTATGACCCTGCTGCTGCGAAACGCCTCAATCATACGTTTTAAGTTGCTCGACGGCTTAGAAATCAAAACTTTGCAAAGAAAGCATACAAATATGTATTCTTGTTCTCTCTCTAACCCTTTTAGTACATACCAAACGACCGACAGAAGGGTCCTCTTAAGACTGCGTTCTTTGCCTAAACGAAACCATAATCGATTAAAGTCTCCGGCATCATGTGAATGTATGTGCGATTTGCTAGGAGATTGTGCTCAAGCTAACCTGATCTTTTAGAAAAACAAGTCGGACCCTTCTTCATGTACAAGATCTGCAGATCTTCACTAAAATTAGTGATGTTGAAAACATCGCCGGCGGGTAGAACTGTTCAGAGCTATCACACCTATTTATATGGATGCGCACAAAGTAAATTTTCTCTCTGAACATCACTGATCATGGTTGCCATTTTTAAAACTCTATTCTTGATCAGGACTACATTTTAATCAAAAATTTGCCTCATAAATTTATTGAAGTTTTGAACATTACATAGAAATAATATTTTACTCCTCAGTGACTTGTATATATGATTTAACTGTAACTTTCCAATCGTTGTTTACCGCAAAGCTTATTTTCAAAAGGTAGTCACCCATTGGCCACGGCAGTGATTGCAGATGTTTACTTTCAAGCACAAGATCTTTGATTATAATGTCATGCTGGAAATGAATTGGAATATTTAAAATTACTATAAAAAGTACTTGGGAATTTTACTTTTACTTTACTTTTACTTCACTACCGAGCTACTTACATCGTACGGACATGTGTGGTTTATATTTGAATACTTTTCTACCGCATCCAATATCATTTTGCCAAAAGGTGTTTGCTTTCTATACTTAATAAATCGACAAAAATCCGTAGTAATGTTAAACATGAAGGGACGATAGCCATTTGCTTTTTTATACACATCCGCGTTTACACCGACATTGGTCACTGGTACTTGATATAGTTTTGCGGACAACGAGAGGGCGACTTGATTGCGGGATAAAGCTTTCAATCTGCATTGGCGAAAATCAACGAAGGATTTATCAAGACTAATACACTTAAAATTTGTAAATTTTATATAGGCAATTATCGTTGAAAAATTAATAAAGGCACAGTAAAATGCTGCTACAAATTTAATTGTGTTCAGTAATTTCATTTTGACCGCAAGGCAGGTGAGCCACTGACGATATGGAATATAAAATCTAACGAAGGTTAATAAAACTAAACGTATCTGGTGTAAGATTGTAGACAAACATAATTATGTTTGCCACCATTAATGCCTGCTTGACAATACGAGGACTACTCCAGATATTCTGCGCCTAAGCAACACTAACAGGGCAATTGTGGCAATTATGTGTCTTTCAACTCACGACTGTCTGTCGAAAGACAAAAGCCTTCTGGCAACTAGCTTGAAATTATTTTCCTGTCTTTCGAAAGACTAATTGAAAATCTGTTCATGAGGAAGCCTTAGCGTTATTCCGTGTGTGTTTTAGCAATAAGTTGTCTAAATGTTAAATTAAATAAAAACTATATGTTTTCCTTTTTAAAACAATAAAATCTAAAAATTAAAAGAAAACTATATTAAAAAAAAAGAAAAAATAAATAAAATAAGTTTTTAAAAGTTAAATTAAATTAAAAATTAAATAGTATTCTTTTTAAAATAATAAAATCAAAAGGTTAAATAGGAGAAACATAAAATAAGTTCCTTAAAATTTAGTTTAATTAAACAAAAATTAGTTTTCTTTTTAAAACAATAAAATCTAGAAAGTAAAAGCAAATTAAAAGTAAATAAATTTAATCTAAAAATCAAAAAAAAATCTAAAAGATTTATTTCGTTTTTAAACAACAAAATCCAAAAGTAAAAAAATTAAATTACAAAAAAAAATATAAAAACAAATAAAAAAGTTTCTAAAAATTAAAAAATATAAAAAAGTATTTTGCTTTTTAAAACAATAAAATAAAAAAAAATTAAAACAAATTGAATTAAAACAAAAAAAATAAATACAACCATAGGAAGAAATAAAAACAGTTTCTAAAAATTTAATGAAGGGAAAAAAATACTTTTGCTTTTTAAAACAATAAAATCTAAGGACCTAAGGAATTTTAAATTAAAAAACATAAATTCAATGAGTTTCTTATAATTAAGTAGATCTAAAAAATATGTCGCGTTTTAAAACAATAAAATCTAAAAATGAAAAGAAAACTAAAATGAAAAGAAAATTTAATTAAAACTTTATAAAAAAAAAGATAAAATAAATAAAAAATAAGTTGCTTAAAATTAAATGAGTGTGAGAACTTATATTTTATTTTTAAAAATTAAATAAATCTAAAATATATTTTTCGCTTTAAAACAATAAAATCAAAAAATTAAAAGAAAATTGAATTAAAAAATTAAAGTTCTATTAAAAAAAAACAAATCTGTTCCTTAAATTTAAATTAAATAAAAAGAATTACTTGTTAAAACCATAAAAAAAATTAAATAACAGAAAAAACAAGTGCTAAAACTTAAAAGAAATTAAATTTCCTTAAAAAAATAGAAACTAAAAATTTAAAGAGGATTAAATTAAAAAAAATATAATTAAAAAAATTAAAATTAAATTGAAAATATATATATATTTTTTTAATAATAAAAACTACAAACTAAAAGAAAAATAAAAAATACAAGAAATTTTTAGCAAAAAAAAACGACTTAAAAAAATATAAACATATATATTTCATGATCCAATGATCGGATCTAAACCAGATTAGTACGGGACCACCTCTGAGACACTACCTTTCCGATGCAAAAAGACGAAGAATCGAAATCGGGTGACGTGGTCCAAAGTTATGCGCTAACATACATAAAAAAAAAATATTCCGACGAACTGATAACCTCCTCCTTTGCCCTATAAGTGTGGACTAGCTCGGAAATAGTGCAGCAATTAGCTCAATTTGCCAGTCGTTTAGGTGGTGTAAAAATGGTTTGAGAAAATAAGATCGCGTTACATTTTTGGATCTACATACATGCATATGATTATGGGACAGAAACGAAACCAGAATCCGCTGTGGGGCTTTTATAAGACTATACAAATGTAATTAACTGACGTGTAAATATTTGTTCGTCCGCCGTTGGTGGCCTATGACTGTTTTTCTGTCAAAATTTATGTTTTGGAGTCATCTCGGTCGGAGTGCAAAAAATGCTTTGAAAATTTGAAAGCAGTCTTCATTTATAAAACAAAAATATTAGTTTTTCATTTTGAAACGCAAAATATTTTAATCAGCCCTCGTATTAGTTGAAGAGTAAATGTATGTAACATTACATAGGCATAAATACAGTGGGGGATCTAGAAACGTGTGAAATGGGGGTTCTATCTTGCTTCTAGAGACCTACATAGTATGTACTTTGGAACATTAAAGGGGGCGATAGACGTATACTGGTATATTTTATAGAAAACAAACTACCTATGGAACTGGAATGAGTGAATATTTTACTAACACACAACTGCGATTATTCATTTCTCTACTTGCCAGATATATTTTTAATTAGTCCAAGAAGTCATCGCAAAATCTTTTCCTAGCTATCACGACCAAAGCACTTTCCCCGAACGAGGCTTTTTACGCTTTCGATAGTTTTAACATGCATCAACAAAGTCTCGTGATTTAGTAAATCTAATCCTCTGAAAATGGCAGCACCACAAAGTATAAAAATGAGCTTCCCGCACCCCTTTACTGATACGCTTGTGCTTTCTCGAAATATTAACCTGCCTACTGAACCATAAAGCAAAATTAAAAAATCGTTAACTGTTCATGTAAAATTAAGTTTCATTTTAGGCAGAATAGTTAGTTTATAAACAATCTAATTAAGCTGCTTATTAGCCTACAATTAGCTTATTTTTGTGGGAGACCGTTTTAGAGGGTAACAGCGGAGCTTGCGTTAAACAGAAAGACTACTGTGCTCAG
Organism: Rhagoletis pomonella; assembly: GCF_013731165.1. NCBI lineage: Eukaryota > Metazoa > Arthropoda > Insecta > Diptera > Tephritidae > Rhagoletis > Rhagoletis pomonella. The sequence goes on from NW_023458559.1 coordinate 48,370,800, forward strand.
AAGAGCATTGTTTGCACTCTCCAGAGGGAACCGGGATGGATAGCGATACGGGCCGTTCACCCAACCCTGGCTGCGATAGCTGAACTGAAATTGCGGATACTTTTATATGCGAGTATTTTAATACATAAAAATTTCGTTTTTCTGTGGTTTTTGGGCGACTGGTAATAAAAATTGATCATATTGACGAATGACCACGACCAGACTCCACTTCTAGTCATATGTACATTACCATGAGACAGATCGTTTGCTGAGTCCGCCGCCACCCTCTCCCACCCCCAGTGTTGCCAGGTTTTCGGCATGAGAAAACGCCCCTCTTGGTCTGAAAAAACGTCATTTCCTACCCAAAAACGTGTTTTCCATGTATGCACACAGAATTGTTCTTATTAAACTTTTATTGTATACAAAGGTACTTATGTACGTAAGGTATATTAAAATGTCATTTCGACAGAGCGCATTTAAAAGTCATTAGTGGTATTCACCAAAGTGAGCAAGTGGCCTGGCACTCTGGCAAAACAGCAGATGAGCTCAAGCAACGACTGTTGACAACATTTTTGGTGAAAACCACTATTGTAAACTGGTTTGAGATCATTAATATAAAAATCAATTTATACATACACTTGTGATCAGCTGATTAAGTCATCAACATTTTGATCGATTTTGGCTATTTTTCTTTTGTTTATTTAATGTTTATTATATTATAACTAACACAATATAAATCCACATTTCAAACTTTGTGCAAAAATAATAAAAAAAAATCCGCAAAGTTTCAGCTAGGTTTTCATGTTTTTATTCAGATTTTCTAGAATTTTTTTGAGTATGCAGTTTCATAGCCCATTAAAATCCGCGGCAATAATATGCAAGTATTAAGTTGCTAAAGAATCGCGTTGATTTTTAATATTTTTTTTCTTGTAGACTTTTGGTTAGGTGGTCGGTTGTCGAAAATGCGAAATTACGTTCTGCTAAGAAGGAACATAATGCTTTTGCGAGCGTGCGTGTTGCAATAGATCAGCTCTTCCTGATTTGGCTTTTAATAAGCAATTCCAAACATTGTAATAAGCCTTGTAACCTCAAGTGTTTACACAACCAGCCTTTGAACGCGGGACCCTTAGTCCAAGAATAAAGAAAAAAAATGCGCGTACGCTTGGTTTGCATCATATGTAAGTCATATGTGTCCAAAGAATAAATATCTTTTGAGGCACCTGCTGCAAAAAACGAAGCTTGTAAAGATTTATTAAGAAAATAATTCAAAATCAGTTCTACTTACAAGATTTAGTAACATATTTGCCGAAAGTGTGAGCGTAAGTACTTACTCTACAAGCAAATAGTACGCTATACATTGAATATATTGTGCATAGACACAAGTATGTTTCTTTACAATGAAATCGAACAAATAATTAAATATGATTAAAAAAATCAAAAATAATCAAAAGTAATCACCAAATTTAATCAACTACTATTTTTGATTATTATTGATTATTTTTTTAATGACAAATAATCATGATTGTTTTTTGATTAATTCTAATTATAATTGATTACTAATTCCTCGGTTAAAAACACTAATTGTATTAATCATTACGATTACCGAGCCTATGTAATCGTTTTGATTAGTAATCGTAATCCAAAGTTAACAGGTCTGCTGGCAACGCTGCCCACCCCTTAAAAACTAGTCAATAGCTGTCGGATGCTAAATTTTGACAGTTAACCAAATGCGGCCAAATTACTAATAACAACTTCCTTTTTGTCGCGGCACCTAGCGGTGAAGTTTACAACAGAGGAACGCATGAATGAAAAAGGAAACACCAATTTTATCTCAGGCCTTACATTTTTATTTAAAACTAGTTAAAAGTGCTTTAGAATTGTGGCAACTAGTTTTTAACACTCTTTAATCTAATAATTATTTTTTTGTCCCTATTTTATGCATTAAAAAGTGCAAATACACTCCCAATTGTGAACGACAAAAAGGAAGAAGAAGCTGGAATTACTTTGACATTTTCGTTTTTAAGAAAAAGCAGAGAAAGAAAAGTTCAAAGCACTCTTCGGACAAGGCCAGGCGTATATAATTAAAAGAAAACAAAAAAAGGTCTTATATTAAGTTATTAGAAAGTAATTAAATTGAAAATTGGTCATAACAATGGATGCAAATGCAGTTCAACAATGTGCCTCCTCCCCAATAGAGCAAAAAGCAGCAGTAGAAGCAGCCGCCAGTGATGGACCCGAGGAAGCATCGTCTGCAGCGGTGGCGGCGGTAAGTGAAAGCGTGTCAACGGAAAAGGTGGCCACTAATAAGGCGGCAACAAACGCAGTGGTTAACGAGACTGCCCTGCAGATATCAAGTGGAGAGAATGCAGAAATAGAGGAAGCACCGCCAACAAAGCGACTTAAGGCGGAATTAGAAGCTGAAAAATCAAAGGATGCTGAGGAGAATGAAAGCCTCTTTGGAAATATGTCTACGACCTCGGTCGCAGGTTCCATATCAGAAGGTAGTCTATACAACTTGCAAGCAAAAGATCTTAGTTTAGATGGGGTAGTTGCTTCGAACGTTACGTCGCGAAAATTCCAACGCATTCCCATATTCATAGCCGATTATCACAATGATGTATTGGAATTTATATACCGCTGCTTGGCTACGCGCCATTTGCCACTTCAAAATAATATACTAGTGCATTTTGATTCGCATCCAGACATGGTTATATCTCGTGAGATTCCGGCCAGTGCTTCCTTTGATAAAGAAACTATGTTAGCTGAACTTAGTATTGAAAACTGGATAATGCCAGCTTGCTATGCAGGTAAGCAAAAATTTAAATCGCTATGTAAATTATGAAATAAACCGTAATTTTTGCAGGCCATTTTAATCGAGTTGTTTGGCTGAAGAACTCTTGGTGCCAACAAATTCCTCTGGGCAAATATAACTTTAAAATTGGACACAAAAATGATAAGATAAGCGTCGATTGTCCACTTGACTACTTCATATCCGAGGGTAACTATTGTGATACCAAGGAATTGCATGAAACGCGCAACATGGAACTACAAGTGATCAACGTAGACACGTCCACCGAGAGTTCGCCAATAGATACCGAACAGTTTATAAAAGCTACGGATGCACCAAATTTTGTACTAGACATTGATTTAGATTTTTTCAGCACCTCTAATCCGTTTTTGGAAATTTATAAAGATGCTAACTGCTACGAACAACTCACCGACATATTCCACTTTGAACCAGAGGTTAAGGATTGTGGTGGCACTACGGAACGTAGAAAACTGCAATTGGAAGCGCTTAAAAAGATATTTGAGCACTTGGAAGAGGCAAGAACATTAGAAGGGCTCGCTCCAGCGCCCGATCCGTCTATAATTGCGCCAGAGACTTATGCACGCATTGAAAATCTCACAAAATTACTACAGAAGCATTATGCTGACGATGAGATAGACTGGTTGCTCATCTATGATTCGGGTAGTACTACAGATACGAATGGACTGCCGCATCATATCAGTACTTCTAAGGAGTTGGAACAATATTTCGCACAATTTAAGAAATTGCTACAAAATTTGCCAGCACCGCCGGTGCTAATTACCATGGCTTGCTCGGCTGAGGACGATTACTGCCCCAAGCATCAAGTGAGCTTCATTCAAGAACAGGTGTTGCAAGTATTGCGCGAAGTGTTTGGCGAACGGTTGCATGATAAGCCTATACTACATTATTTGGACGAGGAATGGGATGTAATGCATCTATAATGCGAAGACTTAGACAACGTTGCCGCAACAACAACAACATTGGCTATGTTTAAGGCTACTCGTATTTTAGTTAAAATGTTTATTTGGCTTACACATTGTTAGTATATTTATGTGGATTATGTAATTCAGTAGATACTTTTCGTTCAGGTTTGATTTATACAAACACGGTATTTGTGTAAACCATTTAAACATTTGACGATGAAAAAGTTATATATTTAAGAAACTGCGTATTAATTATTTAGATTATTTCTTATTTTTTACTGAAAGTGAAGAAATGTAACAATTATACCACTAAAATTTATGAGTATTTGGAAACACTCTTGACTACTTACTTATACATAAACATTTATAAAACTCGAATTAGCGAAATAAGTATGAAAATAATATCAAAACCCAATAAAGAGCTCGTTGTAGCAGTAATGTTTGGTTTCCGCTGTTACGAACAAAAAAAATACAAGGAAATGAAACTAGTATTTACAATAAAAAGGTCATTAGTTAATAAAAAGGCAAAACTTTTCCCTATGCATATTATCTTGGCCTATTCGCCATCACAAAGCACACACACATACATTCCCGACCCCAGTCGTTGGCATAACTGCTCAAACTTTATTATGCTCCTCTATTCGACTCGATACATACACACATACCGCATGCCCCATGCCGTTGTCCACCCTTAAATAGCTGACCATTTGTAGTGAAGTTGGTTTGTTGCTAGACCCACTGCATCGATTTTAAAAGCATTAACATGTGCTAAAGTTTCTTGTACCCAGAATTTGGCTGGTACCCGTGACGTGCCGTTTCTCTTACCTACTGTGTGAATATACTTTTGAATTTCTTAGGGTCGTAAAACGGCCCTTAGCCAAATAAGCATACCGTTGTTTGTGTTAATTTAGTTTTAACATAAAGCAGTTAGTCGTTGGTGGACATTGTAGCCGCTGACACGCACCCACTTTTTGTGGTAGTTGGACAAACCGGTGGATAAAGTAAGAATTTTGGTATTGTGCAAGAAGGTGTGATAGAGATTCGATGTACGAAATTTTAAAAATGGTTTTGGTTTGGAGTATTTTTAACGGTCGATATCTTTAAAATATTTGGTTCAAGTAAATTTACTTTGTGAGCTGTAAGAGTGTTGTGAAATGCACGGACCATATATCTTTGAGTTGCAGTGCAGATCCTCTTTTGTGAAAACATTCACTATTTCCATAACGCAGCGGAGAACGCTACCGCAAGGCTACATCTAAGGCACTCGCTGCTCAAACTGAAATATGCTGCTACACTTAAAACACTTATTAAATAAAAAAAAAAAACAGCTGAGACTACACCTATGAGAAAATACCGTTAGCAACCGCTAGTTAGCGACCAACAACAGTTTATGTTCAAATTCACCGGCAAAACAAAAAAGAAACAAATGTTTATACCTATTAACATACATACATAGATTAATGAAGTTCAAAGGGGAGCAGAGCAGTGTGACCCCAAATTCTACTAACTATTGTTGTCAACACAAACATATGAAACAATTTTTTTCCAGGCTTTTCAAGCACAAGGTTGCGATTACTAATGAGAACAAATATAGTTCAGTTATTTTAATATCTTTAACTGAGTTTTAAAATATGTTTCGTAAGGGATTTTTTGTTAAAATAGAAATTCAATTGCATGCGGTAAGTGGAATAGTTATTAAGAACATAACGATTATAATTATTTGTGGAAAAGTTTATTATATATGTATTTGTCAATGTTATTGTGGCTTATTAACATTTTATTTTTATTTTTTATATTTATAGTTTATAGTTTATAATATATTTTTAAAATTACTCACTCAGGTGACTTGTCCTGGCGTTTGGCTTTGTACGCATGGTTATCTAGAAGTTACCATCAAAACATTGGGCTACTTCTTCCGTACCGGCGCGATGGAACCACGTTTTCCCCTACTTTGTCATGACAAATTCAGCATGGAAGGCTACTTTAAGTCCGTCGGGTCACTAAGCGACCTAGAACGCGTGCTATCCGCCGAACAAGTAGAGATAACACTGTGGCAAAATGGACGGCGCATGGCTTACTTCTCGGGGAAGCTGGCCGACGTAATGCATTCGGATATACCTAAACTGACATGTGAGCATAATATAAATGTACAATTGCTGATGAAGGCTACACCTGCATTTCCGGTAAAAATAATGAAAGAAATCTGCGTATATCAAACTACCAATCATTGCTTTGTACCTTAGGGAATAATTGCACCAAAAGTAGAACTAAGCGCTCATGTTGGTGTAAAGGACCGCTTATCACTTTCCGCAGAGTTAAGCCAACGCGTAGGAAAAGCTTGTGGTAACTCAGGTTTACGTGAATTGGAGTTTGAAGCTACACGGGTGCCTAATCGCCATTGTCAGCAGCAAACCTCGCCAGCTGGGAGCTGTTTCAGTTACTTGGAGGAGCGAAGGCGTCAAAGGCCCGTCTGTCATACCAAGACAAGCTGTGGTAGCGGGTGGGTCTTATTCAAAGACGTTAAACTTTTGGGGTTTTTAATACGAGTACTATACTATCAAAATTATTATTTTTTTTTTTAATTTAAGGTTTACGAGAGATAACTCTGCAGTTCCATGCTCAAATGCTTTGAATTCGTTCGACATGGAAGCAGTTGCAACTAAAAATGGTGCACGTCGTCTATCTGCCGATTCAAGGTAAACAATTACAATACCTCCACGAAATTTTGCAATATAATTTAAATATTTTCCGAATCTAGTAATTTCAGTAATAGTTCTTATAACCTTAGCCAAATGACGCGTATGAGCAGCCCCAGTTATCGTAGTCACTCTGTTTGTACGATTGCTTCTATAACAGCTGCTGATGAGCATCAGCGTGAATGTCACATTTGCCAATGCTATCGGAAAGTTTTCTCATAACTCAACTTTATCAGTTTACAGCAAGTTTACAGTATCTCATATAGATAATAATAAATACAAATATGATCGTATAGTATATGAAATGGAATTTTTATTTAGCTTACATGAAAAGTGAAATGTGGATATAAAATTTTTCGACGTTGCACTTCCTGCATAAAAGTCCTATGTATAGAACTTTCGTCATATCGTCGTTTAAAGTACAAAGCCGCGTATCGTCCGTCATTCTGCAAAACCGCGTAACTTAGATTTGCTGCCAAAAATTGGATTTGCTCACAAAAGCTCTTGGCTCCAGCCTTACCCATTCGTCCTGAAATATACTAGCCAGAAATGAGATTGCTTTATAAAAAGGAGAACCATTTTGAAATGTGAGTGTTTTTACTCTCTAAAAATAATTTATGGTACCTCACATTTTGTTGATACGCGGTTTTGTACTTTAAACGACGATATATATGTTATTTATTGTACTCGCTTATTAAGTCATTGGCTTTTGCAGCTAGGCTTCACAAACAAATTCCGCAAAGTCTAACTGCCCAAATGCCTTTGATATCAAATGTATGAATAAATTATAAGGCACCGCCTTAGTTGCAGCCGTTACTGGTACTCGCCCACGTAGTCGTATGCAAACGCGTGCTATGTCGCGTAAAGTACTATGCACTTCTGGTTCGATGGGTATATGTAGGCAAGCCAATGTAGCATATAACCAAGTACCTATCCATGCATCCGTATCAACAAGATCCAATTCAGTTTCATCTGAATTTTCATTGGTGGCAGCATTCGATGTTGAAGGTATTGGTTCCTCGGTGGATGTATTTTGCAGAATTTCTTTTTCTTCTCCGCAACGCAGCCAATCGCAAATATATTCCAGCAGTTGCTCTAATGTATGTTGACTGAAACGCAATATAATTTTTAATAATGGCGGATTTCCGTGACAGAAGTGACGCCAAGCTTGTGGATCACTAATTAAAGGCGGCTCCAAAGATTGCTCATATTTGTGTCTGTGCAGCTCTAAACGTAGAAGTACTATCTTTTCACGTGATGATTCAAAATTCTCCAATTGCAAGTCTTTCCACTCCTTGGTAGGTAGCCGAACTTGGCACGGTATTGTTTTGAGTGGCTCCTAAAGTATTTTGTTAATATTATCTGCGAATAAATTAAGCAAATCCATCTACTAACTTCCTCATCCTTGAAATTTTCCTCGATTGCTGCAGCTATTCTATCCATGTTACACTTCTTCGGCTCCTTTGCAATTACGGCAGGACACTTTCGGCGCTCGTACAACATATGCATGAGATATTCTTCGCCATCTTGTGGTGGTGCTGACGGATCGAAGTCAGGTCCTGGTTCGCGTATCTCTAGTGCCTTGAATTAATATTGGCCAATCAGATTGCGACGCAGTGTATGTATTTTAGTTGGCTTACTTGTTGTTGAAAAGTATCCATTTGATTGCCGCTGGCACCGTCATCCTCCTTCATTTCCTTAGCTGGCTTGTGTGTAGCATTTGATTTGCGTTTTGGTTTTGAATTTACTTTATACAAAACATCGCTTTTAGCAGCCATTGTCAATAAAAACAAACCAAACCAAATTTGTAATGCAATCGGCAGTCAAAACAAAAGCCGAAAAAAATCAGGCAAATAAAATTCTGAAGCGTTAACGTCAGGGTTGCATATGAACGCAAGTGCTGCCAAATCTTTTATGTGCAAGTGCAGCCAAAACTAGTTAACCGGTTGTTTTCAACGGTAAAAACGAAAATTCAGTTTAAAACAAACTTTATTTTTGTAATTTCCCAAACAAGGCGAATTTATACAAGGTAGCGTTGACAAAACAAAAATTACATCAACAAATTATACGCATAATGACGGCAAGAAGTACCCGATAATACAACGAACACATCATTTTGACATTCAGAAGGACAGCGGCGAATTCTAGTAACACCAACTCGAGGTGAATTTATACATATATATGTATATTTTTATATATATATATTATATTATTATTAATATATTACATATTTATATGTATAAAATCGCCTTGAGCCCAAATTAGATGTGTAAAGAAATGTTTGGTTTAAGGCGATTCAAACTAAAATCGCCTTGGTTTGCTTACCAAGCAATACCAAGATTTTCAGGCTTTTAGGATTATGTGTCGAACTGGACGCCGAGCGCCATAACGGCTGAAAAACTTGATGCGGAGTTCTAACTGTCGTTGCTACTGTTGCTGTGGCTTTAAGTGTTATCGAAACATTTTTGGGGAATGATTTGGGAATTTTGTAAAAATACGGAATATCTTTTCTCGCCAAAATTACTTCTTTTCAATTTCGAGGGGTAATGACCGTCGTTCGAACTCCAAATCCAAGTATAGCTCAACAGAGTACTTTCACTTTCATCACTTGAATTTATGCAGATTCTTCTCAGAACCACTTTCAGGGAGTTTCTTTCTGAAAGCAGATCAAACATTTTTCGGCTGGCACATGGCACAAACCGAAAATGGTGTAAATGTTTTTCTTTGTTTACAGAGGTATTAGCATTTCGGGTTTCGGCAGAACAAAATTTGGATCTACATACTATTACTATATAAAGTCGAGACATAAAGAATTGTAACTTTGAATGATGAGAATACAAATACAGGAGTGAAAGAACAACCAAGGCAAATTAATATCGACACCAAGCAGAAGATCGACACCGATTTCGATAAAAATTCAATGCCGACATCGTGAAAAAATCGACAAATATATCGAAAACTGACAGAAAACCGATATCGAAACCGCTGCAAATGATAACTGTAACTGAAAAATCGATATCGATGATACCGATAAAAAAATAATAACGATAACGATAACTGACAAAAATTGCGATATCTACACCAAAAAAGGTCATGTAAAGATAGCAAGACTAAAGCTAGTAAAACTGTCAAAAAATAAAAAATCGCTCAGAGCGAGAGAGTAACATTGAAAAGTACGGGATCGCTTTCTAGTAAAAAATTGTATCTTCTGTCAATTTCAACATAACCTCCAAATTTTGGCTGTAAATTTTTGCTTATTTTGTGTGTAAACACACTCAACTCACACATGTAAATAGCCAAAAATACTTTCAAATTCATTAGAATCCACTTAAACAAGTAACTAAATACTTTTCAACACGAATTATAAGAGTGCACTTTTCTTTTGTTTACAATTTGGCTGCCAAACACACTACGGCTGATCGTTTGACACATTTACCAGAATTTACCAGCAAAAAATTCTCGGACTGAAACTGGTATCTTCTGACAGAGCGAGAGAACCATATTTACGCTCTTTTTTGTCCTCTCAATAGTCAGAGAACCGAGTACGGGATCGATTTCCAGTAAAATATGACTGATTCTGACTATTTCTGACTAGTCCGGACTTGTACGGGATCGCAACTATAATTACGGCAATATTGAAAAATAAGCGGCTTTGGACATCTATAAGGATAATTGTATCGACAACAATAACATTGACGATAGCAGTAACAATATGCCTGCCAAAGTCGATAAAATTATAAACAAGGATTTCGCTAAAGGTAACAACTTCGACATATTACTACTACACGCACTACCTCTGTATATAAATATTTCTATCATTATAAAGCTTCCCTTAAAAACCACTAGAAATTCGGAGGTATCGTAGAACTATAGGTCACTCTATTTGCGAAAGGTGCTCAACAAAAATTGGAGGAGTAGCTCCGCCAAGGAAAAATAATTTCATATTGCATTTCTTACCACTTCCTCTTATTTTTCCGAGTTTTTTGACCGCTCCTCACGACAGACATCTGTTTCTGGGATATTAATTTTACTGAGGTGATAGCGAATAGAGCGATTCCCCGTGTAGTACCCAGTGAGAGTTTTGAGGTCCTCTCTGCCTAAATTGACTAGTTTCTTTGAAGCTACTTTTGAAGGAAAGATAAATGGTTTGGCTTGTCTCTGCTCTGGACGTTCCATCCAGTGCCTGTTGAACATTTTGTCTACCCAGTTATAAATGGTCTCCTTTATGTGTGTTGTGGTGAGCCCACAAAAGGCTTTCGAACCATAAAATACTGCCATGTCTCACTGTTTTGCTAGGCAGTCAGCCTCCGAATTGCCATCATGTCCCTCATGCCCCGGTACCGCTCCTAATAAAACTATATTCTTGGCTCCAAGAGCATTTAGGACATTGGGGCAAACATTTATGTCGATTTCCTCCTTTACATGGAATGACCCATCTGCAACTTTGTTCACAAAGAAATTACATATGTATGTTTTCATAAAAAAATACCAAATAGGTCTTTCTGCAAAAAAGGCAGAGTCATCATAAACAATTTTTTTCTTTAACAAGCAATTAAGTAAGCTGCCATGACTGCGGCTCTCTCTATTGTCTGGACTGCCGTGGCGTATACGTAATAATGCGCTAAAGCAACACACAATTCCCAGTAGAAATCTTAAGCATACAACAGCGCTGTTGGTGGCATGAGCTTGCTGCTGTGTATACATACCAGTATAAATGAACCTTCATTTCCATTTAACACGCGTGGTTTCTCAGAGCGTATGCGTACCTTAATCATACACTTGTACTACTGCTGTATGGATATGGCTGTATTAATGTTTCAAACATACAAAAATGCATTAATGGAACAGTATTAAAGCATTCTTACAAGATCCCCATATGTAATTGCTACTTTTCTGATACATTTTAATATACGGGGACATACAAACAAGTAGCACTTACATATGCAAATGCATATCTTGTAAAAGCCCGTTTGTGCTGAAAATAGTATCGCACAACACGTCCGTTCACTAAAAGTTTTGTACAAGACTGAAAATATTACAAAAATTCCACTTCAAATTTATCAAGAAATGTACTTAAAACAACGACAACGTACATTCGCTTTCCATTCGCTAGAATTTGAATTTATTCGTGGAAATTCATGACTACACATGAATTGTTCACATTAATTCACTCATATAGCAAGCATCCTTCAAGAATGCCTACAACCGATTTCTACTGGATTATTTCGCACACACACACACATTGAAATGTTTTGCTTTTGTTTGTTTTTCAGAGAATAGTTATTGTTTGTTTACTTTTCTGGGCCGTTAGCAAACAATTTCCTGCTAGATTTGTTTGTTGGCCGAAGGTTCGACACTTCCAAATAAATTTAAAAGAATGAACTCGGGGAAAAGGATTGCATTTTAACAAAGAAAAAAAAATTATTCAAATTGCTAAAAACCAGAAAATTTCGTGCAAAGTCAGTTATAACTCAGCTGGGAAAATTGCCAGTCTGACAAATGTCTGACTGAAAACTTGACTATTTAGACAAGTCTCACAGATTTCGTACAGATTTCTGGGGGAAGTGTCTGGGGATTTTATTTCTGATCGAATTCTCTCCGATTTCGGGTTTGATTTTGATTATGTTTGTTTTTCTTTGCTTTCACAGGCCGATAGGCGATATTTTTTAGTAATTTTTTTTTAGTTTTACTTCAAAAGTGAGCTTGCTCAGAAATCAGTGTCAACATCAAAAATATAATAGAATTGCACTAAAAATATACACATTGCCGTAAAATTTCGTGGAGATCAGCGAAAACTAATAGCTATAAAACTTCTAAAAGCTATGACGATTAATATTTTCCCACTAATGTTGGTAATGATTTAATTATATTTAATAGATTTGGCATTTGGAAAATGTACCACAAACTTCAAACTTCCACATGGGAGAATTGAAAAATTTTTCCACATGTCCAAAGACAGGATGAAAGAGGCCGAAAAATGGAAGCGCAACAATAAAAATATACTTGGTTACACAATTTAAATTAAATTTAGTTAAATTGAATACGAAATAAATAAATTTGAAGTTAATCTAATCAGATTCCAATTGGACATTTCTCCCCAAATCTGTTAGATATCCGTCGGACTCATCGTCAAATAAGTCAGAATTTCCCCATGGTTATTAGGACAGCCATCAGTTATCTATATATCCCTCAGAATCGTCGGTAATTAAGTCGGAATTTCCCACGAAGTATCAGTTAGATTTCCTGTCAACATCTCCATAAGCTTCTCTGACCGATATCGACCAGAAATCATATAGAGTTCGGACTCTTTAGCCGACGAATATCTAACAGATGTCTGGCACATTTTGCTAGCTGGGAAGTATGTACTACATACAAGTGTACATACATACATGCCCTGCAAACCATTTTTTCAGAGTATTCTGAATTGTAGAGAAATTTTAAAGAATTCGTAAAGAGCTCATCCGATTTTTTGCGGGATTTTTTTGAAATGAAATAAACTGGGCACACTTCGATCGATTCTTTTACGAAATTTCGGAAGAAAATCGGTAAAGCAATGAAAATAATGCAGCTACGTGAAGAACTTCTTGCAAAACTTTTTCAGAATTTTCTTTATTTTTCGTACAGAAATAAGTAACAAAACGAAACTATTTTAACATGTAAAAATTTCGCATGAAAAAACATTGAAATTTTCTTATAAAAAAAGAAATACTAGAAAATAGTCGTTGCTCAAATGGCTCAAAAACATACTACATAGCGCTCCTACTTGTGTCAAATATATTTTGTCGCACTAAATACTTTTAAACACTTCAAGCATTTGAATTAATTATGTAACTACATAAATCACAACTCCTAATACAAATTGCTAAATAAAACTTTGCACAGTTTCTCGTTTGGCATAGAAAAGTTTTGGTGTGTAATATTTTGTAGACAAATTGGTATATTTCCACAAAAAGTTTTTGCTATACTTTAATGCTACGGTGCCACCAAAAGTGAGTAGAAGTGTAGAGTGCATTAATGTCAAAGGTTTGTCAAACCTTTGAATGCTTTCGTTTGCGTGCATGTGTTTATGTACATAAGTATTTATTTGTGTAGTAAACGGCTTATGGTAACAATTTTGGAAATTAAGTGAAGTGCTTAGGACACTAAATATTTGTTTAAATTTGTGTAAGACATATATCGAAAATGCTTAGTTACTCTAAAACTTATGCAAAGTACACATTAAACTTTCGAAATGGAAAAATATGTATTTGCACTTTTTATTTACAGCAATAGAATATAATTTGGAAATGCATATTAAAACTTGATATTTGAGCTTCATAGGGACATACGATCATTCACTTCATAAAATACCAATAAAAAGAATCTTCTACTTAGGTACAGAAGTTTTATGAGAAATCTTAACAATATTAAAGTATGTTCCGGTAATTAGCAAAAGCTTTCTCGATTAAGTCGCTAATTGAGCTCGATTAACCATACAAACTTGTATATAATAACTGAACGATTAGTGCTTAATTAAATGCTATTTGAATGAATTTTTTCATGTAACCCTGCTGGGTTTGTTTAATTTTGACTTTGTGCGTTGTTTATTGAACAAATAGCAATCAGCTGTTTGTTTCTGGTCCCCATTTACAGCTGATATTTTTAATTGGATTTTCAAACTACACCCAATCTGCGGAGAAACTTTACCTAAAACTAGATAAATGTACCTAAAAAGTAAGTGTGTATTTTTAAATGTATATTTTAAAGAAAACAAAAGGATACAATATCAACTTCTGGCTATAAAAAAGTTTCTTAGAGCAGTTCAAGACAAAAAAATATATATATATTTTTTGGAAAAGGTGAATCACTTCCTCCCCGAGTTCTTCGATCTGGCGTTTTAAAAAGAAATATTTTCTGTCTTTCTGACGTATTCAACTACAAGTGAGTTACTTTGACCACCATTTTGTATCATATGTGCACTCCTCCACAAAGGAGCGATGATACCCACACTAGAAAATGCGTTGAAATGTGAAAAAAAAATAAGAACTCATTTCCTGAAGAGTTTTGACTACGTTCCAAATCTACCTAAAATGTTGTGTTTTGTACCGAATGTACTTTAAAACTAAATAAAGGTACGATTGTACCAACTTTTCCACCACTGTAGCTAATCGAGCAGCTGATTGTGTGTGAACACCAAAAAGCGGTGGCTCAATTAAAAGGTTTATTGACTCAATTAAATTTCCGTCTGGACTTAATGTTACACATAACGTTTGTATACTAATAGATGATCAATGAATTGTATACTGGATGCAATCCAAACTTTTCTCTCTCCAGCGAGAAGACTTGGCATAAAGTGCTTAACGTGTGTGACTAGGTTAGACTAGACTAGAGTAGACTGTCAATTGTTTACATCAATTGCAACCAATTGGAGTACTTTTCATCGTCCTAGATATCATAAAGCTTCAGAAGCTCCTTCCAAGAAGAATACATACTTTTTTTTTTAAGATAACTTAGACAGCAATTTTACATTTCGGTTTAAAAACATCAGACCGATTACCCTGAACACAACTACCTACATCTTATTCACTCATACCTTTCAGGTCTTCGCTATGTTATCTTCTTTGTCTTTTTAATGCAGCCCATAAAATGTCCCAAGCGTACTAAACTTTCTGTCTAACTGAACCAATGCCACACCTGCTGCTTTCGTACATATGTATACCAGCCACCCTGCAAAATAGCAATCAACACCTGTCTGTTGCACACAGAAAATGCTGAAGTAGTAGAGATGCAACAGTGGCGAAATTTTTCGCAATTTATATACATTTCAATTTTTTGCTGCCCACACATATATAGTTGTACATATGTATGTGATTTTATTTCGTTTTTTGCAGGCGAATAACCACGCTACAGCACAATGCACCTGGGGCGTATTTGGCAGCAGAGTTTTTTTTTCCAATTTACGGACGGAATTACTGAGAGAAACAAATGAACTTTTATTGCAATAACAGTTATCAGCAGAAATAAGAAAATAAAATAAGCCAGTGAGACCGCTTTGAATGAACCTCTACTGGACTGGCTTCTGAAACTTTTTGTTCCCACTTGAGAATCTTTGCAAGAGTACAAGAAAACTAAAGTCAAGGGAAGGAATTTAGGAGTTTTGGTCTGAGATAATTTTCGAACCAGCGCCTTAAAGACTCATTGATTTCTCGTGAAATACTTAAATAATCAAATTAAATTTTTAATCTTTTTCTTTTTTGGCGCTGTAAGACCGCCCATCTAAGCAATTTTGGCCGAGTCCAATAAAGGACGCCAGGCATTCATCTTCTGTGCGAACTGGAAATGCAGAAGCCTTCCTCTTGCTCTGCTACCACGTTCATGTTTGGAACATTTGTTTTTGTAAACAAAATCGCTCTTCCCAAAACTAGTCAAACCTATTTTACCTTCGAAGGAATGTTAGTTAGGCAATCACATAATCTAAAAAAAAAATGTCCCGCCAAGGCGACTAGTCAGAGGTTTTTGGGTCGCTGAATCCGAGTTTGAATTTACACTGAAAAATGGGACTAACATTTTTATTAGATTTTTGAGGTTAAATGAAAAAAAAGAAGCCATTTATAAATTCTTCCTACATAGGTATGTAGAATGAGTAATACTAGCACAATATATTTATGAATTGACTATGTAGATTGGGGTGGTTTAAAAATGCATGTGAAGAAAGTAAATTCCGAATTTTAATGCTCTCACCTCTAGGAATGTTCTAGATCGAAAAAAATATATGTATATATGTATACAGACGTTGCTCGCAGCGCAAAAATTTCCCATGTATTTTATATGTGGAAAAAAACAATTTTTCGTAGAAAGGGTATACAATTTTTGAAAATCAATATTTTTTAGATCGGTATAATATAAAATAAATATTTTTTAATTTCAAAATAAAAAACATGAGTATATTTTTTCGGTATAGAACATTGCTAGGGAGTGAGGACATTAAAATTTCGTTTGCGGGTCAAACATTTTTTTGTGGTGCCATGTTATTTTTCCGATATATTTTTTCCATAATGAAAATTTCAAAATTTTCCGGAAAGCAGGACCATAAGCGAAATACATATTTACATATGTACCTGCTTTTGTCCGCTTTCGTCGACAATTTTTTGAAGAGAAAAACTTAAAATTTTTAAGTTCTAAACCTTCTTAAAAATCTGTTAAAGCCGAACCACTCGAAAACAATTTACTACGCATTTCTCCAGTAGCTTATTCAATAATTAAGTATATGGACTTTCTGCCATATTGTCTCTAAAAGATTTTATTATTATTCCATACACAGAGCTTTACATACATAGTTCAATAAAAAACATAAATATATGCATACATATGCGAAAAATGCTTCTATAATCACCACAGATTCGTTTTTCATTTAATTGGATTGCAATCAAAACTTCTGGAGCAAAAACCAGCAACAATAAAATATCGAGTATTCACTGTTGCTAATTGAAATTTGATGAAGGAATTCTTTTGAACTCGAACCCGTCAAACCAAAGCCAGCTCAGTACAAATTGCTATTCAATGAACACACACGGACCTTACCGGAAAACGGTATGTACATATGTATGTATGTCCACGGGCGCACCATAGAAAACCGTATGCATCTTTTATAAATTTTTCTGGTCTGTCAGTTATACTGTTATGCACATATATTTAAAGACACCGCATGCAACATTGCTGCACCCCAGTTACCTCAGGCGCCACAGCCAGTAGTTGGAAGATTGCAGCTGTACGTTTTGACTCATTAATGTACAATAGGTAGATACCATTTTCTCCGCTTGCTGTAAACTTGCCTTCGATTTTCCAGATGTCGCTCGTTAAATTCTTTTCGAATTGCAATCGAATGCTGTCGCTGACGACAAAGTGCCACTTGAGTTGCGAATCGAAACAGTTCTTGTTAGGCGTCAAATGGGGGGGGGGGGGGGGGGGCAAAGTGAGAGAACAAAATGAGAAAAAAAGTAAGTTTGTTTGTTATTTCGTGTTCATGGTATTCACGAATGCCACTTGAATTAAAATTTTCCTCTGACTTTTGTTCTCGTTTAACTGAAGAGCAGAATATACATATGTATGTAGTATCAGTTTGAAATTACAAAAAAAAACAAGAAAAACCGAATTTGGCGTCTCTATTAAATATGCTAATGAATGAATGAATAAACGGAAACGCAGCGGTTTGGAAAATCAGATTTTATGTTTAACATTATTTTCTTCTAAAACTCCAGGCGACACGATAGACTTCCTCAAGTACTTCACTAAGGGAACGTACCCATTATACGTGACTCGTTCAGGGCGGGCAGGGGGGTCACAGTGAAAGGCGAGCGGCTTAGGTTTTTATCACGTAATCAATATCCTCAACGGAATTCCAGCCTTTTTTTAAATTGGTTAAAAATTGGTAAAAGTGGGTTACGTAGTACCCCTAACTATGTAGTACGTGAGGAAGAAAATCCCTGTGAATCTTTTAAGGTTTGTATTTTTGCATGTAGGTTCTGACACACATAGGCCAGCTATTACTAGATATTTTTATGCTTGATATAGGTACAGGCTATACATACATACATATGTACACTAGACATCATCGCCAAAAAAAGTTGTGGTTTTTCCGCCGGGATTAAAAAAATTATTATATTTGAAGACGTCCACCAAAATATTTCGGGAAAATATTAAGATTTACGTGAGCTGGATTTGAAAATACCTCCAAAAAGGGAGCATTTTATGAATTAAAATAGTTTCTTAAAGAACTTTAAAAAAATCCTCCCTGATGACGAAACAGTTTAAACTTAAAAGAACTGCATAATAATAATAAAACTAAATTTTCAACGGAATCTTGATATAGATACTTTTGATGCTGTTTTTTTACTTTATTTATATATTGGTTTAAGAAAAACTTGAATAACTTGGCCAAAACTATTCCGATTTAGACTTATGAGTTATCAGTAGAAAGGTATTTTGGCACTATTTTTATTTCATTCACGTCCCATTTTTTTTTCAAATACAAAACACATTTTAATTCAACTTTGAATGACACCCTTTGAATGAGTTTATTTGCAAAGAAATGAAAAGGGTGGGGAAATACCTTTCCAATGATACCTCATAAGTCTAAATCGGAGTAGTTTTTGTTCAGTTATTAAAAATCTCATTATTACGATTGCGTTGCATTTTCATGCAGCTTTTTTAAGCTTAAACTGTTTTGTGATCTGAGGAGATAATTTTCAAAAAATTCTTTAAGAAACTATTTTGATTCACAAAAAGCTCCATTTTTAGAGGTATTTTCAAATCGGCTCAGCTCACGTAAATCTTAATATTTTTCCGAAATGTTTTGGTGCAAGTCTTAAAATATATTAGATTTTATAATACCAATCGAAACACAGTATTTTTTTTGTATGTGGAGTGATGCAGTCTAATGTACAATGTCTAATGTAACTTAAACTTAATTAAATATATGCTTTCAATTAAAATTTGAAAATTTCTTTTCAGTTCAGTTTTCTGCCCCAGCAAAACCAAAGAAATGCAATGAAACGTACAATAACAAAAATGAAGCAGCGCTGCTCAAAACCAGCTGACAAAAGCCACTTACGCACTTACGCTACTGCGTATAAAATTAGCGTTTACTGGCATAAAATTCTTCTTGAAACTTACCGCGCAGTAGATAATGAGGCTAACGAACTGCTTCCTTGTAATTGGCACACATTTACAACTATTATCTGCCTTTTGTACACTTGCTAGCACTTTTTCACAATTTTTCTTGCGCCGGCTCTTAACGCTTCACTTGTTAGAAAAGAAATAAAAAACTCCGCCCGCTTGTTTTTTTTCATATATTTCCAGTGGAATATACGGACTACTACGTGATTATGTATAAAACACTAAATTTAAGGCACTATTTAACACAAAAATTAACAATTTTCACTCGCGCAGCGGAAATTGATGCAAAATTTAGCAACATGGCGGCGGAAATTAAAGTTTGCTCGAAATGCCATTTCCATGTGACAGCAAGATCTCGCGCTGATTGTGGCGCCATCTATAGCTCATGTATTTGTAATAAGCCAAGAGGATGATTACCAGAAAAATATTGTTGGCATAAGATTGAATTAAAATCATACAAAAGTGTTAAATCACATGTCAAGAAACGTCTTCATTTTATTACTGCACATAAGTACATATACGCTTTATAGCTCACAAAACTCTTTAAAATTTTAAATTCAATTTTTAACAGCGCGTAAATACCACATTTTACAAGCATAAATGCAGCTCTGTGCGCTGTCAAGTTTCCGCCGCCATTCTGTTGATTTCGAGCACATTTCCGCTGCGCTAGTGAAAATTGTTAATTTTTGTGTTAAATAGTGCCTTAAATGTAGTTTTTCATACTCAGTTATATAGTAGCGAGTATGTTCTACTGGAAATATATGAAAAATCCAACCGGGCAATGTTTTTTATGTGTTTTCTAACAAGTGAAGTGCCGGGTGCGTGAGCGCTAAGAGCCGTCGTAAGAAAAATTGTGAAAAAGTGCTAGTAAGTGTACAAAAGGCAAATAATAGTTGTAAATGTGTGCCAATTACAAGGAAGCAGTTCGTTAACTACATTATCTACTGCGCGGTAAGTTGCATGAATAATTTTGTGCCAGTAAATGCATATTTTATACGCAATGGCTTTGCTATTCTCCGAATGTGCGTAAGGGACTTTGTCAGCTGGTTTTGAGCAGCGCTGCTTCGCTTTCGTTGTTGAAATTTCGAGTAAAAGTGTTAATGTAATTTAATTTAAATTACTTAAAATACCTATCTCTCGCGAAATGGTAACGAAATGTGTTAGCGCCTTGTGTTGGCTTTTGAAATTCAAGCTTAAATATATAGTTCCTACTTGTTGGCCTATGTGTGTTAAAAATTACAGCCAAAAATACATATTATTGAAAGATTCTCAAAGATTTTCTTCCTTACGTAGTTTCAGAAGTTCTTGGGGAAATCCTCCTCTGGCGCCGAGGTTTAGAAGAAAATAATGTTAAACACAAGTCTGATTTTATGAACCACTTCGTTTCCGTTGAGGCATTCATTTATTTGCATAATAGAATCGCCAAATTCAAATTTTAAAACTGATGTGTACTATATTCTGTCTTTAGTTACACGAGCACAAGTGAAAGAAAAATTAACACTCATGTCGCATATGTGGATACCATGAAAACTATATAACAAACAAGTCTACTTTTTTTCGTTTATGCTAAATTAAGCTTGAAATTTGTAGTATGTATGTACATTAAACCGTACCGAAAACAAGTAAGAAAGTCTAAGTTCGGGAGGAGCCGAACATTAAATACCCGGCGCAAGTATTAAATATATGTTTTTCACCTTTCCGAGATGGTAAGCCGGGGTGTATCAATTTTGAGTAAATTAGCGTCCTTAAATTTCGAAATATTGAAGTTTCAAGCATTTCTGAAATTTACCGTTATATAAAAAGCGGCCGTAACTTTAGTCCGATTTCAATAATTTTCAATGTTTTGCTTTTATGTGGCAAGCACAATAACCATTCCGAGTTTGGTACAAATTGGTAGAACGATTACCGAGATACATATATGTGATCATAAGTAGGCGGTGCCACGCCCATTTTTCAAAATCTTATCATAAACGTATTTCTTGGTAAAGAATTGTTGCAAGCATCAATTTTGAATAAATTACCTTTAATATTTACTGATTTATCGAAGATTTTGTATTTCTCTAAACTACCGTTATATGGGATGTGGGCGTGGGTATTGTCCGATTTTAAAAATGTTCGACCATTTGGTATGCTGTACCAAGGGCAACAACTGTGCCAAGTTTAGAGGAAATTGTTAGAGCGGTTACCAAGATATACACATGTAACCATTAGTGGGCGTGGCTACGCCCATTTTCCAAAAAATTTATAATATTCTTATTTTTCGTCAAAAATTTATTGTAAATATCAATTTTGAGTGAATAATCTTCACTTCTTCGTAAGCAGTGCGCGCTTCCACTCCGCAGCGCCTGGGTTCAAGCCCTGGTCAAACCAACATCGCAAAAAATTTAGAAAAAAAGTTTTTTCTTAACAGCGGTCGCCCCTCGGCAGGCAATGGCAAACCTCCGAGTGTATTTCTGCCATGAAAAACAGCTCCTCATTAAAATACAGTCGCCGTTCGGAGTCGGCGTAAAACTGTAGGTCCCTCCACTTTGTGTGACAACATCAAGGCGCACGCCACAAAGCGGAGGAGAAGCTCGGCCAAACACTAACATATGTGTAAGCGCCAATCTATTATTATTGTTGCTTATGAAAATTACCGTTATATGGGAAGTGGACGTGGTTGTTGTCCGATTTCGCCCATTTTCAATACCAACCTACCTTGGATAAATGGAAACCTACATACCAAATTTCGTTGAGATTTCTCAATTTTTGCTCGAGTTATCGTGTACACGGACGGGCGGAGAGACGAACAGACGGACGGACAGGCAGACATGGCTTAATCGACTTCTCTATTTATTCTGAGAATTTATGTATACATTTGTCTATATCTATCTCGATTCGTTTTGGCTGTTACAAATAACCGTTATGTTAACAAAGTCAATATATACCCTTGTGCACAGGTGCGCTCGGGAATAACAAGTTCACGGTGTACCCCTGAGTCTAAAATATTTTCGAAAACAATATCGATTTTTGTTTGCTGGGTTGGAGCTGCTTCGGCCGAAGCAATATCGATTTTTTTTACCGATTGTAGGGTCCACCGTTTTGCATTTTTCATTATATATTCGGCATTTACAGTCGAGTCTTAAAGTGTAAAATATATGGATATAGGTACATATTTTTCTCCCGAGGAGAAGATTTTTTTTGTTCCGAAATGCACAAGGGTAAGATCATTTATTGAAATTTTTCGACAGAAATTCAAATATAAAAACTAAGTTATAGAAAGTTATCAAGCTACTTGGAATAATCGAAGTTTATAGTTATCGAAATTCATCGAGTTATCCATGTTTACTGAGTTATAACAACGTATCGATTTACTCAAATTGATCAATGTTTATTGAGTTGTCGGAATTTATAGAGACAGAAAATTATTGGTCTAAATTTACTGATAGTTATCGAGCTATAAAATTTATAGGATTACCGAAATTTGTCAAGTTATCGAAATTTATTGAATTAATATTATTTATAGATCAACGAAATTTATCGAGTTAACGTAATGCATCGAGTTCTTTAAACTTATAGAGTTATCCATATTTATTGATTTACTGAAATATGTCGATTTGTAGAATCGAAGTTTATGAAATATTCAATATACATATATGGAGTTATCGAAATTTCAAGGTTCAAGCAAGTTATCACTGCTTATCGAATTTTCTCCCGCTACCGGAGTGAAACGAGTTTGTCGATAGTTTTTGAAAAATATGGAGCTATCAAAATAAACCCAGTTATCCAAATTTATAGAGGCATTCATAGTTTATCGAGTTATCGGTTTTATCGATATATGAAGATTTTTGAACTAATAAAATTTATCGATTCTTAGAAGCCCTGGAGCACAGTTATCGGAAATTATCGTAATTAGTCGGCTTATCGAATTTTGTTGAGTTATCGAATTTTATCGAATTTTTTTGAAATTCGTCGAATTATAGATATGTATCAAATTATCGAAATGTATCGACAAACCGGAATGTATCAGTTCAATTCCAAGTCCTGTCAAAGCCCTTCAAAGATATAAAAAACTATAGTCACGTTTTAGTTCCAAAGCAGGAGATTTTCCGCTAAGTAATTTCGTACCTTATAAGTTAAACGACGTGCTAAGTTAGAAAACCTCTTCAAGGCTCTTAAAAAACTAGAAAAAAAGTCGAATTTCGACAGTAACTGGACTCCAAGTTTTGATTATTCTAGTAGATGTATTAAAAAAAAGTTGTTATTGCCGAATGTAGGTGTCACCGAAAAATTTAAAAAGTAAGCACTACACTGAGGGAAATAATGCATAGTAAAAATTAATACCTTATATATGATTATCGTTTAAAAATGTTCGTATTTAAAAATAATATTTTCATACAAAAATTTAGCACGCACGTAAGTATTTGAATGTTCACAATTGAGTATGTAAATAAATGTATTTAAGTGTACATACCATGCAGGAGATTTCTCTAGCCCAAAAATAGTTCAAGGTCCTTTTCCACAACACTTATTCCCGCTCAATCTCCGAACAACGGCTTCAACTGTCTACTTTATAATGGAGGTGTCATTGGCGGTGGACAGTTGCCCCATAAGCATTCCAATGTATACAGGTCAGAGATAAACTAAACTAAAAATCTCGTCCGTTGACGATTTTATGACACCTTATAAATCATCCAAATACTTGATATTTTAATGATAATAATAATAGATTGGCGCTTATACATATGTTAGTGATTGGCCGAGCTTCTCCTTCGATTTGTGGCGTGCGCCTTGATGTTGTCACACAAACAGGAGGGACCTACAGTTTTACGGCGACTCCGAACGGCGATTGTCTTTTTATCAGAACCTGTTTTTCATAGAAAAATACACCAGAAAAATAATGCCATTGCCTACTTGACCTTTTAGTAACTAAAAATTTGAAAATTTAATTTTATTTTTGTTTGGTTGTGAATATCAATAACGTTTTTCTAAACCGTTAGGGATATTTTGTTTGAACCTTTTGGGCTAACTTTTTGTATTTAATTTGGGAATTTTCTTAAGTTTTCGGGAACTTCGGGTACATTTAAACCTTAAATTGGATTTATGAATAACTAAATAAAAAACAAAACTTAGCAGGGTTTCTTGTTCGAAATATAGAAAATCCATAGTTTACGAAAAGTTTTTTTTTTATGAAATTGGTACGTTCGCTCCATAATTTGCAAACTACAGCGCTTATAACAAACTGTTGTCTGTAATTTTTGAACTACAATCGTACTTTACATCCTTGCAGATTCCAGAGGATTCACGTAAAATTGACATGTCTATGACCGATTGTCTTTCGAGATTCAAAGCAAGCATACCACCCCTTTCTTGCTGGAACGTATGTCATAATAAAAATCATTGCTAGACGGATTCGAACTGAATCTACTTAAATTTCAAGCTTTCACTGAAATCCCTCACTCCGAATGGTCAACGAAAATCTGGCGCTTCCCATCTCCTTTCATTTATGTACATACATATCTGTGTTCGTATGGAAGAGTAGCTTATGTCGAAAGGCCGGCTTTAGTATAATGCGGCATTCCCTTTATTTTTTAAACGACAAGGAATTTTTTGATGAGACTTAAAAAAATATTGACTTGCTAGCATCGGAACTATTTCTTGCACGTTTATTTGCTAAAAGTTGTTTAACGGCTTAGCGCCCGTAAGTCATTCGCAATCGTATGCTGCGAATGCCGATTTATACTAAAGCCAGCCTTTCAACATAAGCTACTTTTCCATACGAACACAGATATAAACAAATTTTTTTGGAAATACAGTCTGCCTGTGGGGAAATTAAATTGCTTTGAACGAAATTTTGCATCGCTTTTGCATTGCAGTTCCGTATCACTTCTCGGCAACGTGTTTTTTTTTCTTTCTCACTTGCAACTGTTGTTGTGGAAATCCACATATGTACATAAGTCCCTTGACAACACATTTACCGAGTTAAGCAAAAAATTAATATGCTTAGCCTTGCCAAATTGCAAACCCCCCCTCTCTCCACATATCTCTCTCTCATCAGTTCAAAAGTGATAAAGAATATAATCTGTATAATTATATTAAATAATTAATGACAAATTTTGTGGCTGCTTTACTTATTTACTTGAATTTAGGTTATTAAACAGCGTGACATAGCTGCTGCGCTTTTAACGACAAAGCATCTAACACTCATCACGTGAAAACGGTACTTGCAGTAGCGCTTCCTTTTTAACTAATTAATCTTTAAGTGGTCGCGAAAGAGTTGAGTGTGTATCCACAGTTGCGCTGGCAGTGTTATTTGCTATAAACGAAATCACAAATTGACACACCTCTAACCAGTGGCGGATCGTGAGCTCGATTTTCGGGGGGAAATAAGAATCAAAAATTTTCTACGCCCATGCATGATAGACATTTTATTTTATTATATTATATATTGTTTATAAATGAATTATATTTTTATAAATCATATGTTTTTAAAAAAATACACCGTAGTAATTTGAATATTTCAAAATTACATTTCTCCACTAAAAAATACGATATTCGAGCTAACTCGACGGCACAAAGTGCGCTTTTTTGACACTCCATGCGAATTAATCGTAACGCTTTCGACAAAAGCACATTTTGATATGAAAAAAAAAAATGGTTTTGAAAGCTTATGTAATAGTCTTTCACAGAAAAATATTGCCATTACTCCATGACCTTTAATAATAGTGTTCTTCGAAAAAAAAATTGCACAGTTCACGGAATTTATTCAAAAAAAAAAAAATTGTATTTTTTATTATACCAATATTATAGATTTTGGGGTGAGAAGCACGATTCCACTGTTTAAAAAACGAAAAAAAAATGCGAACCCCTCAATTTGAAAAATGCACTATATATTGCATTTTTTATGAATTGCATGCAGCTGCTCTTCCTTCACACAATTTTATATCCCTTGAACAACAAGTGCGTTTTAGTGTTATTCAAGACCTTTAATTTGAGCTAAGATAGAAGTCTCCAGGCCCTTTGAGAGCCTAATTATGACGATTTTGAAGTTAAACTTCGAAATTTCATTCAACATTTTACACATTTTTATTTTTTTTTTCTAATTTCGGAGTAAAACCTAGTACACCAGTTTCGACGTTGGCTAGTTGGCTCTCAGAGAACCAAGAGACTCTTACCTTGGCTGAAATTAAAGGTCTTGAATTGCATTACACACTTGTTGTTCGAGGGATATAAAATTGTGTAAAGGATACAAAGCTTCATGCAAAAAAAAAAAAATGAATAAATAATGCATTTTTTAAATTAAGGTGTTCAATTTTTTTTCGAATTTTGAAATTGTGTTGCTCGTCTTAAAATCTATAATATTAGTATAATAAATTTTTTTTTTTTAATAAATCCGGTGGAATTGCATGCTTTATTCGAAGAGCACTATTTTTGCCCAATTATTTTTAAGGTCAAGGAGTAATTGTGGCTCTATGACAATATTTTTCCGTGAAAGGGAATTACATACTGCATTAGCTTTCAAAACCATTTTGTTTCATATCAAAATTCTGCCTCTTACGAAAGCCCTACGATTAATTCCCATGGAGTGTTCAAAAAGCACACTGTGTGGCATATGAAAGGACAAGAGACATATTTTAAAATGCTGTGCATATTTCTTAGAATGAGTTCAGCGACAAAATCTATTAGAAGTGGCCAACTTTATCTCAGAAAAAATTTCATGTCGGTATGTGCAATTAGCTCGAAATTGTTCCGGAAGTAGAATCACAAAACCAAAAGTGTAATTAAAATTTTTAAGCAAACTCGGATTTCTCGACCGACTCGGATTTGGGAGGGGGAGGTGCAATTTCCCCTATTTGGCCGCCCCCCGTAGATGCGCCCCTGCCTCGAACTGAGAGGTACAGTCTTCCATACCTACATATGTATGTACAGAGGTAGTTTGCATTTTAAATTAAATTTCATAAAATTTAATATCAGCTCGCGCGACAACCCGCTGCTTTCATGGAGATAAAATTTGGCACACGAACTGCCAATGTAGCAAAAACGATAAATTGTGTTACGTATATGTTTATATAAAGGTATTTTTTAAATTTTGTAGCATCCTTCCATACGTACAGAAGTCGATAGCAATGTTTTGGAGCATTAGGGTAGTGATGTGCTGAATTGTTGCTACACAATACTCGGTACCGAATACTTCAAAAAGATTTCGGTACCCAACACTTCCTTTTCGGTACCCGATACCGATTCTTTACATTAAACCTTCGCTACTAAACATATTTCAAGTTTTGAAACAAATTATTTCATTGATATTTTATATGATGTATGTATTTTATTTTCTTATATTTGCTTTATTAAATATATAACTAAAAGAAAACAATAAAAAATAAAATAACCAAATTGGTGGAACTTGTCAATATGTGGTGCATTTATAATTTTGACACGGTGTGTATCTTTTCATGGTAAATATGGTAAATCAATTAAAAATGTTATGATTATGTAAATATAGACCTTTTATATATATTATTTAGTTGTAACAAATGGTGAGCACTTTGTAAAACTGGCACAGAACGAAAAAATAAAACTTTATGAAAAAGTAAATTTTTCCTTTAAAAATGCGCACTTTAGAAATTCATTTCCGACTTATAGTTTCTTGTACATTTTCTCTTAGAATTATTAATAGAAACCGGAGCTACCATGGGATTTGTCAAAAAACTTTCGTTCGAACGATTTAACCCACCCAAAAATATACTTACATTAGGGTGTTTCAGACATTTTTTATTTTTTTCCTCGGAACCATGCTCAAAAGTTTAGACTTAAAATTAAGTCTCAGAAAATATGAGCGCAAATTTCGATTTCCCATAAGAATAACACAGGAAAAATTGTTTTTTTTTACTTCTGATTTTTATATTTAGCGAACAATACGTTATACAGTCGTGTCTGGATATAGTGAACTAATTTTTGCATGGCCTGTTCACAGCATCCAGGTTGGTCACTATATTAAAGTTGACTTATTTTGTTCAAAAACTTGTTTTATTTGCTCAAAATTCATGTTTGTGTATGTAAGTGCAACAGATCTACGGAATAAAAGTATACTTAGGAAAATATAAATGGACATATGAATGTCTATTGAAAGAATTCGCGAATAGATGTTTGCTTCCTGCATGAGGAAATTGACTTTTGGACCGCTTTTTCCCGTATAGTTCTCAATACTATTATGCCAGCATAGTCAGTTTTTAATAGTTTCAGTGGCTTTTATAGGATTTCCGATCCGTCCTTCGCCTTGGTCATCGTCACCAGCTTCTGCAGTATCCTCGGCATCTTTCTCTAAATCAATTGGTTTGTCGTCTTCGTTTGTATTTTAATTTTAGATATCATTTTCAGTGTAGGTTTCCTAAGACAATTAAAGTACATAAAAACGAAATGGGCAGGTGAATGTCAATAGGGTCAATAAAATTACCTTCGGTATTACAACTTGCAGCAGACCCTGTATATCATCGATTTCTTTATATTTTTCCTGCAATATTTTTTGGCGAAGTAAGCTCAGAGGATTGAAACATTCTAATAAAGGCTTCCAACATTTCGCTGTTACACTTGCCTTCAGCTGATTCCAAGCAAGCATTAAAAATGATATAGCATCTTCAAAAGTTAAAGTTTTTAAAAATTGTGTGATGTCATCTTTTCCTACAGCTAATAACAGCAGATGTTTTTTTTTTTGTAGTACAGCTTAGTTAAGCGAATCACATTTTGATCCATATGAAAATCAGAATTAAAAAAAAAACAATTTTTCCTGTGTTATTCTTATGGGAAATCGAAAAGGGCGATGCGGACATTCTTAATATTAATAATAAGGGCTCATATTTTCTGAAACTTATTTTGGCGTCTAAGCGAAAATTTTGGGCATTGTTCCGAGGAAAATAAATTTTTTTTTTCTGAATCACCCTATCTTACATGTAGTGAGTGTCAGTGAAATTCATGTAGAAATTTTTTCCATATTTTGTAAATGTTTTATTTTATTTAAATTTCGTTAATTTTTAATAAAAATACACTAGCCCATATAACTCAAAGTTTCTAACTTTGTAACAAATTAAAAAAAAAAATCGTAAAATTTGCATCAAAATCTCCAAAATTTTATTAAGAATTGTTTTTAAATTTCAGGTATGCGGTTTATAGTCTATTTAATTTTAGTGTAATAAAGTGCAAGTTTGAAGTAGCTAATTAGGACTTACCGTTGATTTTGGCAATTTTTTTTTGTTGATGGTGTTGCGCATTTTCCTCATATGAAGTTTTGATGAAATTTTTTATAATTTTTGTACAAAATTTAAAATTTTGTATTTATATGGTTTTTGTTATTTTGTCATTTTGAATATTACTTTCAAAAACATTAGCATTACTTTTAAAAAATGGAAAAAGTACTGTACGATTTTCACTGACTGTCACTGTATGTTTTATTTTTATTAAAGCGAACGCCATTTTCTTTACTCATGCTTCTACAATGCGTTTACCTACTGTTTTCTGCCACAACAAGCTTAAATGTGCTTACCTTCATACACATACATATACAAAATCGACTTCTATATATGTATTTCCCCAGTTTACCTTGTTTTTATGCTTTCGGCGAGAGTAAACTGCCATAAATGTTAATAGAGTTTATTCAAGCATTTTTTTCCTTGTTGTTCCTTTTTCGTTTCTTCCATTATACGCTTTTATGACCCTTTGCGCTTATTACATTCTAAGTGCTGTTGTGCAAGTTTGGTTGCCGGTTCAACATTCTGATTTATATTAGCGAGTAATTAAACACAAAACACGTGCATCCTTTCCGCGAAACATGTGCGAGACTTATTTAGAAGGCAACAAATGCTGGCAAAATATTAGGGTGGTTTGTCTTAGTCGGAAACTCTTCAAACCTTAAATAAAAGTAAAGATAGATAAATTTTTATAGTAAATAACAGATACAACAAGAATGATGCGTAACCTAATCGCTCAATAATCTCTGAAGTGAAGCTATTATGAATACGATCGAACCAATAGCTGTAGATTAAAAGTCTTATTGGCCACAAAAAAAGAAGAGCGAAGTGGAAGTGTGCTAAGGTAACCAGGCAGTCATGCAGAAGCACACCGCAAAATGGTGCACTCTCACCACTATTATGGCTACTTCCAGTCAAAAAATTACTAAAGGAATTCGAGGGGAAATCACCCAAACTACATAGAGGTTTTCGATATGAGGATATCAGTAGAGGTAGTCTACGCGGTAACGATAATCAACTCAAAAGTAAATTTATTTAATATTTCATTGACAGGCCACAAAAAAATAGAGGATAATGAAATAGCAGATGGGAATGCCAAGCACGCGACCAGTCAAACAAAGTACATACATAAACCAATTGTATAACGGAATAGACAACATTATAATCAGGCAGTTCGGAGCTAGATGGAATGAGCTAAACCACCTGTAAAAAGAAGTTAGAAGAAATATCAAAAGTAGAGCTGAAATGAATACTGGAATTAGCAAAAAGCGTTGACATCATTTTGAAGTCTACTTTAACGCCCAAAATCGAACTTCAACTGGCAACGCCAGTTACCTTCCGGTCCTCCGGCCAGATAAACCTAACCTAACCTAATCGCTGAAGCTTTAAACTGTCCTTACTCTTCTCAACGAATATTTTTTTTTTATCGAGTGTAGGAAGCTATGATAGCAAACCTTCATATATAACCGAAATTTTCACTGCGCAGTAGTACCACTAAAAATTGATTCGTTTGAAGAAAGCATTGCACAGTGGGGGATCCCCATACATTTTTTTGGGAACAACAGTAAATGTGACCATCACAAATATAATTTTTTCGCTCATGACCCATTGTGCGTTGGTAGGACCAAAAAAAACGTCGAGAGTAAAATGCGTGCACTGATAAATGATTTTAATTCCCAACACTGTGGAGATTTTGGCCGAGTTCAACAAAGCACGCCAGCCGTTTCCCTTCTGTGCCAATTGGAAATGCGAAGTGAAGCCAAGTCCTCCGCTTGGTCTTTCCATCGTTGAACACCTTCAGAGCTGGAGCTTCGGTGTCCATTTGTACGACATGGCCAAGCCAGCAGAGCCGATGTATTTTAATTCGCTGCACTATGTCCATGTCGTTGTTAAGCTGATCGTTCCATCGTCTTGAAAACTCCAAGTGCCGCCTCATCGGGTATTGTCATTGTCCATGTTACTTCGCCACGGGCGTGATGAGTGACTTATAGAGAGAGAGTGGTGCAATGAGGTATCGTCGTTATTCTGGGTATGCAGCTACAGTTTCATGGCTATACTTAATTCCGACTCTTGCGTCCTTGTTCGCGCAATCTGAACAACGTGAGAAACCCATGTGCGAGATGCGGTAACCTTTCACGACAGGAAGAGAGGGAGCTTCGGTGGGGTCACTGCAACGTATTCGGTTTAAGGGCTCGCTATATAAACGTGCATTCGGTTAAGAAAGCACACCCTCCCAGCAATGGATTGTGCGCCGGGTTTGGAACACGCCACATAAAAACTACTACCGGTGAAAAAGAGATGGTGCTATCGTATCAACAAATTTCACAATGCCTAATTTTTAATTGCTTCACTTAAGGCAGTAGAGGGATAGGGACTATAGGTATGGGAGAACTTATTTAGAACAGTGCGAGAATAATATAAGTTGTACTTACCAAGAGAAAGAAATCCAAAGAGAGAGGTCTTGTAGGAAGGCTACGGAGGAAGATTTAAGGTTCCATTACACAAAGAGGAAATCTAATTTTTTTTAAGCTCTACACCCAATTACATATCATAAATATACCTATATCTTAGACCTCCCTAATAAAAAAAATATACTTAATTATTTACGTACATAACGTAAAAATAAGTGAACAAGGCCGCCAACAATGGCTTTCGAGCGCACTTAGATGAGTCACAGAAAGGTAAAAAGCTCCTGCTATGCGCGTGGCTACTTAGAGAGTCGTACGTACTTACATATGCGCGTAATAACTTATGTAGATTTTTATTAACATACTGAAGACTCTTACGGTATTAATAAAAATTGACATTTAAATGGATGCCTCCATAAAATTCTAATAATTTATTTAAAAAAAAGTTACCTTCTGACTTTTCTTTGAAGGCACTCTGGCATGCACTCTTCTGCAATTATTAAAGATAAATAAATGCATATGTTTACATACATAGATATGTATTTTTGTAAACATGCATACAAACAAACAGACTGCGTTGCAAAAAGCCCATTTGAAGAAAAATTGTGTCATTAAATATATTTTTCTTGCACTCAACGCGTCATCCAAATGCATGGCTTTCATAAGCTTGTGTCAATGCATATTTATTTGTCTATATGTAAAAGAATGATTACATCTGCAATAGCACCTGCACTCATAAAAATACTTTGCGATTTTTATTTTTAGTTTCAAGGATGCCAGCGGCGGATATTGTATCCCCCAAAGTAGTATTGCGAATACATATGTATGTACATACATTCGTACATTAGGCGGTACCACCTTACGAGCAAACAAAAAAAGTTCGCCGTGAATCTAAAGTATTTCTCAAGGCAATTTCGAAAAAATTTTTATTGCCATCAGGTGGCTACGTTAGGGTGTTAGGAACCCGGTTAACTAGGTTAGCCTTTTTGAGCATAGGTTTCGCAATTATAAAGTGTTGGAAGTGTTTCGAATGTGAATTTTTTGGAAATTCGAGCAGCCAAGACAGTCGGGTCTACGTAACCGGAACAACCAAGATTTATGTCTGGCCAAGGATTGTCACCCCAGCAACACTCCCCAAAAACTCTTTGGGGAATTTGTATGCTGTTGCAACTATTAATTGAACGGTCAAGTCTTGCAGCAAAACATATGCAACTATGTTACTTCTGTCATAAAAGCAGTCGTCAAAAGGAGAAGCTCTTATTCATCAACCTCACCTTTGAAAGCTGTATTAGGAGATCTAAGCTCTACTATTCGCAAGCAGGCGAGAAGGTTTTTTTTTTGGGGTGTCGCGGTGTATATAGAGCAAAGTTAAATTGGTACAAAAAATGCCGCTTAAGGCCGACTGCAAAGTTTTGAGCGAAAAAATTTAAAAACTAATTCAATGAGTACCGTTCACTTGAATTTGTAGAGGTGCTCTTAAGTTTTTCGGCATAAAAGTTCTGACTTTTTTAGCTTGTTTTTTCACTGCCTCTAACCTTTTCTAACATTTTTGAAGTCAATTCAGCTAAATTTTTAGTGATCTTCTGGTCACACTGGTATGAGCTGAGATCTTTTGGGGTTGGCGCTAAAATGGAGTACTTGAGTTAAGTGAACTTCGGTACAGAAAAAATTGTCTCCTCGAGGCAAGAGCCTCGATGATATCATACTTGAAGATCGGGCAAATAAAAAATAATTTTCAAAATTGCCTCGCGAAAATACCTCAAACTCAGGAGTGTAGTGCGAACTTTTTCCTTGTTCGGTCTAATGTATATGCATCTATACATATAAGTTTATGTGTAGATAGATCCATCTTTGTTTGGTTTGTTGCCGCCGCCGGTTCACATTGCAACTCACTACCCTTTGCCGTCCATTTAAGCGAAGCAATGCAGTACCATGCCTATGGTATGTCTTTACCAACACTATTTCACATTTTGCATCGTTGGTCGATATTGCATATCAAACGCTTGACGGCATTGACGTTAACTCTGTCTCGACTGGCGCATAGCTTTTGTGCCTCTGGTGTCCCGCCTGGCCTTAAAAAAAGTTCTTATAAATAAACGTATTCTGTGTATAAATATTTGAAGTATGTACGTATGTACGTAACTATTTGTTTTATGTATGGACTGCACATATGTATGTACTAGTACATACATACTTATATTTATGCACATTCGAGCACGTGCTTATTGCGTCCAAAGGCATGCAGAAATTTATAAAAATAAACATAGAAACCAGTACAAGGCAACATATAACCATTGTAATACGTGCATATATAAATAAATATATACATGCTTTCATTCTTAATTTTTTTATCTAGTTTGATATACTGATACACAACTTTAAGATTTGGTAAATTTTTTAAATCTGGTAAAGAGATAATTATTACCTGCATTAAATACCCATTTAAAGGTGAAGCCTTTGTGTGGGGTCCTACATACATATCAATCAGGTAATCAGGTTCCTTTTTAACCGACTTCCAAAAAAGGAGGAGGTTATCAGTTCGTCGGAATATTTTTTTTTTATTTTTTTTTTTATGTATGTTACCGAACTATACAGAACTATAAAAGCGGAACTGGGAAGCAGTAGGCATTAGCCCTAGAAAGCTTAACAAGTAGCGTATTTAACGCTTTTTGGTAGGCGGATAAGCTACTCATCTAGCTGGGGGCTTCGACGAAGACAACATTATCTCTAGATTGCAAAATTTTTATGCAGATTTTTTAAGCTTATTCCAATTTGTCTTCTGAGGGGACTTTTTAAAAAATGTTCTTTAAGAAACTATTTTTATTCATAAAAAACTTCATTTTTGGAGGTATTTTAAAATCGGTCCAGCTCACTTAGATCTTAATATTTTTACGAAATATTTTGGTGGACATCTTAAAATATAATAAATTTAGTAATACCGGCGGAAAAACCGCAACTTTTTTTGGTGATGCAGTCTAATGTACATATATAATATGTATAGGCATACATAGATTACTAAAAAATGAAACACATCCACATTAACTGCAATCAACAAATGTATGTATGTATGTGTTTACATATGTATGTACATACGCTGCGATTAGGTTATAAATATTGCGCCATCTGTTTATCAAAAGCCGAAATATGTACTTACACACACATACACACATACTTTTTGTCCCTTTCCCTCACTTCTATCGCATGCACGTGTTTGCAAAACGATGACGAAGTGATTTTGTATGGGAAATCACTTATGCCCATATATTTGAATAAAATAAACATACTTAGAAGATATCAACCAATACTTCCCATATACCAAACGAAAGGAAAACTCTTGAATTTTTGACTAAAGAAAACAAAAACCAAATCATTGGAGCGGTTTTCGAGCATTTTGGTAATAAAAAAAATTTGAATTTTTTCAAAAATTTTTGCCTTAAAATGCTCAATATTTGTTGAATTTATTTATATAAAATCTGTACACGATAATATTTCTATTTCTCCAACGAATCTATATCCCGAAAATGAAAGTTATATCTGCAAATCATAAGCTGCTGGAGCACTTTAAAGGCTCAAAATTGACTCCAAAATAGGGCAGTATTTACCGTTGTTTCTTGGGCAGACACCGAATCGGTTACTTACAGAAATATATCTGTCGATAGGTTTACGATTTTATCTTTGAAATGCCGCGCTACATTAGTTCTCGTGCAATAAGCGTTTTCGTGAAGCTCTAAAAATTACAACTACAACATTTCAGCATAGCCTCCATATCGTAAGGTAAGACGTATTCTACGTTAAAAATCCGCTGCCCGAAGAGGTGCTTTGCCATGATACAAATATTTAAAGGTAAAACCGCTCACTCAATTCGTTGGTCATCATTTATTTTTTGAAGTTTGTCTACTTTATAAAATTGAAATTTTGTGAGCAACTCAAATGCCACATAAAAAGTAAAACAAAAAACAAATATGTATATGAAAATATTAAAATTTTCTTTTATTTGAGATTGAAAGTGAGAATATATTCGCGAGATTGAAAGTTTTATAATATATTTGTTATGTTAGCAAACTTCAAAAATGTTCAGGCTGCCTCTCAGTGGTTTTACCTTCAAATTTTTGTATCATGGTGCTTTGCCACCGCATATTTTTGATGGACTTTTTATGACTCTCTCCTGAATACCCAACTCCAGTGCTACCATTGTACGACTAAAGTGCCAAATTGACACTTTTTGGAGATCGAAGCCCCTGACACCGACTTTTTAAAAATGGGCTTATTTTGAAACTTTTCTTAAAAAGCATGCGACTTTTGCCCCTTTTCTTTGATTAAAATTCTACATACACATTTTGGCAATTTATTTATAAAATGTATTTTGTTTTTTTTTCGTGTTTAAAAATGATTTAGTATTAACTTTTCAAAGACATTTAAAAATTACACCTCTGCGAAGATTTTGGCTGATTCAACCTTTTTATTATGTCAAAATTTTTCCGCAAAAATATCCATAAGTAGCATGAATCAATGCACCGATTTTGTAGCTTGGCATTTCCCCAAAATATTTGTGTTAAAGAATTTTCGTGGCTCTCGGTACAAACGAAATAATCTACGATAATTTATATACAAACTTAAAAGGCTAAACTTTGTTGTACTAATTGTTATCTAAGTACTAATGTTCCTTGTTTTTGTGTCTGAAGTGTTAAATATATTGATGTAAGCACTTTTTTTAACTACAGTTTTGTTTTCATAATAAATTCAAAATATGCATATTTCGTATTTTTAATATGTCCCTCATCAATAGGATTTTATTTCACGAGAAAAAATTTTTTTTTCACAGAAAATGATAATCTCCATTAGAAATTTGTTTTAAAAAATGGGCACACTCATAGATGAAATAAAGTCGGCTTTTATGTTAAGTGCAGCTTTTTATTCGAAAATTATGTCAAAAAGCTATAACTAACTTTAGATTCGATTTTATCTCGACTATGAATATGCCCCAATAAGTTTCGAAAGGTAAAATAAGGAAAGTCTATATATACATGGTATAAAAGATTTGAATTACTTCAAGACAGTTTTTTTCGGCTGTGACACTTTTTTTGCGACTTTCGAAAAATTTTCAGCGGTAACACTGCCCAACTCATCTCAAGTCACAAAAAGAGTCCCTAATTGCTAGTCTCAAATTTAATGACTTGAGATGGGACTGACTTACTCAATACCAGCTTAAATAAGTACCTTTAAGGGCCAGTTTGTCAGTGCACGGCTGTGGTTTAAACTTAACGTATGTTCACCTATAAATATAATCTCAATCAAAGATCGTTTTCTAATCACCCCGTTTACACAAGCAAATCTCAGATTACACTGGTTTACAGAAAAAATTTTCTATGGATGCCACTATCCAATTCCTATGTAGAATTGCTCTGTGATATTTTTTTTCTTTGGATAACTTTTCGAGATATTTGCAATTTACCGTTATTCAGCTTAAAAAAAGAGTAGTTTCACTTAATCACGTATATTTTACGAACCAATTGAATAATCGTAATACGAGATATGTATTCTTATGAAATTCTCCATAAACTCGTATATAAGTACATCGCTATTCGGTAGTCCTCTTGCTTTCGAACACTCTACCTTCTCAGGTGTACATGGCGTATGAGTAACACTCTTTTCCGCTCATATGTATTTCATACAAAAAATCTTTGCGCATTTTCATTTGGCCAATCATTACTTTCTTATTTATCCATCGATTTTCCTCATTGGTAGCTTAATTTTTTTCTAACGGAACACACTTTAACACAAGTGCAAAACATTTACACACAAACCGTTATTTTTTTTAATATTTTTAATTTCTCAGAAACTATCAGGGCTATCGAAAAGTGATGTATATACGGTTTATGAAAAATTTTATTTTCTTTAATTTTCCGCAAAAAAATCGACAAAACTAGGTTGGACACCGAAAAGTTATCGGTTTATTTTCTTTCTATCTGATTTTATTTTATAATTTCAAATTAACGAGAGACGAATTTTTTATGGCTTATCTCTTTTGTAATGTAATTAGATTACAGATTTGGGAGTTAGGTTCGAAAATGAGGATAATCTATGTGCTTATATGTAAACCTAGTATTAGTTTGAACGCTCGAGCTGTCACATTTAAACTAAGATTTGTCAATTAAACATCAGCCAGCTGTTCAATATAAACGTAGTTTACGTGATTTAAGTTTAAACTGGCACTTAAGAATAGTTAATGTCTAGTCCGCCTGTCACTAATTTCCAATATCCTTGATAGTATAAATAACGAATTTTATGTCATTAACATCATTCGGTTTTCATATGTGAGTTATCCGAGCATTGTACGAAATTGGAACAGAACTCTCATAAAAATCCTTACAAAGAAGAATAAAATGGTGATGGAAATATTTGAAGAGATATATATAGAGTCTGGACCTTCATATGCCACCATCAAAAGTTGGAGCCGAGAATTCAATCAAAACACGGTGTTGCTGGAAGATGCTCCCAGGTCAGGGCGTTCAAACACTGCCGTTACTATGATTTTTTTGGGATTGTTAAGGTATTCTGTTCATCGGCTATCTTGATACTGTATTTGAAGAAATTAACTACCCACCATACAGTCCAGACCAGGCACCCAAAGATTATTTCCTGTTCAACATTTTGAAGAAACACCTTCAAGGACGAAGATTTTCGACTAAAAAAGAAATAAAGGCTGCAGTAGGCGGGCATTTCGAAGAAAAAGAGAGCAGATATGCGTTAAAAGCCGTTTACGATAAATGTAAGAAGTATAGGGAGATTTTATCGATCCCTAACTGCCAAAAAGAGGTAAGTGACATTTTTTTTCAAAAGTTTCTTTTAGTATAAAGGAAAGTCGAGATTTTTTGTACGCGGTAATCTCGAAAACTACTGAACGGATTTTGACGAGATTTTCTCTAAAATACTCTGTATCGACACGAGAGGGATCTTTTTTTACTTAGAATTTTAATAGGGTTGCCATCTGTCTAAAAAACTATAAGATCCGCACCGTTCGTTGGATTACAAAAGATGAGGTGTCAAATGAATGGGATTCGCCTCTAGAAAAGCACTAATATTTTTGTTTAATAGGGTTGCCACCTGTAAATAAAATTACTATATTCAATCCTAATAAGCGTAGGCATCAGTTCTGTCCCGTCACTGTCAAATGAAAAGACTTTCAGGATGTGTAATAATGTATTATTTTCCTGAGTACGGTTGCCAGCTGTTTAAAAACTATAAGATATTCACTGTTCGTAGGATAAAAAATGAGATACCAAATGAAAGTGCATGGCCTTCGCATGTACAAAAACTTTAAGTTTTTTGAGTAGGGTTGCCACCTATTTAAAATTACTATCTTCTATACATAGTATAAAGGAAAGGCGTGATTTTTTAACCACGCTACTGAACGGATTTAGACAAGGTTTTTGATGTATATAATAACGAAGTACATGATGACATATGATTTCTTTCTCCAAATGCGTAAACGTACATACATATGCATACATTCAGCGCGTGGCGAAGCCTCGCGCATCCTTGGCCGGCTAATCAAAAATAAAATTTCGAAAAAATGTCGCTTATATCATTTTGGCGGTTAGGGGTCGATATAGAAAAATACAATTTTTCTTTTCCACATTTCGGCTAAGAGTACCGGAAGATAAATGCACCAAGTCGTGTATCTCACTTTTCACTGCAGCAGCATATGAATAGACCTATACGATTTTTTTCCCTTGAAACAAAATATGTGCCAAACCAATTTATTCTACTTTCAATTAAGTGTTCAAGCTCGGTGCATTCATGTAGATAATGGATTCTTCGCCAACCAAGATAACTGTTTCTTTCTCGAACTTTGCATCGCGCTGCTTAAAATCGCTAAGTCTGCAGTATTTAGAAAAACGGTAAATACTTTTTGCAATTTTTGTATGAAGTTTTCTTTCTTTATTAAGTATGTTTTCATATGTCCTTTGTTTTCAATACTTTGGGTTAATTTTCAAGATATTTTCGTTTCTTTTTTTGCTGATTTATTTAACATATAGAATTTAATGAAAGTAAACATATAATTTGATAATATTTATTTAATGTTCATTTATTAGACATGTGTTTGCATACAAATGATAACATGTTTTGCTATAGTTTCACCTAGACTTATACTGACTTGATTTTTTTTTTATATTTGCTGCAAAAATTCAGTAAATTTAGCCAGCCACTAAAAATGTGTTTGAATACATCATATCTACATATGTATGTATGTATATTTATAAATATAGTTTGCTTAAGGATTTATATTTAATGCTGATTGTATTCATTACTTGCGCATGCCTAGTACCTATTGGCTAACTATAATTATAACTAAATTGATTTAAGTTATAGTATAATTTTTATGCTTCCTTGTGCTTACAATTGTACTTCTGCATGTATACATATATTCCTAATTGAAAATCTATTAATATGCTGTTTGTTTTCATTCTTGACTTTTCATTATGTAATGTGTCGCCTTTTTCTCTTAATTTTGTTTTAGTTTCTTATATTATTCATAATATCGAGCCCTAACCGCCAAAAACACCGAAGCGACATTTTTATTTTTTATTCATTTATTTACTTATTTTTTTTTGTTTTGCAGAAATGCATCTAGATGATCTAGGAACATTTCTGCATCAAAAAGAAATTTTTGAAAAAAAATGTCGCTTACCTTTTTGTGGCGATTAAGGCTCGATAAATTCTGTGATAAGCGTAAAGGAGCGTCAAACTAAATATCGTTCTGGCGTATAAGAAGGTTTGAAAAACATCTACTTAGTACATGTCTAATGAAAAGTTGTCAAACGTCACGAAAAGGTGTATAAAAAACAGTGTACGAAAATAAACTATATTGTACGTTACTATTTCGTTTCGTTTATTACTTTAACAGTTCGGTACAATACGAAACAAAACGGCTGAGTTCACTTTGGCGATAGTACACTACAGTAGTTTAGTAGTTACAGACGAAACAACAAACGAAATGAATCGTGCAGGGAAAATATATTTATGTATGCACATATATGCAATAAACAAATACAAAACGAATGGCTGCAATGAATAAAAAAATAAAAATTTTTTTTATTTGAATTGGATATGAAAATTTACAGAAAAAATTATTTTTCACGTAATTGAAACGTTTGCATACATATAAAACGTACCCTATGGTACAATTGTCACAAACGAAAAGCAAACGTTTCTCGTTGGGGAAAATGACAGTGAATCTTACAATTTGTTTCTGACTATTTACAAAACTGTACAAAACCACAAATGATATGATGATCGATGAGCAAATGGGAATTGTTTTGTACAGTTTATTTTCGTACCCTGATAAAAAATAGCTTTAAGTGAAAAATATCCAAACTGAGCGAACCACTTCTTTCGCGGCATAAAGTAAATTTTCATATGTTTTGACAACAAATGACGGAAATTCGTTTCAAAATACATACACCATGTCGTCGTTAGGTCACTTTTTTAAATTGAGCTGGAACGGTCTCTGGTGAAACTTATAGGGCTTCTAGTTACTTGAGAAAAGAACTATCTCCACAGCGATGAGGGAGTTCTCAGCCCCCTACTTTGGAACTTTACGGTAAATTCAATTGTCCTGAGACTGCAAAATACCACCTATTACGCCCTAACTTATGCTGACGACATTGCACTCACGGCAACGGGCAGGCATCTCCAAACGCTAAGCCAACTTTTGCCCTGCGTCTGTCCCGTTAAATAAATATAAGATACCGTATTTTCAGCCCACCTCTCTAAATGCTTAAATACCTCGATATAATTCTTGACAGGAAGTCGGACAGGAGACGGTAACTTACGGAGCGATACAGGACAGTCATAACCATCCTCTACGCCTGCAAAGCATCGGTGGGGAAGCGATGGAATCCACATATTATACACTGGATGTACACGCGGGTTGTCCGACCCATCCTTTTCTATGGGATCACGGTATGGTTGCGGCTCTAGAAAAGGCTGCTTATAGAGGCATATTGGATACGGTATAAAGAGCTGCAGCCCTCTACTTTAGTAAGGCGTTAGATACTTTACACAAATTCAGCAACCCTACATAGGAAAATATATTTTCTATCAGAATTCCAAAGACAGAAGTGACTGGGTAAACTGCACGGTCTTAGGACCAGGGGCTACCGCTTTCTCTACTCATGGGTCAAAGCTCGAAAACAAGGTTGGTTGAGGAATTTACTCTAAAGATCTCTCACTAAACCTCAGCATGCGGTTCCCTAATCACTTTAGTGTTTTCCAGGCTGAATTAATAGCTGACTTATAGCTTCATAGCTCCACAATATCTCTATTTCCCGTTACTATTTATTCTGACTGGCTGTCAGCCATTAAATATCTACAGTGCAGCAACACTTACTCGAAAGTGACTGTCGAATGTAGGAGGAGCCAGCCTCGAAAGTGACTACTAACATGGTATGGGTGCCCGGGCACAGTGAACTACCTGCAACACAATCCCTCATATAAATTTTTAGGCTTTTACTAATTACTTACATATATTCAGGAAAATCTATTCATTTAGTTATTTTAGTGCACCGGTTTCTAGTTCTTTTACCTTGAAAATATGTCCGAGATGTGTGCTCCCTTTTATTTGAACTTAGTATTTTACTTTTCTATTTCATATCTGCCGTCATTCAGCGTGTTAACCGACATATTCATACGAAGTTTTTTGATGCCAGATCAACAAAGAAACATAATTTCGGAAAAATTGACCAATACCAAAAATTTTTATGGTATTGCTTTTATTTGAAAGGCGGGCTAAGGGTAACGCTTACATCTTATGTTCATTCACACGATGAATTCCGCAGCAAAAATTATTTTCAGTGCACCGAAAGGAAGAAATTGCCCCAACCTTAGTAGGAAAAATTTAAATTCACTACGATTTTTTTTTTGTTGGGGTTTTAGACGCACCTTTAAAATGGACCCCAGTATTTAGAACCCTGAAATGAGCGT
This sequence comes from Rhagoletis pomonella, assembly GCF_013731165.1. Taxonomy (NCBI): domain Eukaryota; kingdom Metazoa; phylum Arthropoda; class Insecta; order Diptera; family Tephritidae; genus Rhagoletis; species Rhagoletis pomonella. The sequence goes on from NW_023458559.1 coordinate 48,413,475, forward strand.
CTGCTTCTAGGTTGAAATGAGAACCACAAAGGATGTTATTTTCTGGCTTAGTAGTGTCCTAATCTGTACTCAGTTCATCACCATTTACTTTAACATCCAAACGATGGTTACGTAACTAAATAGAGTGTAATAGCACCTCTCCGAAGGTAGCAATCGAACGCGGGGACATTCTGCACAACCCCAGGCTTCCGGCATAATGAAATCTCTAAAAACTGGTCAGAAAACGGTTCGATTATTCGCATTTTGCCTATAAAACTTTCCCCAACAGGTCTATTCTGCACGTTACCGAAGATTTTGTAACCGGAAAATTTTATTATCAAAAAATGCAATTCAGCCATGAAGAATTGTGAAATTCTGGCATTGCATATTTCACGGGGCAATATTTTGTTACCAGCTTATGAGATGGTAACACAATTTGCCGGTTACAAGGGATTTAAAAGTTAACAGTAACTTTATTTATGGTTACAATATTTTTATTACCAGCGTATAATAGAACTGTAAAGCAAACATTTTTCGCCGTGGAATGTTGCATACTTTTTGGCACTGCTTACAAACGTGAAACTGATTCAATATGTATACAACTACAGGAAGGAGAATTCCCTAAGACATCGTACAAAGTAATTTTTTAACCGACTTCCAAAAGAAGAGGAGGAAAGGTAGTGTCTCACACCACTAATCTGGTTTAGATCCGATCATTGGATCATGAAATATATATATATATATATTTTTTTTTCTTTAAGTTGGTTTTTTTTGCTAAATATTATTTGTCTTCTTTCTTCTTGACTTTACTTTGTTTGTAGCCTTTTTATTATATGAATTTGAACCAGACTCCATATACAGTGAAACCTCGATATAATGAGTTTGAAGGTGTTGGACAAATGCTTAATTATATCTATAGTTTCTTTATATTTATAGAATATCAAAACCAGAGACTTTTGCTAACGGGACTCTAACCGTCAATATATTCCGAAGGTTTTTATGCTCAAAATTGCTTCGTTATCTCTAGTGGAGCATTTTTGTTTGGGAAATTTCGTAACAGCGAGGGTTTTTTCAGGGCTCAGATAAAATTTTGTTATATTTAGGGGATTAACAAGACGTCTTAAGAGCCGTAATGTCTTAAATTCGCAAAAATATTCAACGTAAAATAACGTTTAAAATTGTTTAAGGAATTTTACAGGGCACAATAAGATCTAACTATATATCGCACACCGTCTCCAAAAGAGTCACAACTCAAAATAATACGTTTGTCAGAAAATGCGAAAAACGATTTCTTAGCACATGATAATCTGCCCACGGCGACTTTAGCTTAGGTTTTTTTTTAACAAATTATAACAAAAATTTGCTCCAGGTTTTGCTGAAAGGTAAATAAAAGCTCTGCGTACATTTTTAGCGCATAATCTCAAAAATGCCAAATTTTGAGTTGTGACTCTTTTGAAGACGGTGTGCGATATTTTCTATCTGTTTAAAAACATTTTGGTGCAGTTAAAAAAACCGTTAATCGTTATCTTATATTGAAAAATTTTACAACTTTAAGACTTTGCGACGCTTAAGACGTCTTGTGAATGCCTTAGTTGAGTTTTCCGCTTTATCACAAAGTTCGTTTTGTCGAGATGTCTCTGTATGTATAAAGCAAGTAAAAATTTAGGTTAAGAATACAACTTTCGCTAGAACGATAATTTTGTGCTTCCTAGTATACATTCACATACTGTGCTTTCGATGCAATATAATAATTTTTTTTTTTAATTTCGTTTTATAAATATTACCAATTTAAAATTTCCTTAGCACTGTGACTTTAATATTAATGAATAGGATTTTTATGTACAAACTAATTTTGTATTTATGCAGCCAAGCGGAAATGGATTCTTTTTTTTTTAATAAAGGCAATTAAAAAAAAAAATAATATTTTAGAATTACAGCCAGCAATGTTGCCTAACTATGAATTGGATAACATACTTTCAGGGACCAAAAATAACCGTTATCTCGAATTTACAAATTGAAAACGTTGCCCGAATTCTGAAATTCAACGAAATCGTTGTTTCACAACAGTTATTAGATGAGAAATATATTTTATTTCGCCGATAAGAGTTATAACCGAAATTTTATTTTTTATGTTGTTTGATAACAGTTATTGCTCAACGTTTATTTTTTATGTTGGTTGAGAATAGTTATTTTTGCGTTGTGTGATAAGGTTGATAAAAATAAAGTAGGAAGAGTGAAATAACTCTTACCAGACAAAGTAAAAATAAATGTTGCGAAAAAACTCTTATTGGCAATGGAAAAAATATTTCTCCTCCATAACAGTTATCAGGCAATGTAAAAAGTTAACGTTGGGTTATAACTCTTATTGGCGAAATAAAAAATATTTCTCATCTAAAAACTGTCATGGAGCAATGTTTTGCAATACAACTTATAACCGTTATATCCCTACATCATTTTTATTATGAAGTATGTACTCGTACATTAGACCACAACAGAAAAAAATAACATTCCGCGTACACCTACAAATCTGAAGTATTTTTTCAAGGGCATTTCTATTTTTTGGCCGAACATAGTTGTCGCATTTTACATTTTTCGCCACATCTTCAGCATTTACGGTGGAATCTGAAAGTATGATAATTCTTCGAGGAGAATTTTTTTTTTGTGGCAAAGTTCAAACACTCCGTTCTAGTACCTACCACCAGATATCAGTTCTTATCGCCCTAACGTACCACCCTAATGACAGTAAATTAATGCCCACCAAAAACCATTAAACTTTTGCTAAGAAAGTATTTCGATTATTCCAGTAGAACCATTTTTATAAAAAAACATTTTTATTGCCAAATGTAGGTGTCCTGAAAAATTTAAAAAGGCGACTTCTAAGCTCGGCCAATTTAGACTCCGGTCAATTTTTGTGTTTTTTGCTTGTTTGTAAGGTAGTACGATCAATTGTATTGTAGATACATATCGATGGTCCTCTGCAATAACGACATAATTGAAAATTAAAAAAATAAAAACCCTTACTACTGTTATGTGGCTCATGTCTCTAATCGTTTAGTAATTCTTACTACCTACTTTAATAAGGATTGGACTTGAATTAGATAAGGATTACAGACATGAGCCACTTAACCGTAGTAAGAGTTTTAGTTTTTTGAATTTTAAATTGTGCCGCTGTTGCAGAGGATCGATATGTATTTTGGTTCTGCCTTGTCAAATTATCCAATTGATTTACATAAATAAGTAAATGTTTATACGATTTCTTCTGCAAAAAAGGAAACCATCTACATGAATGCACATCTAACTTTGTATGTATTCATGAAACACACTTTTTCCAATCAAATTTTTATTTTGCCAAATTTTTTCTCAACTCCTTTATTATTGGATATCAACATATGTATGTACGTATGTATGTATCTCTAATTAATTTAATAATTTCCTTGTCACTGCCACAGCTTGCGTTGATTACATTTTACTTGTCACTTTTTTTGTATTATTGATATTTGTGTTCAGTGCTTAAGGTTCGTGTATACGGCAATGGAAACAATTTAGTGGTCACTGTTGACGGTTGATAGTTTCAGGGATTTTTTCCTTGTCGCACATGTATACATATATATATATTTTGTTCAAACCCAAATATTTGTAAAAGATTTTTCGACAAAGATTTACATATAATACCTATTAAAGGTTTTATGTTTTTAGAAAATATATTTCGACTTTTGAGTTTCCCATTATTTAAATATAAGATAATCGCCCAACTGTATGTATTTTTTATAAGTTATAATTGCTTATGAAAATTGAAGTTAGGTATCTAAGATAATACGCATAATATGTATACTAAAAGCAAATATTTTGGTAAAAAATTTACATTAATACATGCATATACATGTTTTCGTTTATAAAACTTGATTGAATTGCAAATAGCTCATTTCATCTTTATTATAAGTACGTACATATAACTTTTTATTAATTTCAATATTATACTAAATTAATCTCAAAACATCATTATATGTATACTCGCTTAAAAACACATATTTAGTTCTTATTACTATTGTTTTATTTCGAATTTTTTATTATAAGTGTACAAAAAACTTTACATATTGAAGTACAAATATTTTTATAAGCATAGCTTTTTTGCATTCTTACTTATACGTAGCTAGTTAGCGTTTATTATTTAGTTAAATTAAAAATGTTTCAAAGTTGAAGCAGCTTGTTTTAGTTTAAGATAAATTTTCAATACTTTTTGTCTGATTAAATTCGAAGCTTAAGTTAAGATTGTTAGATAAATAGGCACTTTAATAGTAAAAAAAAAAATTTTAGGGAAGCAAATAGAAAATATTACTTATGACATATAAAAAACTAAGAAATTTTAAGTAAAATTTTGCTTTAAAAAGAAGACTAACCGATATGTTAGAGGATGCCACACAGCGTGGAAATTGAACTTTCTTGTGGCAAAATCTTACATTTAGAGAACGAGTACAGCCAGGGAAATAAATATAACTGTATTTTAAAGATTTTGAGATGAGGAATTCTGGAAAAAACATTCTCCTAGTTAGAAATTGCCTTTACTTTTAAAATGACCTACAACAAAAAATGGTTTTATTTTTTCCTCCTTTTTTGACCCGAAAGCAGTAAGCAATTTTTTTCAAGTTTCAGACATATAATATTGATCCCCCTTCATGGTCGGAAGAACCGAAAAACACATTTTAAATTTTTTATAACTTTATTACATGCGGTTTCTGATTTAAAAAATAATTGAAAACTTGAAAATTTTGCATTTCAAGGTCGCCTTAAAGGTCATAGTAATTTTTTATTCGGTGAAATGAAAAGAAAAATATATATATTTTTTTACCGAAACTTTGTATGTAAAGAACTAAAAAAAATAAAATTTGTTCGGTTGTTGCGACCACGAAAATGGATTCCTTGACGCAAGTATAGCAAAACATATATGTACATACATGCAAATATACTTATATGTATTAAACATTTTTTTTTTTAAATTTACATTAAACATTACCTGCTGTTTTCAGGTCAAAAAATGAAAAAAAAAACATTTTGTACCCTCTATTTTTGAACGTAATTCTTAAGATCAAGGTAACTTTTTTATCCAGTGATAATTTTTTTCTGAATTTTTCGTCTCAAAAGCTGTTAAACTTATTTCGCTAGCTGTTCTCGTTCTCGAGATAACAGATTTTGTAACGAAAAAAGGTCATTTCGCACACTGTGTGTCGGTGAACCTTTCGTGGTTTTAAGGAAAAGGTCACACTTAGGACACTGCGGGCCCATTGTTTTGTCTAACTCTTAACTCCTTACCCTTCTTATACCTTAGAAGTAAAACCCATTTGTAGCCCTAATGAAGCACACAAACTTGTTGATATCCAATTCAGCCAAACATTCAAAAGAATAGTGGACAAACGAGTGCCAACGAGTGGCTTTGCTTTCGATTGCCTCCTCATCACAGCAGTAAGTAGTCGTTTGACTGTATACCCATCCTACTAGCGTGGGTTCCCATCAGGCAATGCTAGAGGGCTCGATCTACGCTTATCCCACCTAGGCCAAATATGCGTTGCTGTCCTGCCGTGGGTCCGACAGACTATCTTGTACTTGCTCGTATGATAAAATTATTCTCCAGCCAGAGTTTCCGAGTAGATAGTGGAATGCCTGCATCCCGAGCAGTACTGATTGAGATAATATGGTGCTTTGAGGCGATTGAGAAACAGAGTTATGCCGGGTCGATAAAATATTAAACCCTACAAATCTTTCATTATATTCGTTTATTTTCGGTCTGTTTCATTCGAGATCTTTTCGCTAGTTTTTGTACAGACACTATTGCTTCCTCGATTTGCCAACGTTGCCCGTCGTTTTGGAAATTATAAAAAAAATTTAAATATTTTACCTTTTTGAAGAAAGGTGCGTCCTGGAGTGTCTACGGGCATTCCAAAGATTAGTTTGCTATTTCAAGAAGTTTTACGTTACTCCAGTTTTTCAATAAATTCATCGTAAGAGCACCAGTGAACACTGAATATGATAACGACTTAGGACTTGATTGAAGGTCTAAGGCTTTCAATAAAACTTGTATAGAAAGGTTTGCACTCTTTAAGCCTAGACTTGTGGCTTTGCTATATCATAAATCAAAATGTGGAAATACTCATATATTTTGAGAGTAAAGCTATGACAGCTTTTCAACAATATACCCTTGAAACAAACCGCTGCGTGTAAAATGGCTCCGGTCATTACAAAAGTTAAAGTTGCATATTACTGGTAAGTAGGATCCAAATTGGATCTGTCCGACAAAAATCTAGTTTATAGAAGAACTGTTTTCTGAAACAGCCGCCTAAGCAATGACAAATCTTTTGGCACTAGGCTGCTTAGATCTGTAGGTTACTTTAGCCCTTTTCCTAATTATCGGTGCCCAACGAATGCAGCTACTTCTAGCTAAACATGCAATTTAAACTGCTTATTTGAAGGATATGAACATTATGAAAAGGGTTAGCTAGGTTGAGTTAATGTATCCACATAGAGATAAAAACAAAAAAAAAAAACATTAACCTCGGTCTACTTAGAAACTATTTCTGGGCGAATGCCTTTCTTAGCTTTTAACCAGTTACAGCTTTTGCTATTTCGGCATTATATTTCACCATAATGTTGGAAACCGCTGAAAGTCATTTAGGGGATGCAGATCGAATTGCCTCACATTTCTATCGAACACAAAAGGTAAAGCAAGGTATGTAAAACTGAAGATGAAGAAATGTGGAACCAATGACAAGCCACTAGGTTTATGCATGCAGCGTATCGATAGCTAGATAGATTTAGAAAGATTTAGGAAAAGGAAGGATATCCACATCTAATCCATTCGAACAGTCTCCTGACAAACTAAAAACAGAAGCTAGGTTATGGCTCTCTGGGAAGCTCCTTTGACCGTCCCAGATTTGCAATGGGCTAAAATGCTGTCCTAGTTTTAAAAACCGATCGCTTAGTTAATATGTGACTCATCTGTCCAACATAAGTTTGAAGGTAGTCCAACCTACATCTTCTTTGTATTTATAGAAATCACCTCGAGAGAACCTTCCTAGCTAGATAATTAGCTAAGCACTTTCCTGGACTTTGCTATTACTAATATAAGTCTGGTTAGAAAGAGATCCGATGGCACCGAAAGGTGGATAAACATTGGCCAGTTAGTTCTTAAAGTATTATAAATGATACCAGTGTACTGATTGCCGCCTAGCATAAATTTCGACCTACTTTATATTTACGCGTTACACACCTGATCAGTATATTGACTACTTGACTAATCGCAAGCATCTCTATATGGAACACCCAACAACAGTCTGTAAGGCAAAATTTGAGATTGATAGACGTTTCTCAAAAGGCGGCATCTCCATTGAACCTACAGTTAAGCTTCGAACCGTCCGTGTCTGTTGGGCCTTCTTTCCTTCCTTCAGGGCATGTGAGTGAAGAAAGTGCTGGGCAAATCTAGGTAAATAATGATAAAAGTTGACATCGACGAAATTAAAGTTTGCGGGAATTTTAAAGTGTCCAGACATTGGACCAGTTAAGCTACTAGAAACTCTGAATAGAACGATAGTCGATAGTGCGCGTTAAGGCAGACACTGGCCTTAGACTGAATATCTCAGCACATCCTTTATTTCAGTCAATCAATCTTCCCTCATTCTTCATATCACACCTCTTTTAGAACTAAAACATGGCCGCTTAAATGACATTCTTGTGCGTGAGCGCTCCATTCTCTAAAGGTAATTAACTAAATGCCATCATAAAAATATCCAATTAGCCAGTAAAATAGAGTTACATATTATTGATCTATCTAATAGAAGCTCTGAGCATAGAGTAGTCTATATACATATATATGTAAAAAGGTAGGTAAAAAGGTATGGAAAATGCTATTAGTATTAAAAAGTAGCAGATACTATTTTAAAAAGGCATTTTGTGTTAGTTTTTTTCTTAATTACAAAATGTTTTAATTGAAACTCTTTTTGCTATCAGCTCCATTTCTTAACATAAATGGCGTGATTCCAGCATTACCATGCATTGAAGCAGTATTGTGTCGGTTTGTTTTTTACAGCATTGCACACTTTTACTATATCACAATTTTTATTACTTTAGTTTTCTAAAATTATTGCGAACTTATCATTTGCTTTCCTACACCCGCGTTGATTCTTCACTCATGTGCATTCAATCCCGGTCTTTCAGACCCAATACTCTCCTGAACCCCGACAGCGTTTTACTGGCACTAGTATTTCCCGTAGAGAATGCGTACATATTCACATTCCCGTTCGTTTGTTGATATGTGACGGGAAAGTCTGTCGGGGCCAGGAGTAAACCTCACGTCCGCACAAATTTGTACACAATCAGAAACACCATAAACGAAATGCCCACCAATATGACTGCTGTCACAACTTTCGCACACGTATTCAGGCCCGACTCGTTTGGATTTAATGGCCGCGAACTGGTACGCGTATGCGAGCGCCTTCGTTTTGTGGCAAGACCGCGCGCGAGTGCCGGAAACGCAAGCGATTGAGTAAATGTCAGTTTATGTATAGATTCACTCAGCGAATAGGGCCCCACCGAACCGCGCGCCGCTGCACGCAACAACACATATTCGAGATCCAGCGCATCGAAGAGTGAGTAACGCGCCGTCATTGTGGAGGAACGGCGCCGTTCGTAGCGCGAATCACGCTCACGATCCGATTGCGGCTGCAGCCATGGGTCGGAGACGCGCTGCTGTGAACCCGCACCAGCGCCGGCAGCCAGACATGCTGCCACAGCAGCGGCGGAGGATGAGGAGGAGCCAGCGGCTCCGCCACCGATTGCTCCCACCGCTCCGCCGCCTAAGCTGACCGCTGCGACGGAGGTCAGCGACGACGTCGTCGACGAGGACGCAGAGCAAAGACGCAAATTCGTCGCCAGCCCATTATCGTGGAACTCTGTAGCATCTTCGATGGATGTTTGATCGGGTGAGGTTTGTGCGCGTTCCAGAGCGGCGGCATGTTTCATGCGCAGCGCAAATAAACGCGCATGATCGGGATGTAGTAGTGCGCTTGACTTGCGTCGATAGTTCGCCGCGCCAACGCTGATACTGGCGCGTGCACCAGCGCGTGCCCCACCCAGCGAGAGATTGGGTGAACCTTGCGTAGGGGTAGTGGCGGGAGAAACATTGCAGGAGTTGCTGCCTAAACCTAGGCAGCCGTCGCCGCTGAGCAGCGAAACACCTGGCGGTGGCGGCGGCAGTGCATTGGGCGAGGGCGACGCTTGCACCGAATCAATGCCTGAGTCGCCGGCATGCAAAGTATCACAGTAAAGCGAGCTGCGACGCCGTTCGCCTATGTTGCTGTTGCTGGTGCTGCTGTTGCTGAGCGTTAAATGATTGCCATTGCCGCTGCTGTTGTTGTTGTGACTTAAATTAGTGCTGTTGTTGTGATTGTTGCAAACGCCAGATGTGCCGCTACTGGTGGTGGAACTGCCCGCGCCGGCGCTGTCCCCAGTCGTACTGCTGCTGCCAGCGCCGCTGCTGCTGCTAGTACTCGTCTCGGCAATGACAGGGAAGATGAAGGACTGGCCGTCCGCCTCGCCGCGCGGTGAGTCCTAGTTGAGAGCGAAGGGGAGAGATAGAGAGAAAAAAAAAATTGTTAGGGAATTTCTGTGCTGGTAATATAGAGTTGGCACATTTAAATATTCGGTTAAAGGGGTGGCTGGGTGTGCGCTGAGTAAAAAAAGGCCGACAGTGGAAACCGAATGACCAAATGTGAACGTGATTTCGGCAAGTTAATGGTAATAAATATATGAAAAACTGCTAAATGTTAGTGATAAGTGGTAGAGTACTGTTGTTGCTGCAGATATCTTTCGTACAGGTGCAGTAAAACCTCGATACAACAATATGCATAAATTCGTTTTAATTTCATAGTTATTTACAGCTTGTGAATTTGTTTGAGCGATTTGCTCCTGCGAAGATATCTTAAATTTTGAAAAAAGTATCTTAATAACGCAAAAAAATAAATTTTTTGGTTAACTATAGAAAAACGAAATTATTTTAGAGGATTGTTGCATTGAGGATCGGTATATCGAGGTTTTGTCTGTGTACTAGCGTTTATCGTGGTTAGTAAATTGTGTTAGAAATTAGCGATTTAGTGCATTTTAAATAAGTTGAAATAAATTTTCTAAAACAGCTACAAAAATCAAAGTTTTCAATTTGAAAAAATCCCATTTAACTGTTATTTGTATAAAAATAATGAACCATAAGGACTTGGTTGAACAGGGTTAATAAAAGAAAGCGTAGTATTTCGTATTTAAGTATTTTTATAACCATAACGGTATTTTTGTTTAGTTTCATACATTTTGGTAAATGATATAATAAATTAGTTCTATCGAAAAATTAAATAAAAAAGCACCATGGAAACATTTAAAAAATTTAAAAAAAAATTTTAGTTTGCAAAAAAATTGTTAAGGTTTATTAACCTCATTTGCATTTGTTAGGAGAAAAAGGGATTCAAAAAGTATTACAAAAACATGCATCGTACAAATGTACATTACGTATACTTATGTATGTATAAATTTAGTTTTATAGGCAACTTTAAATTTTTAGAGAAAGAAATTATGTATTTATTTTTAAATTAACACGCCTACCCGTTGGCCTTCAGGGCCGCTGTTACGTCGCAACTGCACGAAGCCCTCCTGTCGCAAAAGTGGCTACAGTTTTTTATTCACCACAATACATCACAACGAATCACAATAACCAACGCCAAACCAAGAAAACAACAGAAAGTACATAGGTTTTTCATATAATAAATGTAAGCCAAAATAATTAAAATCAAACAAGGACAGTTAGCAATGATTACAGAAGTACACTACATACTCGTATGCATGTATATATGTATCTACATACATGTTTATGTAGGCTACAACATGTGATTGTGTTGGGTGTTATGAGCCTAACGCTACATACATACATACTACTTATTTCGACATGAAAATCGCATATTAGATAAGGCTGGCCGATTTTAGTCTATTTTCGGGGTCACTTGGTTAGCACGCCATGGTTTTGTTTCTCTCAAAACTATACAAATTTTGCAGAAAATTGGAGCGTGATTATTCAGAATGAAATACAAAGTGCAGAATTGGCAAAAAATTAAGTTTTAAATATGTAATAAAAATATAAGATTAATATAATATTTGCCAAATAAAATTTGTATAACAAAAAAAATATATTTTTTTTCATTTTGGGGGAAAAAAATCTCCTGACTTCAAAAATGGTTTATTAGCCCACTTCAAACTTATACCGATTCTTCCTCATACTGGTAAAAACTTGTTGTAAAATTTTGGTGAAAAAAAGGTAGCTTTTTCAAGAAAATCAACTTTTTTCTTTTTAAAAGTTGGCCACCCTTTTCTTAATTTTACAAGTTTTTGCAAATTTCAAACGAATTTTCAATGTAAGCTAGGCCACCTATAAGAATCAGGAAAACAAATTTTTTTTTTAATTAGAAAAAAATGGCAGGCAACACAAATTTTTTTTATCGTTTTTTAATTTTTATCATTCAAAATTGATATGCGCATATCTTTATTAGAAATAGTTTTTTCAAAAACATACGTATCCTTCATTTTCCTTGTAGAATAACATACATATTTCATCGGCAAGCAAATCTACGATGTGAAGTTGTCACTCTGCCTGATTTGAGATGGATTTGGCAAATGGAGAAATTTTACTTTGAAATTTTCAAACTATGACGAAATTCCTTAAATTCAAATTTCTCGGTGAAAGGAGATATTTGAGCAAACCTTTAAAATATCATGTATATTTTTGTGAGTAACCGAAATTCCATTGTGCTACGTAACATCGAAAATAGGCCAAAACCGGTTTTGTCGCATTTTTAGGTTAGGATATTTAAAAAACCTGATATGATAGAGCTATTCTAAGATCAGATTCGTATGTAGAGACCCAAAATATGTATACAAGAAATAGCTGGCCTTATATTGAATAAAGTCTAAATTTAAAAATTTGTTGAATAGTGATCTCCAGGGCTGGCAAATATGTATACAAAAATTAGTTTAAGCACTTTTGAAAGCTCGATAAACAAACAAAATATGCTCATAATAATGCTAAGTCAATGAAATTTTATTTCTATCTTACAGTATCGAGCCATAACCGCCAAAATAACGTAAGCGACATTTTTTTCAAAATTTTCTTTTTGATGCAGAAATGCATCTAGATGCTCTAAGAATATTTCTGCATCAAAAAGAAAATTTGAAAAAAATATCACTTACGTTATTTTGGCGGTTAGGGTTTGATGTTATTTTTACTCAATAATATCGGAATTAAAGTATAAAATTACATGATTTGTTCAATTACACAAACACAAAAAAAAAGTGTCGCGGTTCGGGGATCAGACCATTACTTCCCTATGTATTTTGATACGCTGAACACCAATCTGTCCTGTCACATTTTGAGGTTAGAAAAAAATCAGAAGTAATGGATCAAAACGCATCAAAATACATAATAAAAAGATAGTCTGATCGCCGAAACCCGATTTTTTATGTGGCTGTGTTATCAATAGAAAAAATAGGCCCTCTCATTCTCAGGCCATCTAAATATATTGAATAATTGGAAAAACTTCTTTACACATCCTTAGATGTAATTGGATAGATCTTCAGTCTCAGTCGAGTTTTACACTTTTCAAAATTTCTATATTTTCTTTCAACATCGAACCTTTTATTTGTAGCTCTGTAATGCCTACTATCAAACAACCAAATTTTTCCTTAATGAATGCCAAGTCTGTTCAGATTCAGTTCAAGCAGTTTTTTAGTTTGGCAAATACGTAGCTTTTCCAGCTTCATCGATCAAATCCTTGAAGTCTCATTTCGAGTCGCTCCATACATTTACATACATACATTTCTACTCATCTGTCGTTTCATATTCCCCGAAAATGCGAAGTATGCGCATGTGTCAAATATATGCACAAATAAACAGAACTTCCAGATACTATATGCCAAATAAGCTTTTCCAAACTTTTGCTAAGATTTTCCAGCCCGGGTGATATCATTATTCAACTCATCTTTGAATATGTGAAATGCAACCAAAATGTTGCTTTCATACAACCAATGTGACTACTAATCGGCAGATATGTAGTAGCTTCATTTCTTCCATTTTCATTTTCATAAATTTGAGAGCACTAAATTTGCACCTACCTGACTGGGCCACACTTGCAATAGCGGTAGCGAACATGACGGTTTGTTGTAGGCGCTGCCGTTCTCATGCCCGCCCGGTGCACTTTGCGCTAAGCTGGTATAATGCAGATGATTGAAGCGCTGTGCATCGCTGCCGGGTTTCGTGGTACGCGTGGGGCTTTCATAGCCAGTCGAATCTTCGGATGATGTTGTTTTGGGTGTACGCCAAAATCTTTTCAGACGCAGTTCGCGTCTTTTTTCTTGTTTCTGAAATGAAAAGGTTTTACTAATTAAACACATATAATTTGCGAGATGAATAGTGAATAAATAGTGAATGTTAACTGAAGTTAATTCTTGCCTATGCGAACTCATGCACATTTCTAAGTATGCCAGAGACAAACACGTTATATTCTCCAAAATTTAATTGAAAAAAGAAAATGGGGGAAGGCGCTGTTAAGGATTTAGTTAGCTACAGCTTTTAAAATTATATTGGGACTAGTTACCGTACAATGCAAAAATATCAGAAGGATTTCCCACAAATGATAGATAGGAGCAGTGTTGCCAGAAATTTTCGGGCCGACCGGCTAAACTGGCAAAAAAAAAGCGGCTAAAATGTTTCAACTAAAATTCACATGTTTTATTTAAATAACTTACAAGTTGAAAGACTAGTAAATTCATTGAATAAATCTAAAAAAAATCAGATACTAGTAAATTCATAAAGCTGATTTTTTAACAAACACCATTTTGATTTACCAAACTTCAAACCTTATGCAAAAATTATGAAAATTCTTCGAAATTTGTTACTTTTTAATCCGCACCTTTAGAAAAATTATGGTATGCAGTTTTATAGTCTATTAAATTTTAACATAATATACTAGTGCAAATTTTAAGTACATAGCTATGACCCACTGTTGATTTTTGACATTTTTTTGTATGACGGTGTTAGGCATTTTTGTCTACACAAAGTATATTCTACCATTTTTTATATGAAAAAAAAATGCGGAACACTGTCAACAAAGAAATTGCCAAAATTAACGGCATCCGCTAGTTGCTTTAAATTTGCACTTTATTATACTACAATTTAAAATTTTTTTAAAGATGATGAGTAAAAAGTTAAAAAGTTTTGGTGAAAATTTGTAGAATTTCCATAATAGTAACAGTATGAAATTTGGATTTAAACGGTGTTTTTTAAGTAATCAGCTGCAATTTCATAAAAAAAATTTAATGAACTAAAGAAACATAGCCAAAACTTGCTAAAATGTCGTGTTTATGGGTGTATGGGTACTGTATGTATATTAGCTTAAAATAAAAACCATTGAAATCGGCCCAGTATTTTAGGACTTTTCGCATAAGAAAAAATTGTCTTTCAATTTTATATAACACAGTCCGACATGAAACTTTTCTCAAAGATAAGGCTTGCCATTTCTAATAGATTTTTCGTCGCTAAATTTGTACAAAAGAAAACCATTTAAATTTTTAGAAAATACGGCTGCCGGCTATTTGCCATTGCAACCGGCTAAATCTAGCCGGAAAACGGCTAAACTGCCAACACTGGATAGGAGTCGTACATATTGATTGTAGTTACATACATATGTAAATAATGTACATATTATCATTTTAGCTGAGATTTTAAAGGAGGAACAAGGACCCAACGACAGCCGGTGGTTTTGTAGCTCAATCAGTCATATCATAGTAGCATGGTTTCCACTGGAATAGCCGCTATCTTCGTCAATAGCCTCACGGCTATAACACAATTTAATCCAGGGAGGTTAGTTGTAAGGAAATTTCTGGTCGCGTTGTCCACTTAAAGCTCTAAAATCCAAGCTAACAAAACAGACAACTTCAAATATCAACCGCGATGATGGTGAGTCCTTAAAGTCATTGTGACCGACAGACATCTATAATTCGCCAAACCTATAGCGAGGAAACTTATCGGCACGACCACGGGGTACTTCGCTATTGCATCGATCCACCAGTATACTTCACAGGAAACGAAAAGGAATAAATTTGAAGCGATTTAAATGCTTAGTGCCACGTTTTACCTACAAGCATGGAATAGGAAGTTGTTCGGCTGTAAATAATCGCCGATTGTCGGAACGATAGTCGTTGATCGAAATATGAGTTTTCCATTGGCATCATGAGGCAACCAATGACATAATTTACAAAAAAAAATGTGTTAAAATCTGTTGTTAATGTTTTTATTTACAACATAATTCAACGAGCGACTGTCGATTCGAACGACTTACTACAACCAGAATAGGGATGAATAACTCAGATAAGAGGTATGCATCTTAGTCGTTACGCACATACCCATTGAAAGAGCCTACATATGTATGTATATATCTCTGTGCTACCTTCCAGATGTATTAGAGGGTGCTGGAAAACTATACATTGAAAAAATTATATTATTTAACGGTTGAGAATTACAAACATTTGTAAGTGAGGTTTTAAAACGAAAAAGTAAATTTCTTAAACATATAATGCTGCTGATATAGCAACTAAGCGAATCAGGAGGGGAGAGAATGCAAAATTCGACTTGACCGTAGTATATTTTTACTATTGTTTTGCAAATTTTGGACAAATCATCTATATTGTTGTCAACATATAAATACATTGATGTCTTTACTAAATGCACTATGATATAGTTATCGATATTTTAGTCGATATAGTTATCGATAAACTATAATTCAGACTGCCAAAATTGATCACATTATCGATGCAGTGTTTATGGATTTTGCCAACGACACACATGTACGTACATATATCGGTGTTTTAACCGATTAAGTCATGATATAATTATCGAAATTTTAGTCAATATACTTATCGACATTTTAAATAATTTACTTTTCATATTTTTAAATACGTACACGTTTTACAACTTCTTTACTAATGTAAATAATGATGCATACCGATACTTTATAACTATCGATATTGTTATCGATAAATTTAACGACGTTTTTATAAATTTTCACATATATCGATATTATTATTAATTTAGTGTTCGAAAAGATACCCATACATATTAGCGTCCATAGGCTACGATTAAACATTTATTAGTTGTCATTTAAAATCCTCCTGAAAAAATATAGAGATAAGCAGGCCTTAACCAATTCTTTACGGATAAAATTCCTCATTTAATGCATGCGTTCACACCTAATGCTGGGTTGGCTTGAGAGCCAAATTGCATGATTAGCAAACGTAAGCTGTTAAAATTTTACGCCACCGAAATCGAAGATGTTTAACACCAAAACAAATTTTAAACTAATTTAGTATTTTTTAGTAAAAACTTGCGGAAATTCTAATTAATTGGGGATGGCTTTTGGTCTGCGCAACAGTAGCCAATTGCTAAATTTATTATTCGAGTGCGAACGTATAAAAATAAATTGCAGCATTTTACATCGAAAATTAAACAATAAAGCAGGTCTCCCTCTGCACGCGTACAATTTTCCAAACTATTTTCGATTTATTTCTATTTTCAAACGCCACAAAAGCGAATTTGGGCCAATAAATAGTAGCAACCATGATAAAAACATGGTAGCAACAAAATCGAATTGAAAATTTTAGTAATGCAATAAATGAACTAAATTGGTGTCAGCTGGGTCGAATATTCGTGGAAACAGTAGTAGATTTCGACAATGCAATCGCCATTGAATTTCTTATAGCACAGGAGCACAAAAAATGCATACATACATACATATGTATGTATGTATGTGCTGTTTTATTGTTGTAAATTGCTATTTGCTCGCCATTGTTTTAGAGCCAAGTACACACATACATATGTACATCCATATGAGTACATACATATATTTATAACCATTTCTATGTGTAAAGCAGAAACTAGCGTTAACATTGGCAGCAACAAGCTGTCTTTCATTTAACAATTTGCGCTGTAACAATGACACTGTTTGTAGCGATTTTCACTGCTCCATTGTTTCTGGAAACCTTTTATTTTCACGATTTTCTTCGTGTTTTATCATTTTTGTTTTTATTATTTGCTTACTGGTGTTGTTTATAGGTGGCACTCCTGCATTTACCTTTGCGTGACTTTTGATTTGTTTTACTTATTTTGCAGTTTCTTTCTGGTTTTCGTTTTTATTGGCAATCAATTTGAAAAGTGTTGCACCGCAAATTCAATTAGTCTTGTTTTTCTAGTACCGTTTAATGCAAAATTTTGAAAAGCTTGAAGTGAAGAGAAATGTTGTTAGCTTAACTTTTAAAGCTATAGTTCAAGCATTACAACTTGGCGGATTTAATTTTTCCCAGGACCATTTACTAATATGTATAGATGTGTGTAATATCAAATGTTTTTTAGAGACCTTATTTGTACCGCATTTTTTTCTCAAATGGTTTAATAAAATTGTATTTTTTGTACTTTTCGTTTTGTACATATGTACGTAGCATATGCTGCACTTACCTGCATATTTAGATATTAAATCCTTTTTATTTAGGTTTTTCATCCCCAATCCCTTATTGTGCAAGAATATCAATCAAAAAGTTGCAAAACGAACATTTAATCTGCAAAGATAAATAAATTAAATTAAAACTATTTGAAAGGAAGTGTGATTGGGTTCGTGTGTAGTAGTATACAGTTTCGTACTGCTACACTGAGAAAAAAATTAATCATATCGTGTTGTTACAAGCTTTTATTATGTTTCGCTTGTGTGTAATCAAATCTCGCAATCAATTTTTAACCAATTTCCCGATAAGCTAAAGACTTGAAACTTCAAACTTATTTAGTTTCGAACCCGATGTCAGTGCAAGGTGAATTAATCCTCTAGGTGGCGCAGGAGTCGAGATATTTGGAAACCCCGTTTTTATGGTCCGATATGGTTCATATTTAGACCGTATATTACATGAATGGGAAGAAATAACACTACATAAAATTTAGCTGTTAGGTGGTGTGGGGTCTGTTTTTTTTTCTTTTTTTTATTAGCCACTAATAAAAACTTGTCTTAAAGAAAGTTTAATTAGGTATTTGTTATCAGCGGAATTTTGTGTATTTTTAACATACACCCACTAGAAAAAGTTTCCGTAAAGAGAATTTTTTTAATTGCTCTGGTTTTTCATACAAACATTTTTACTTCATTTCTTTTAATATAACATAAACTATTTAAAAGTAAATTTCAAACTTTATCTGAAATTTAGACAAATTTTCGAAATTTTCATCAAAATTTCTAACTTTTTTGGGATTTTGTCCAAGTAAAAAAATTCAGGCATACCTTGCATTGGAATATGGTCAGCAAAAAAATTTAAAATATTTGCGGAATTTTTAAACACCTTATTAAAATTTAATGGGATGTAAAACTGCACACGAAAAAAAAGTCTGACAAAAAAGTTCACATTAACATTGTCGTTAATTTTTTTATAAAAATAAAAGTTCATTCTATAATATAAATCATTTGAAAATAAGAAATTTACAAAAATGAGCCTTTTTGACATTATTTCCACATAAAAAAGTTTTCGAGCATACTTTGTATGGCAAAATGCGTGACACAGTCAGCAAAAAAAAATATATATATAAAAAATTAACGGGGTTTTGAAACTACTTCAAACCAGTAGCTCGTTTCTATAATTCTTCTCTACCGATTATTTCTCTACTCATTAGCAGTAGAGAACAGGGCGGCGAATTCATATCTCGATTCGCCTTGTTAGAGAATTGTTACAGAAACGAGCTGCTGAAAATTATTAAAATGAAATTAAATGGCATTCCAAAAAGTTCTAAAAATTCTGACAAAAAGGTATTGAAATTTTGCTGAAAATTTGGTGAATTTCTCTCAATTTTAGAGGAAGTTTGAAACTTGTATTTAAACGGCTTATATTATATTTATACTGAACTACATCATTACAAAAAATTAACCTAATTCTTTTTAAGGAAAACATTATGAATATTGTAAAAAACTCTGTATGGAAACGTTTTCTAGTGGGTATAAGTATATTTGTTTGAATGCGCTTTCCTTCTGCACTTCACAGATGCTTTTTGATAGTTCCGAAAAAGAAAACGTTTGTTTTTATTGCCCTAGGCGGCATTTGAATCTAGGATCCTCTGGAACCTAAAAAATAATAGCAAGCACCTCTGCACTCTTAGTCACGGCGATAATATGTAAACATATTTTCAAATGTTCTGCTTAAATCAAATTTTTTGAAATGACTTACAGTATTTTTTATTTCAAACTAGCAAATACCCGGCGTGCTTCAATGCACCACACAAGTATTTTTGTGCTATTTGATACCCGTTTTGTAATAAATATTTCATTTATTTTGTCAATTTAATTAATAATTTAATAATTTTTCAAACAGGTAGCAACCTTACACAAAAATTTTTTCGGATGTAAGCCGTCTTAAACCTCTTTATTTTGGCAGCCATATTAGCAATATTTACTTTATCATATCAATTTACTTAAAATGCAATTTTCAAACAGGTGGCAACTCTCTAATTTATTTATTTTTTATATTTTAACTTCGACCTCTAGAAATACATTGGTGAAAACTGCCATCAATTCCAGCTAGTAGTTGTAGAGTTATGCGCGTACAAACATACAGGCAGACAAAAGTTAAAAGTAAGTAGTTAAGTAAGTGCTCCTGGACCACACTGGAGAAGTGAAACCAACGTTACATATCTATTTTGTCTCATAACCAATATGCATACATTAGTACATACATACATACATCTGCTTTTGTTTAAGGTTTTATGTTTTGTCTTTTTTCCATCTACATCCCTACCTCTACCCCTGTTCGTTCTAATTACATTTATGTTATTCTGTCTTCCTTTATCATCATTTTTATCTTTATACTCTATCGATAACGAAATCGATAGTAATATCCAACAAAATATCAATAACAAAACCGATAAAAATATCGTCAACAAAATCGATGACAAATTCGCTTAAAATTTCGATAGCAAAAACGATAGTAATATTGGTAACAAAATCGAATAGAAAATCGATAAAAATATTGATAATAAAATCGATAAAAATGTCGCTAACAATATCGGTAACAAAAATCGATTAGAAAATCAATAAAATTATCGACAAAAATATCGATAAAAATATCGATAATACAGTCGATAAAAATCGATAACAAAATCGATCAAAATATCCATCACAAAATCGATAAATAATCGACAACAAAATCGATAACGAATCGATAATAATATCGATAACAAAATCCGTAAAAAATTCGATAAAAATATCTACACCAACATCGATAAAAAATAAAAATATCTACATCAACATCGAAAAAAAACTAATAAATATATCGATAAAAAATATCGATAACAAAATCGCTAAAAATATCGGTTCAAATTCGATCAAAATACCGATTGTTATATCGATAATTTCCGGAAATATCGATTGCAAAACCGATAACAATGTCGATTATTATATCGATAAATTCCGAAGATATCGGTAGAAAAATCGATAACAATATCGAAGCAAATTTCAATGACAAAATCAATAAAAAAAAATCGACTATTATATCGATATGTGCTGAGAATCCCGAAAATCTCTGAAATCCCAAAATGGTTCGCCGATTAAGTCTCTATGCCTCTATCTATATCCTTTTCTCAATAATTAACTTTATTTTAATCTTTCTTCCAATACATCTTCACTTTTATCGGTATCCTCATCATCATCCTCATCTTTTTCTTTATTTTTATTTTTATCTTTATCATTTTCTTCATCTACATATTCCTCTTCACCTTTGCCCTTATATAAGTAAAGTGTTTAAATTTATTTCCTTTTTGGTTGTTGTTGTTTCCGACAGGGTGGGTGTATGATGTTGTTTGAATTTGTTTTTGTCTTTGTTTTTGTTTTTATTTTTAGCTTTGCCTTTATCCTTTTCTTTATCTACATATGTATGTACGTACTCACTTTTACTTTCATTCCTGTATTGGTCTTTTTCTAAGCAATTTTTTAGTAGCAAGTTTTTGTTAAATTCATACCATGTGCATACACTCAAAAAAGCACATGTTTCAGCCCCAACCATTTCCGTTGCACCAATTCCGTTGCATTATTTCCGTGTGCAATTTCCGTTGAATTTGCCAATTTACTCCCAACCAACCTAGCGCCCTAAAGAAGTTTCACTTCAAAAAAAAAAACTGTTGATTTGGCTTCTGTCGTTCTAATAAAGACCCTCATATCAATTTTTCTTTAATATCTATAATGCACAGACATCGGCCTGTCACAATTTTATTATATGTATATGTAGATAAGAACTTTCTTTGAAAATTCCTTCTTCTGTTCACAAATTTTCTTAGTGTACTTCCCGTGCTCCTACGTACATTCCCAATGGGGAACTTTGTCTCAATTTAAGTGAAACATTTCCTGTTCTTCTGTCATTCTCTTACCACAAATACATCCCTTGGCTATGCATGGCGCAGCTAGTTACAAGGCAACATGAGCTCATCAATCTTACTAATGATACCAGCCGCATAGCATGAGCTCACACACTTACCGTCACCTTCCCAGTACATGTAGGTTTGCAGAACTCACATTTCCGGAAAATAGCGACCACAATTTGAATTTAGGGAAGGCTACATATGTACATACATACATACCTATGCATGTGCAAGTAAATGTTTTTTTGCCTTGCAGTCGTATTGAATGCTTTGATTTATTGCTGCGCTGGGGGAAGCAGCATCGAAGCTGTACAGCGATAAATGTTTAAAATATTAACAGCTCACAAGCAGCTTCATATGTTATGTTACCTGCATATGTATATGTATGTGCATATGAATGCATTTATACATATGTAAACATATTTGAAATTGTTACCTGTGAGCTGTAACTTGGTGTCTCCACAGGCAAAAGTTTTTGTCTTGCCAATAGAGACCGCATATTGCTCTTGGCAAGCAATAATTATCAGAGCTTTTATATCTTGATAAATATTGCCAGCAATTTGGTACTTTGACAGCTACATTTTCATTTGCGCGATAACTTCGTGGGGCAACATTATTGATATTTTAATATAAAAGCGAAAATTGAGCTGTTTTATATTAAAATATTTTTTATTATTATGTACGTGGATGTGAAATAGCATATTTTCTAAATTTTTTAAGTGAATAAATCCGGCAAAAATAGCCATCTCACAAATCCTTTTACCAAGATAAAAATTGCCCACGCATAAATACTGCGTCTGATAAAATTTATATCAGCCAATAAAGATTACAGTTGGTAGGCAAAGTGCAGTAAGATAAGAAAGAAGTTGGTTATGGCTTGCGGTAAGCATTCGTTCGGTTGGCAAAATTGCTTGCTCTGCTATAACCTGATGCATCATTGAATATTTAGCATTGTCATTAGCCGGAATGGAATAATGATTTTATGTGGTCACAAATGTATTAGAGATCTCATGACATGCAGATATGTTACTTGTGGTTGATATTAAATTATAAATGAGTAGGAGTACGTATATAGTGGGAGTAAGAGGTATGCACATTTGCATGCGTAGGAGTTGTAGTTGCTACTGCTGTAGGTAGAAGGTAGATTAGGGCATGCTTTGACGAATAAATCAATCAGTAATTTGACAACTTTTAGCAGATGCTGCATAGGTGTATTTATTTGGTATATAAATATGTACTTTGAGTTTCCTTGCCCCTGTAAAATTAATTTACTTTCATTATAAATATAAATAAACAGAATAATGAAGTTGGCCGGTATAGGTAAAGTGCCTTTTTTAATCATTTAGATATGAAAAATAAATTATTTAACTAAATATGTAATAAAATGCCAAATTCAGAAAACATAAAAATATCGAGTCGAACGGATGTACTTCATTTGATATCAGACATGTACATCGGTACACAAACGGACCGGAAAGGAATCTAGTGCCAAATATGTTACAAAGAGAAGCGAAGTGTGAAGCGCTAATCTAAATTTCGCAGCTGTAGTAATTTATAAATGAAGAGCCAGGAGGCATTTGCAATCGGTTAGAGGAAGAGAAGTAGCATCTCAGGTTGACACTAGTACACGCAGAAATTATTTAAAAAATTCATTGCAATGTAGAATAATAATATGGGTAGCAAATGAAAGAGAAAATTCTGTGAAATTTAATAAAATTCAAGTTTTTTGTTTTACAAAGGCGAATAGGTATACAAAATGCCCTTTTAATTAATTTTATTTTTTAAGCAAATAAAGTTAGAAGCGCAAAATTCGTTGACTTGGAGTACAGATCCGAGCCAACTCCTTTTCCCATCTTTGAGCCATCGATATAGAGGAAAACGCCAACTTTTACCGACTGGAGGCCACCTTCCCAATTTTCCTGGGTTGGTAAGTGTATAGGAATCTTAAAACTAAAATCTCAGGATGACGTAATCAGCTTTGACAACTAAGTCGGCCTACTTTCTATTACGCCATCCACTATTAGTTACCTTCAAGACCGCTGCGTGCGAGTAGTTGGTCCGCTTCTACAATTTTGATTACCTCAGTCTAGGGGCCCCTCGTGCGGCTGCGCCTGTTACGAATACTTGCGTGGCTTAAAGTAAAATATCATGTTCAGCCCCTCTTGTGGTGACAGCCTGCGATTTGCCCCCGAAACCCCTTTTACAGGTATGGTACGCTGATGGGCCCTTCTTTGCTATTTCCCCTACGTTGTGCCTCCACGTATGTTTGGAGTCAGGGATAGTACCCAAGTACTATCGGAAGGTAAAAATGCGTTCGGTTCTCTTGGTCCGATACGCCTAGTTTTTTTTGGTTGAATTAATTATCATCATTTATTGCTTATTACCTTACCTTATTTTACACCTATTCTTATCGATATACTTTAACCATCATTTCCTCATAACTTATTAGTATACAATTGTTACGCATAAGCAGCCGCCACTTCCACACAATTCTTATGGAAAGAGTGCAGAAAGTAACATTTCGGAAGCCAATATAAGCATTCTTTTGAAAATGTATTATCTTTACCTGAGTTTAACTTCTCAAACTCCTGTTGGGGTTGGTAATCCGCGTTACTTAATACTATTTCGTATGCTTCTGCCTTTTATTTTGCTGGTGTATCAGAAATATCCGTTCTGTTAAACTAAGTTCAAAGTTCATTTAAGATTTTTTAAATCTAACCATCTCTTCTAGGCAGTCCATTTCTTTTAGATTATTCCAGTAAAATATTCCAGTGATAAAGCTCCAGAATCAATAAAGCAGGTTGCTGACTTCACCAATTCATCACCTCTCTCATTATCTTCGATGTTTCTATACATCCATCCATTTATCGGTACACACTTTATCGGTATAAATACGATGTAATTAAACAGTACTAATTATAAAACTAGTGCTTTTTCATCACTAAAAATGTATCGATATTTTTGCCAGTTTATAATTAATCCTTATCTTTTATCCATATCTATCACACGAAACTTCAAAGCCTATTTCATATTTTTCATAACTGCATAATTTATGAAATTTGTAGTCACGTTATAGAAATATTGATCGATGTTAGTACTTTTGTTATCGAAAAACTTTATTGATAATTTATTGCACGATTGCACCGCAAAGTCAATAAAAACTTTCTCTGTGCTTTTTTGGCGCACTTTCAAAATTGCAACATATTATTTCCCAAATTGCAATTGCTAGTAGATGAAAATTTGTATGTGACTGCCTTTAATAAATTAGCCAATTGAGAAGCGACTTTGTCTCTCACTAAAACGATGCAGTTAAAATCAGTGCGCGAAATGAATTGCTTTTGCCTTTTTGGGTTTTATTTAATTTAATTTTCCAAGACGTTGGAGATGCTAAATATGAGACACTGCGCTGATTACAGACTTGAAGAAAGTGCAAAGTATTTCAACATTTTTACATAAAACTCATAAAATTTGAAATACCACAACTATTGTAGGGCAAAAATAAATTTTAATAGTAAAATAAATAAGTAAGAAAAACTATTTGGAAACTTATTTCTCACTTTGCTGACTTTAAATTAAATTCAAACAACAAATTTTTGTGCAGTTGTGAATTTGAAAAAAATACGCTAGTGTGCTTTTAAAAATGTAGTGCGCATCATGTGTGCCCTTCAATGAACTTGCTTCGGAAATGTGTCTACACTGAAAATAAAATTTCGTAAAAGTGCTACGAAAATCTTTCGTAGTCTTGGTTTTGGTACACTGTTTCGTACATTTCGTTCATAGTACGAACACATTTTTCACAACGAAATAAGACTTTACGAACCATACGTAAATATAACGAAAAGACTTTCGTAAGGCAATTTTTCAGTACAATTTACGAAATCTAACGTTTATTTTACGAAACACATTCGTAAAGCACTGAACAAATCTCTGTACGAATAATTTTGTATATTGTAGGAAGGCATTCGTAATATGTACGTATGGTTTTAAATTTACGAAATCTACAATTCTGTATACTGTATACTCAATTACCGGCAGTTTAATATTTCATCATATTTTTTGTATCGCGTGTCATTGCGGAATTAATTGTTGGCTGCTGTGAAACATTTAATATAATTTTAAACGTTTTAAAAAGGGATTTTCTGGATAAAAAACAATACAAAATTAAATAATATAATTTTCCTTTAATTTATAGTCTTCAAGGAAACAAACATCGATGAAGCTGCGAATCTGTCAAGTGCCTCAACATAAAAATATTATAATGTTTAAGAAAGTAAAACCAGTATTTTTTTATTCTTTCATATTTTATATCTTATTATATTTAGTTTTGTTGAGTCTCATAGTTTAACACTTTGCATCAATATACTTTATTAAATGAAGCCTAAGCAATAAAAAATATGTAGTATAGAACCTATTCGTATGCATATAAATAAAAGACTTAAGTTTTATTATAGGTAAAATAACCTTTTTTATCAATTCTAAACTACAGTGTAGTCAGAAAATTCTTCTTCTTCTTTCGTAGAACGTATGATTGCTTTTATTATTAACACTATAAAAAACATGACTAAAATTATAGCACAACACTTTCATTATATTTTAATCAATAATGTTAAGCGTTTTTGCAAAATGTTTTGTTAAACAAAAACGCCTAAAATTAACGATAAAAACCAAATAAAAGTGTTGTGAAAGTAATCTCGTTAAATATACGAATTATTTCTGTGCATTTTACAAAAATTTCGTAAAAAAAATAAAAAAATAGTACGAATTTTTTTAGTAAATAGTACGAAATTCGTTAGTAAATAGTAGGAAATTCTTTAGTAAATAGTACTAAATTCTTTAGTAAATAGTACGAATACATTTGTAAAATTTACTAAAAATCTGATGCCTCATATTTTGGTAGTATGTACGAAAAGGGGTTTTGTACAATCAACGAAAACTTTCGTGGCTCAAAATGACGAAAAATTTCGTAAGATTTACGCAAGTTTTCGTTATATTTATGCAGATTTTATTTTCAGTGTATATACGCGAAATTATTAATGCACATATGCAAGTGCAATTCGACTAACTTTGTTTGTTGGATAAAGTTTGAAGCGTACTTGTGTAAGAAAATTGTGGAGCCATATGGGTGGTAAGAGTGTGAAAAAATACTTAGTAAAATAATTTAGAACATCATAAACATAATAAAAATAATTTTGTAAAATGCAGCGTACGAAAATTGGAATGTATGTAAATGAAAAGGGGAAATGAGCAGCGCTTGAAAATTTTAACACAGCATTTATAGAAAAAATATAGCGTTAAGAAAAAAAAATAGTTTGTTGTCTTTCGTCGCATATCTGGCATTTTTCGGGGCTGCCGGTGAAGATTGCAGGGCAAAGCAATCTTGCATTGGGTTCAATTTCGGTTTGTGGTTGTTAGCGATTTTATTTTATGGGATTTTATGTAGAATACAAATTTGCCAAATGTCCTAAAAGCCTCAATCTCAACGGCGCAGTTATATTTTTGATAATAACAACTATCAGTATATTCAGATTGTACCACAGCTGCAACTCTTTGAACCCAGTAATTTAGTTTAACAGCTATGTAGCAACCCTTTGTACAGAATTAATTGTAAAGCAATTTGAAAGTATTTTTTCACATAACTAATTAATATTAAAACTAGAAAACATTTTCCTTATATGGCAAAGCTGTTTGAAACACAATTTTTTTAATTAATATGTGTCTATAAGAAAGTGTGCACCTTGTTCTAATATAACATTCACAATTATTTTCATGAAAATTTTTTTTGCATTTAATATATATGAAAATATAAATCGAAGTTTCACTCACAAAACTCACAAAAATTCAAAATTTTTTTTTCACGAGCCGCATGAATCTAGCAAAAGTTAAAAATTTTGTTGAATTTTTTTTGATTTTTTGTGAAGTTTATATAAAGAGTGAAACTTTGATATATAAGATTCGTATTATAGAATGAACTATATTTTCATAAATACTTAATGCAAAAAAAAAGGTTCATGAAAATAGTTGTGAATATTATATTAGAAAAAGGTGTGCATTTTCATTTGTCGCATTATAAAATTTTGTAATATACAATTAATTTTTATTCTATTTTTTCTATATACATATGTATGTATGTAAGTGGTAACCTTATTTAAAAATATATGTCTTCAAAAGTTAAAACTTTTCAATCGACTTCAGTGGATGCAACTGAACCCCAGCCACATATGTACTAGGGCTTTTAAAATTATTCGCATAATCGGTTATTCGGTTAAACGAATATTCGGAAAGTTTTCTTTCAACCGGTTTTATTATGGAATTATTTAAATTTTATGAATAGAATCGATTCTATGAATCGATTTTATGAAAGTAAACCAATCTATGCATACATACATACATACATACATATTTGTTTGTAATTTAAAAATGAGTGCCAACCCAATAAGCAAAACACATTTGCTCTAAGCTTACTATAAATTTACACCAAATATTGTAACTAAAAAATAATTAATGTTACTTATACGCCATGTAGCACACTTCACTCCACACCACTCTTACTTTAGGTTACTCATACGCTACGTAGCACACTTTCTTACAAGACTCCAAATTGCCTCTTCAGTTACCTTTGCTTCAGTTCAATACTATGCTACGCACAAATTATTAAAAGCCTATAAAAAGGCGCATAACCACTTCCTTGCTACCTTCCATTACCAATTCTTTGATGCACCGGCTAACATTTTCTTTTGCTAGCTGCACCGCTGACTTTGTCATTGCCATGGCTATTATGCAGCCTTGTCAATACACATAAACTGCAAGAGCCTTGAACGAACACGTGCGAGTGTCAGCAAAGATTGGCAGCAAATGCGACAACAAACAAGACCACACCCATACTTACCAACTGGCTGCTAAAAAGAAATCAACGCTTTAGTATACATAGTTTTGTGCAAAGCAAAATTAGAGTAGAGTGCAAGCGCGGAATGGAATTCGTCACTCGCATGAATGCGGTTTTATGCAACTGCATACAGTTAAAAGTATCTTTGAATGTGCTATGTATAAAGCAATAGGAAGTGGAGACCTAAGATTTAGCAAGCGAATGAATTAGTGATTAAGTGCATGCGACTAGTGACTTCAGCGTTTCTTTCGCTATGAAATAGAGAAGTTAAAAGCGAATTAAAAACGTAGAGTTTTGTGTAGGCGGTGAAATTGGCGCACTCAATTTGTATGTACTTTAATAGCTTACAATGGCAATCATAAAATATACATTAACAGAAATTATATGCAAGTATATTGGAAAGGTAGGCGGCATCAAGTATTGTATGAAGTGCACACAATGAGTCAGCCTTGCACTTGAATAAGCAAGCAGCTATAGGGACTGAGTACTGCAAAGTTGGATTAATTATTTAATTGGCTGCATGAAAAGGCATTAAGAGACTTAAGTTTGTGAAATTGTTATCAATTGTTTAAGCTTTCCTGGTAGCTAGCCATCGGGCGCATACTCTAGATATAGTAAGCAAACTTTTTAAATTTGAAGTAAATTTCATTGCCTGTTCTATTCTCATAGACTATGAAAAAAATACAGAAAATTTATCGATACGAATATCTGTATTCTACACTCTAGCCAATTATATTTATATGTATGTACATGTGAGTAAAACCAGTAGCCTGCCTCTACAACATCTGCGGCTCAGATTTTCAAATCACTTTTATACTAACTTCTCAGTAAATTGAATTACTCTGATGGCATGGCTTTCAAAGGCACACAATTACTGATGGCTTGAAGAAGGATTGCATTTTTGCTACTACAACGCTTTATGCATTCGGATGTAAAACTGTGAAGTATATCTAAAAGTAAGATTGCATGTTGTCACATTTACAAAGATGGCAAAGTTAGTGCTTGTAGGATTTAAGTAACAGCAAAGTCATAGATTTTTCTTAAGTTTTAGTATAAAGTTAACAACAGCCTTTTCACGTCAAAAATCTCATTGCATGAAGCTAAACACTTTTCTCTTCGATTGCGCCTATAATTGAATCCAAGTAAAAGCTTAAGTTTCCTTCATTAGATGTGGAATTCGCTTTTTTAGTTCGAACATTTTCAATGCCCGGCATATATAAATTTCAATGCCATTTTAGTTACCAAATAGCGCTTGGTTGACCTGCAATATTCTTATTGCAATTTTTTTTTTCAAGCTTGGTTAGAATCCTTTGTCAATGTTTGTAGAATTTTTCTACTCCGATCTTTTTTCCAGAACTGAAAATGTTTGCTATATTTTCTTATTTCTATGCTTTCTTGTACTTTAATATAGTAGATGGCAATCAGAAAGTGGTCATACCTTTGGCGAATGGAAAAGATATAACGTCTGTCGGCCTTATGCAGAACAGTAACGCTGAAGAAGTAAATTTACTCAATATAATTTATAATTTCATCAATATAAGTAATAATTTCCTTAAATAATTTTGAATTTTGTCAGTGCTGTTAAGACAAAGTTAATTGCTTTCCTGGCAAATGTCGGCTGTGGCGTCGCGTGAAGACTACCTGCTTTAGGTTCAGAGATCGCAGGTTCGAATCCGGTTGGAGGTGGTTAGAGTAAAGTAAGCCAATTTTTAATTTAAATATAAATTAATTTCGTATATGGAAAAACCTAAATACTCAAATAACAAAAAAAATAAATTAGATAATTTTTTTTTTAAATACAATTTAAAAAATTACAATTAAAAAAATAAAAATAAAATATTAAAACAAAACTTCCTGCTCTGGGAGTCGAACCTTGTACATCTCGACTAGCACCCCAGAGCTTTGCTCTGTCGGCCATTGGCCCTATTTCAGCGCCGCTAGCAAAATTACATACTTATTCCTTTCACGGGGGATGAAATGGCAAGTAAATTTTCCCTAAAAACTAAGACATTGTGTTTTCCTTAAACTAAGTCAAATCGTTTACTTATATTAAGGCAGCCATGTCATTGGAGCTATTTCAAGGTAGTATTTTCTTATAATAATATAATTTTTTCCTAGCATCAAGGAATGTTTTTTCTGAGCATAGAAAAAGTATAGATAAAACACACGATATCCGGCGCGTCTCAATAGGGAATGTAGGTTCCAAGCTAGAATTGAAAAACGGGATAGTGTAACGGCATAAGAACCGGGAATATAAAGTTTAAGCATTTAGTTTCTGGGCAGATAGACAGCTTCAAAATAAATAAGGATATAAGTCACGTCCTAGAGCTTGGAAAGCTGGAGACTATCACAGTTGTATGGTCCCAAGCTTTCTTTCGATGCCAACTAAGTAGCAAAAAATGTAATACTTATTTTCAATTTTAACTTTTTTAACAAATTTTGAGTTTTTTTGTTTTGAGAAAAAATACAAATATTTAAAATAAATTTTTTTTTATTAAAATATATTTTCTAGAATGGTGGATATGAGAACAAACAACGTGGACAAAATATTCAAAGTCCTTTCATTCCACTGCATTAAGGCCTCAAAAATCTCGAAAGCCTCCAATATTTGTCCCAAGCTTACCCAACCAACAGTAAGGGGTGGATTTTTTTATTGTTATTATTATTTTTGAATATTCAACAATTTTATTGAGTGTGAAGACGTTTTGAATGAAAAATATTGTGAAAAAACAACTATCGGATCTCCTCATCAGACCTCTTCATCAAGTTCACTGGGATTTTTAACCAAGCTCAATAAAACTGTTGAACAGTTCTTTGATAAAAAAAAGTGGAATTTTACAATTACGAAAGCGCTGTTTACGTGCTTGTGAAAGTATTATCCTGTAGATAGGTTGTCGCGACTGCCTTCATCCAGCGTTGGATACCGTAAAAGATACTATTTCATGTTTACCTTTCCCTAGAAGTGAAACCAATTCGCCGTTCCTATAAAAATCATAAAATCGTTGATTCTAGCTGCGATTAGTTCAGTCAGACAGTCGAGGAAGTAGTGATGTACAATGAAACATTAGGGTGTCCATTATTTCCCAAGTTGGATTTTTGCTGCCGTCCCATGAATCTTTAATCGAAAAATCATATACGACTTTTGTAGAGCGTTCAATGTATCAAAATATATAGGGGAAAAATAAGTAAAGTAATAAAAAGTCCAAAAATGCCATGTAATTCGTATGAAAAATTCATCATGGTTTCGGCACGGTGTCATTTAAAAATTAAATATATTTTTGTGGATTGGATATTTATTTTTAGGGCAAAAACAATAAACCCATTTGGGAGATAACGGACACCCTAAAGCGATATACATAAATAATGTTCTACATGTACTCTCTCGATTTCTTCTACAACGCAGCAACTACGTCGGAAATCATGCGATTGTAGACTCATTCTGTAAGCGTATGCTCCGATCTATCGATTAATTGCAATAACTCCGATTACATGTCGGCGCTGTGGCCCTACCACTCGGATAAGTTGACGATATCATCTTTTATCTTATTTTTACCTAATATGAGGCAGATGCATCGTTCTACGCTACATGTAGGCTCTGCAGACCGACTTCTACATATTAGCCTGTTTGATAAAATTATTATCCAGGCTGAGTTTGCAAGATTACAGTGTAATACCCACAATGATAGCAGCACTGATCGCAGGCAATAAGAGGCTCTTTCTTGATAGTTCCTCCACCTTGTAGTGTCCGGGATATATTCCTCTAACCTCTGACTTATTTATGTGATTATATATGTATATCTGTGACCTGCCTTCTTATCAACTTATTTAGAGTAAGTACATATATATGCCTGCATATCATGACTACACCTGATGTAGATTTGTCACAATTAAGTGCTTTAATACTTAGCCACCTGACTAGCAGAGGAGATACTGCAAGCAGGTTAAGGGACAAATCAATCAGCTCTCTTGGAGCTTCGTTCACAGCTGCTAGTTGAGTTTGAAAAAAGCTGCAAAAATCCGGCAACCCAAAAGTAATGCTGAGTGCTCTTGCTAGTATGCCCCGCTTCCCATCTTGAGATCGAGTTTGGAGTAGCGGTGTAAATGGCCACAGAATAAGGATACAGGTTTATTTCATTTTATTTCATTTATTTTTAGTCTTTGACTGTAACACTCTTACAGACTAGATTACATAATAGGTTATAATAATAGAAATTACATTAATAATATAATGTTTCAATATTAGATTTAAATATCAATCTCGGCAATGAAAACTCAATATTTAAAATTTTTGAGATTTTATTAAACTCTGTGAGGGCTCTATATATTGGTGCTACAGTAAAGTAATTTACCTTAACTGGAAGCATATAAAAAGGTAATTGAAAACACAAAACTCTGTTTGGTACATTGAAACAAATCTGGTTAAGTAAAACAGGGCAATCAATATATCCATTAACCAGATCATATATAAACATAAGTGACTGCATAAGTCTACTACTTTCCAGTGAGTTTACATCAATAAGCTTACAGAGAGAATTATAGGCCGGTAAAGGCTCAGAAAAGTGAAGCGGCTGTAGGCCAAAGCGAACAAATTTGCGCTGGACTCTTTCAATCCTACTAGCATAACAGATATATTTTGAACGTGCCAGCGCATTGAAAATAGTTTTCCTGGTATAAGGATCTTTAAAATCCTTAGCATATCCACGCCGAAATGCTAAGTTGCTATAAGCCTTCGGGATAACGCAATTAACATGATTTGTAAAAGTGAAAGCCCAGTCAAACACAACACCCAGATCTAGAAAATCATTGACTGAGGTGAGTTTATGGTTTAAAATATTGTAATTCGAACTGGTGATGTTTGAAGATCTAGAAAAGGTCATATGGTAGCATTTATTAATGTTCAATGATAATTTATTTGCCCGACTCCAAATAATAAGATTATCCAGATCATGTTGTAGATAAAGCATATCAGAGACACAAGCAATTTTTTTTAAAGAGTTTAAGGTCATCTGCGTAGAGAAGGCACTCGGAATATTTAAAACAGTTCCCAATATCGTTTATGAATAAAACAAATAACAGAGGGCCGAGGACACTACCTTGTGGTACACCGGAAGTTGCGATAAAGCTGTTAGATCTGAAACCTTCAATTTCCACCAACAGCAATCGGTTCGAAAGATAAGATTTCAACTAGGACAAAAATACCGGGTGAAAATCAAGACTTTCCAACTTACGTAGCAAAATGGAATGGGAAACTTTGTCAAAGGCTTTGGAATAGTCTGTATAAATAGTGTCCACCTGAGACCCACATTTGAGGGATGTTTAAGATTTGAACCTCATCACATTCGCTCCTATTAATATTTTTATTATTATTTTTTGATGAATAAAACCTCATGTATTCCCCTAATCTCTGAAAACAGTGGATCAAAAATTTGTGTTTCTTCTGTTCCCTAGATGCCCCTATTCATTCTGAGAAATTAATTCATAATTCCAGTTTTTTTTTTGAGAAAAAAAATCAAACTTTGACAGGAGAAAAATTTTAAAATAATAGATTCTGTGTAAATTTGTTTCATTTGTGTTAAAGCCTGTTCTGTTACAAAAAAAATCGAGTTACTAATGAAGAAAATCGATCGATAAATAAAGAAGTAATGAGTGGTCAAATGAAAATGCGCAAAGACTTTTACTCATAGGCCTCAGTAACACGCTCATATTTTACACAAAAACTCTTTGCGCATTTTCGCAGAATCTGTTATTTTAAAATTTGTCTCTTGTTAAAGTTTCGTTATTTTTAACTTTTTCATAAAAAAAAAAAACAAAAAATCTGGAATGATTAATGAATTTGTCAGAAACTATCAGACCTATCGAAAAGTGATGTATATATAGTTTATGGGTAATTTTGTTAGCTTTCATTTGCCGCCTTTGGTTGTTAAATTGGTTCTTAAGATATATGTGGTTAAGTGGAACCACTTTTTGTTTTAAGCTTCATAACGGTAAATTGAAAATATCTCAAAAAAGCTAACTCGATTTCGGAATTAGCGAGCAATTCTATATGGGAATTGAATAGTGGCATCCGTTAAATATATCTGCTGTAAACCAGTGTAATCCAAGTTAACCACTGAATATTTTTCATTTTAATTTATAGCAACTGCTTCATTTGATTATATTAAATTCATTCTCTCTGGCTTTCACTTTTTTATGTATTGTCACAGATTGTATTTTTTTCCAAATAAATAGATAAATTAAATTTGTCTGTCGTCTCTTCTATATTATTTAGAGAAAAAAATCACAATTCATTTGTCGCCATGCGCCGCATTATTGGAATACATCAATCTCATCACATTGATATTTTCATGTGGCTCCATTTAGTCTTAAGATTAATATGTAAATAGGATTTTTGCTTTAAATCTATAACGGCTATTATATTTGCTCTTTTCATTCATTTGTTTTATTTTGTCACTGCTGGCATCTCATTTAAATATTCTCATGCACTCGCATTTTTTCTATTCTACTCATAGTTCGTCAACTCTAAGCACTTAGGCGCTTCATCACATTTCACTTCATTTGATTTCATTGCACGTACACAGCGGCTATTGATCACGTGTTTGGAATTTATGCTACAGTTGAGTGCCCAGTTGAATATAAAAACCGCTATTTGCACGAAGCATTGATCTGTCACTTCGTGTGCACATGGCATCTTCCCATTCAGTGTTGCCAAACATGGGCTTTTCCTACCAAAACTGGTAGATTTTTTCCCATTTGGTAGGTTGGTAGGCTTGATTGGATTTTGGTAGGTTTCGGGACTACGAGTAATAGTTATTTGAGAAAAATAGAAAATATGTATCTCCAAACATTTTAGCAATTTTTTTACATGAAATTTCACCGGTGCGTTCGTATAACGGCGGCCGCAAACATGATTCCTCAGTACAAACGTATACCCTTATTATTGCCAATATACAAAACGAACATCCATATTATACTTTATGGCGTACTTGGACCAAGATTCCAGGAAAGTCTGCCAATGGGCTTGCACCTAACCATATTCTGGGCGGAGGTCTTCGCAATCGAAGTCTGTGCTCGCGAATTTTATCGTAGAAGCAAATGAGGCCAAAATAAATATTATGTAAGATATTCAGGCAGCGTTAGAAGCCTTTGGGTCTTTTAAAACGGCATCAAAGCTTGTGAACTCTTGAACCACCTGGAAGCCCACAATAGCGTACCGCTGTGGAGGGTTCAGGGACATGAAGGGTTTGAAGGCAACGAAACGGCTGGCTGTCTTGCAAAGATTGGAGCCCAAATGCGTTTGCATGGTTCCGAGCCTTTCTGCGGTACATCTAAAGGATACACTGCAGACCTACTTAGGAGCTAGCTGGGAATCGCTGCACACTGTCGGAAGTCGAAGGGAATAAGACAATCAAAGAGATTCATAACTTTTCAGGAGGAACTCCGAAAGATACCTTGAACTTAAAACTCTTACTGGCTACCTGACAGCACACTGCAAGTGAACTTACCGATTGAATTAAAGGGTCTTTCTGTAGAGACTGATGCAGGTTTTGTGGGCCGGTGAAGCAAACCCCAGAGTATATTCTATGTGCCTGTCCACGAAGCATGAATAGTGGATTGATGCACCTTTGAGAAGACAATCCTTCCCCATCTAAAATTTTCATCCAAAGTGCTGATCTTTTTAAATAGCCTAAGGTTGGAGCGATTACAATTAGGATTTAGCACAATATATCTTCTTAAGTTGCAACGCGAGTATCTCCGACGTAATAATAATAATATAGTCACTTGACACGAATAAAGACGTTCGGGTGTTTTGATTTTCACCGTGAAGGATGCGTGAAACAAATTTGCGAAAAAAGGCGCGTAAACATGGATTCAACATCATTCCGGAAAAAACTCTTTGGGGAATTCGTATACTCGCAAACATAGTTGACCGCGAAAATAAGTCTTCCTCGCCTTTCTTCGCCGTCAAAGAGGTTAACGCGTCTTTCTTCGCCCTCGCCTATGTTAAGGGCCGGTTACTCAATGTCTGGTTAACACTACGGTTAAACATAGTTATCGACGATACCGACTCCCTGTTGTGTGCATGGAGTCGAACACGTCGATAAAGATGTTTAACCGCAGATTAGTGTTAACCAGACATTGAGTAACCGGCCCTAAGAGTCCTTCTTCGTCAAAATTTTTTAAGCGTCTTTTTTCGCGGTCAACTTTTGAGCTCGCGTCTTTATTCGTATCTAATGACAATATGTATGTATGTACAGTAAAATGAATCGTTATATGCAGTTAATTTGTTTTTATTGTACTAGCTGTGTTTTAGTTTTACTAAATGTTATGTTAGCTATGTTTTTAAAAAATTTGACATTGAAAAAAAATATATTAAAACTCAAAAAAATCTTTGGTAGGTTTTGGTTGGTTATGGTAGGAAATTTTGGTAGGAACCAAAAATGTGTCTGTGGCAACGCTGTTCCCATCCCTTTATTTACCACTAAGTAATTTTTCCGGCGACGAAGTTGGCAGTTGTGTCATTTTTCATAGCGTCAAATAAAATATTTGACAACTAACAATGTCACTGTCGCCAGCGTGTTTTCAGTGACTCTTAAATGTATGTATGTATAGTATGTTTGTGGGCGTATGCTTGTGTTAACATGTTAATTATTTGCGTTTTTCTTTTCATTCGAATCGTTTTCGTTTCACATGTCTGCTTTTAAATTAAATTCCGTTGCGGTCGCTTCAGACGATACATATGGGGAAATCTAAAAAACAGGTAACTTTTGTGTCATTTAGCTTTATATTCATTGTTGTAAACTATATCAAGCTGGTTACTTTTGGATATAATTCATTGACGTATACTTGCAGCCCCAACCACCAATTGAACCAATTTGTTGCATAACTTTTGAGACGGTTTGGTTCAAAAATATACATTAAAAGCAAGTGAATTTTTCATGTAATTTTTAAGTGGTGAAAAATTAATTATGTAATAACTTTTGAAGCTTATCATATGCTGGTTGGAAATTTTATGTGCACTTAATATTTAGGTGTACACTTCATATGTAGTAGGTAACTAAAGTGTGCTTTAAAAAATAACTAACGGCAAGTAACTCAAAGTGTGTAAAGAGATTACGAATAGAATCACATCTGTGGTCATAAGCAATAACCGCCTAAGTCGACTTAGGAAATAATTGAGTTATATATGCTATCGTTTTCTGCAACTACTATTCCATGTGTATGTTAAACTCCCATCTCGTTAGCTAGGCTAATTAAAAAGTTATATATGAAAATAATTTAGTGGTTGTATTTATAAATGCATTATAAATTTTTCTGGTTTGATTTTGTAAAGTGTCAAGCTTTAATTAATTTTTTTAAGAAGCGCGCTATCGTGTATAGTTTGATGCCGTAACTCGCGTATGAATGCGTGTATGAGATATTTTGTAAATAGGTTTGCGTTCTCACCGTGGAGGGTCTTAAGTTATTTTACTAAAATGTTCAATTACTGTTTCAATTACTAATGTTTAAGGAAAATTCATAATACACTGAGAAAATGATACAGGTAAAACGTGCGTATTCAAAAGAAATTATAAAACAAAATTTGTTTAAATAATTTGACTTCATATAAAATTAAAAATACCGTACTCACAAAATAAAAATGAGCATTATATCATATTTGGTCTTTTGACTGAAGAAAACATTTGAAATGAAAAAAGTTACGCCCTAAATGTGTATTTTCAAAACTGAAATGAAACATTTTAAGATATTATTGCTACAAATTGTAGTGCGTCAAAATTTTCAATCAGCAAAGTAAAGCGAAACTCTTTTTAAAATAAAAACGAAATTTGTTTTAGTCAATTAAGCAGGTTTAAAATGAAAAAGTTTTTTATTAGGTTCATTCCTTATCTTTTCGGACTAAAATATGAAAAATGTCAAAATGCAAGAGCGTAAGTAAAATGCGCTCACGAAAAGAGAATAACAGGAAAAAGTAAAGGAACGCAAAAAAAACAAAATTTTAGTCCTTAAAATGTCAACAACAAAACTAACGTCAAATAAGAATAGAAATGTATGTACAAAACACATTCACACAAGCACAAGCACAATAAACACTTACTATATCAATTATGTTTTGTCTCCTTCCACTTTTTGTACTTTTTAGATTATTCTCACATTTTCTGTATTTTTCAAGATTTTTCCAGCCAAAATTCTTCTGACTACTTCGGACTGAAGAAAATCACTCTCACTGAGTGTTGCTCTCTCATTTTTGCTGTCATTTTCGAGTTAAGGAATGCTTTTTGGACAAAATCTGACTACTTCGAACTTTTTCTGACTATTTCTGGGAGATGTGGAACGCAACTATTATAATTATAATTTTCATGAAACTGAAAAACTTTTTATATATTTATTTGCATTATTCGTCAGTAAAATTTTGTGCAGATACTTTAAGCTACACGCTTCTTCAGCAAAAGAGCGCAGAGATATATAAATACATATGTTACCTTAATATAGAAATGCCCTAACTCATATAGTCGCTGAAATGCAAAAAAGCCGTAACTGCCTAAAATGTTTTATTGCTTAAAATGCTGTGCGGACTCATAATTCAATGAAATGCATAATAATCAATCATAAAGGGAATTTTAAATTTTTACTTAGTTACGGCTTTTTGTATTTCAGCGACGATGTTGAGATAGGGCCTTTCTATATTAAGGTAACGATATGTAAAATCGTAGCTCTATTAGAAAAAGCTTAGGTAAGAGTTGCCTACAAAAACAAATTCTAATCTGTTATTTAATAACAGTTTCTAAATTCTTTATAATATGTTACAGGGTCTAACTAGCATGAATCCAAATTAGCAGGGCCTCCTTGGGGAAAAGCCACAACAAATGTGTGTACAAATCTTGT
This sequence comes from Rhagoletis pomonella, assembly GCF_013731165.1. Classification (NCBI taxonomy): domain Eukaryota; kingdom Metazoa; phylum Arthropoda; class Insecta; order Diptera; family Tephritidae; genus Rhagoletis; species Rhagoletis pomonella. The sequence continues at coordinate 48,452,720 of NW_023458559.1, forward strand.
CATTATTAATTTGTGTAACTAATTTAAATTTATGTAAGTATGTCTATCTATATCAATAAATGCATGGAAATATATATTTTTAAATATCAAATCAAAATATAATTTCAAAGTGAGGTTAAAAAAAAATAAAAATTTTAAATAAATATTTTAGAATCTCATCTGAATATACGAATTTTCAATTATCGAACCATCGTTTTAAAAAGGGATTTGAAAATGTTGGCATCAAAAAACAAAATATAAATTTTAGAAGATGAATTGAAAATGTTTGTCCTCGAAACTAGAATAAATATTGTAGGTGCAAAAATTTGAAAATGGCCTATTTCTCTGTGTAATATTACGTTTTAAAATTAAATTTTGCTTAACATATTTATCGCTGTGTACTATTTTTACAAATGTTTATCTATCTGCAATGTTATGCAATGCAATGCAAATTTTCTGAAATTCTTATCCAAATATGTACATATGTTTCAGTCGATTACAAATTTTCCTATAAATAAAAACGTAATTAAACAACTATCGATAAAATTATCGAAAAAAATGTGTTATGTGTATAAGCATAGAAAAAAATTTAAGAAAGTTATCCATAAGTTTATAAACATTCAACTTACTATCGCAATAGTTGTCAATATAAGAACTTGTTATCGATATATTTATCGAATTCGTGATATTTATGAAAAATTTTGTAAAGAAAAGACCCCAATGGTCTTTTGTAACAAATATAAATAAATATCATTAAATTCACCTCACTAATCTGGAAGTTATTCAAATGCAGAAATTTGTCGTTTCAATTTTATAACACTTATGTGTGTGCATAGATACTCGTAACTAACGACTGCTTGCTGTCAACAGAATTAAAATCAAATAAAACAATAAAGTGGAAAACCAGAGCAAAATGAGCCAATTCGTATTTGGTTCAGGTTTTTGGCTTTTTTCGTTTCGGTTTGTTGGCCGGCTGCTTGCCACTGCTTGGCAAAACTCATGAATATTTTAGTAGTGCCTAAAAGTTAGTAGGCAAAGTTTTTTTTCTTTATCCCAAATAAAAGTACCTCGGCTATGTGTAATAATTAGGCAATTAAAATTTGAGGAAAGGCTAAAATTCGCTTGCTAGCTAACCGATGCAACAAATTAATCCTCAGCAATTTGATGCAGAAATGTGTACATATGTTTGTTAAATAATACTGTAATGAGTACTCGGATAATTCTTCTAAAAATGCATAGTTATGGAACCTCTTCCTATTGGCAATAATGTTTTATTGTTACAAATGCAGTTGAGTATAGTTTTGTGAGCTGTCGAAAGCTCTGAATTTTATTTTTCACCAGATTAATATCATCTAAGTAAGGTCGAAGTTTTAATGCTGTCACCCCTAGAATTGTTCTTTATCGATACAAATATACCCCTATTTTTTATTTTGAAATCAAAAAATATTTAGAAGTCGCTCAAAGCGCTTAAAATTTTCCATGTATTTTATATGGAAAAAACAACTTTTCGTAGAAATGGTATAGAATTCTTGAAAATCAATATTTTTAGATCGGTTCTCTTTAGGAGACTTCCAGTAGGAATATCCAATTGTTTATTTAACCATTTTTTAATACTAAAGGTTATTTATCCCCCATTGCATTTTCTGGCATTGTCTGGGGGTTTTGTCGGTCTTTTAAAATAAAGTTACTATGACAAAAAATTGTAAATAAATAATTAGGTATTATTACTGGGAGCCTCCTGAAGTGAAACAGAGTTCTGCAATCGAATTGATATTCAAAAATTCTATACCATTTCCACGAAAAGTGACTTTTTCCCATATAAAATACATGGAAAACTTTGAGGGACCTCTAAATATTTTTTGGTTTCAAAATAAAAAAATAAGGGTATATTTTTTTCGCTATAGAACAATCCTAGGGGATGAGAGCATACAAATTCCGACTTTACCTTTTCACATGCATTTTCGGACCACCCTAAAGAAGAACCTTACTATGTATGTTAGGGTGGTCCTTAAAAATATTAACATCATGGGGCATGCCTTTATTTTGTTCTACGTACAAAGTAAAGACATCCACGAAAATTTAAACATGTTAAAAAAATGTTTAGGGGACGCTAAAAGGCTTTGACAAAAATATTATATTTTTAAATTCGCAAAAATTTCTTTGATCAGCTATAACTCAGCGAGCTTGTGAATTTATGTATATGAATAAGTTATTAAGAAAATTTATGAAAAATTATGAAATTTTGTGGATTCGTTGTTTTTCTTTTGTTTTTGTACGTAGAAAATGTAAAGAAGTGCTCCATACAAAATTTAGATGTTGATATTTTAAGGATTACCCTAATTTATGTAGATGTTATTGATTCTGAACTGAATGTGGTGACTCTGAGAAGAGGAGGTAAAACCCGCAACAAGTCTCAATTTATAGCAGTAATAAGAGCTGCCACCTACCTCCTATGCGCCCAATACAAAGTGTAAATTTCAAGAACATTCACCAAAGTTTACAAATTCTCTACGTTAAGCAAACACGCTGCTGGAAGCCGGAGAAATAAAATGTGCATATTATTGCTTCTTCTTTCGAGGCGTTTCACTTTGGTCAATACAGCAAAAAAAAATAATTTTCACACTCTTGTCATTTGGTATACACTAAGGAGCAAAAACAATTTTCCACTTATATTATTTGAATTTTTTTTCCCCCATCGGTTTGGGATTCTTATTTGCTTAAAATTCTTTTTCGAATGGCTTCATTGATTTTGCTTTGGCGAATGGGTTTGCCGAGTTGAAGCCATAACAATTTTCACTTTACAATGCTGAATGAATTTTCCACACAATATTCATGCCAAGTCAGGTGGAAAGTGCAATCTAACTCAACCTTTTCAAATATCTGCAATGTAAAGTATTGAAGTACAGCTTAAGTGCTTTTTATTGATATTTTTGTGTGAGTATTACAGTAGGCTTTAAAATTTTACGATATGCATTCAAAATGAGGTCATATTGCATCGCAGAACATGAGAATACCTTTGCACTCCAAAAAAAAAAAAAAATAAAACGATTATTTAGCCTACACCATTGGAATTTGTTTTTTTTTTGTATTTTCTCCCAACAAACCCGTCCTATACATAATACGAGCTCAAACAGGCCTTGTATTGGGGTCCTTTCTTAACTTCGAGGGAGCGTTTAAGTACGGGGAAAACTGTTAACTCCATACATAAACTTGGGGTAGAAACCGACCTGGTCAGATGCATTTACTCGTATCTACATACAATATTTATGATCCGTGACTGAACTGTGAAGGATATATTTTCGTAAACCACTGATAGATTTTTTGGTTTAGAGATACTTTAAATGGGTGGCAAAGTGGTATATAGACTAGAAAAGGTTAAGTTAAGCTATACTGGCTGTCATTATGTTGAGTGGGAGATTTTCAAGAACAATTTAGAGCAAGTACAAAATTAACCCTTAAGCAAATTTTGAGCTTAGACTTATTGCTGGCATTTACAATAAATATTGTCTTTGGGGTGTTCAGAGGCTTATAGTAGAATTTAATGACAAATATTAATGTAAAACATTTTAGTGCTTGTTTTATTTGTATTTTATATCCTTTCTAAGAAAGGGATGATAAAGGGACTCCTATTGAAGAGTAAGAGGGTTAAAATGTTCTTCATCGTAGTTTTCATAAAACTGCTGAACACTTCGTATACCTAAAATGTAAGGATCAAATGCTTTCCTACGCCGATTTCCCATTAGAATTTGGAAAAGTAGGACTTAGATTTGTAACCGACGACATACGTATTTTGTTGTATCAGAATCTGTGTTCAGCGGCTTGTTATTTTGCAAAAATTGTGATTTTGTTGTACAGTGAAATTAATAGTAATTTCGCAATATAGCCGAATTTGTAATATTTCATTAAGCCCTACATTCGGAGCAACCCTAACTTGAATCGAAAAATTCGAAGTTTTATATCGCAGACTATGAGTTGCTATTTTTCTCCAATCAACAAACTCTCGCTGATATACAAGGGTACCTAATCCGTCAGCACCCTCATAATTCAAGCATAGTTCAAGTCAGATTAAAGGAAAAGAACACCATGCCATTGCATGAACTTAGCCAGGATAGAGATAACACTAAAAAGAATAAAAAAACTTGAACACGAAATATACTTAACTACACGAAGGACGACACAGCCATATAGGTGTAAAAGAATAAAAATTTTAATTTCTTGATTTTCCCCCATTTAATACCAATTTTCTCACTCGACTTGCTGCCAATCACAATTTTACTGAACTGAATTGCAGTGGGTATACAATAAACGCTTCAGCGCACATTTTTCAGCCCTCTATCCATAGTTGCATGCAACTACAACGAGCAAAAAAAAAAAAAAAAAAACCAAATTTACCTACTAAATATTTGGCTACCACAAAAAATCATCTTAAAATCTGCTAAAATATGCAATTTAATTCACTACCGACCAACTGCTCCACTCGCACGCTTTAATTTCTGTGTGTTTTTATTAGTTGCTCTTTTGCTTTTTGCCAACATTGCTCGCGGTGGCCACGAAGAACAGCTGCTCGCAGCGCGGCATTTGCATCCAACTTTAAATGGCCAGCACGTGACCGGGCAAAGTTATTCTAGCTGCCTCGGCAGTATTATAACTGTTTTTGTCTGCAATTGGAGGTGGTTCGGTGGTTGTTTTAGTGGTTAGTTGGTTTGGTGGTTTGGTGGTATGTCGGTTTGTTGGCCATTGGCGGTGTTGCTCCATCCAATGTGCTAAGTGTAATTTTGTCGAAAGGTTTCTCCTGCGCAAATCGGCAGAGCAACTACAGCAATGAAGTCTTGTCTTGGGTGAAGTGTTGTAAGTGGAATTGAAATTATATTGCTGCTACAGTTGAAAATCTTACTGTTGATGAAGGGTGCATGGGGTGGAAGGTGTAGCTGTGTATGGGATGAACTTATGTATGTACGTACTAAAAAAACGCTTGCAATTAAGTGTGAATTCAGTTTAATAGCAGCGGAATATTTAAGCTGTAAACTACTATGCAAAGTGGATTACGTAAGAACGGCTAGCAAACTGTTTTAATTTTAATTGTAAGGTCACTCTTAAGAAATGGCTGTACTACATACATACATGCATACGTGATACGCAAGGGCCTTCAAATAAGGCAATCATATCACCTGCCTGATAACTGCAGTGTCTTTCAGGCGGAGATATTTGCACTAGAGAAGGCGGCCTGTCTCATACGGTATACCTGTCAGGGAACGTCACTATATTTGTTGATAGCCAGATGGCATTGAAAACATTAGGCTCCAGGCCCAGTGTGGTAAAATCGAAAACTGAGTCACGTCAAAACCTCTCTCTGCTGGGTTCCTGGACATAGCAATTTAGAAGGGAACGAAATAGCCGATGACACGGCTCGGAAATGCAAATTAGCGAAGCGGACAAGACCCTACTACCACCGATTTCTCTTCTAGTTTGGATCAATCGGAGTGATTGTAAAATCTCAAGAACCTTGCGGCCGAGACTCAATAAGAGTCGTACTGAGGAACTATTGACACTAAGCAAATCTGCAGTTAGTGCTCTTACCGGTGTCATCACAGGGCACTGTGCTATAGCACCAGTGCTTCATCGATGGCGTATACCAACAATCGCCCTCTGCAGAAGATGTCGGGATGAGGATGAAGAGGAATAGAATCACCACTTCTTATGGCAATGCTCAGCTCTCCAGACAGATCGTTTCAAGCATTTGAGCTCACGCTTTTTCAATAGCTTAGGGGAGATAGCGGAGGTGAAAATATCGAACATCCACGACTTCATCCGGGATAGTAAGTGGTTTGACAGTCTTTATACCGACATTATGGATTAACCTCGGTTCAAAGGATGTGCCTCCTCCTGGCACTCACAGAGGGCATTTACAATAGGCAAATCAGTCTCCGAGTGGAGGTACGAGTCATTCGTAGGCGCCTTCCTAACCTAACCTAAGCTACGCAATGAACGTGGAAGTTAGTGATGAACTCGAAGACACCAATGTAATGAATGTAAGAGTGCCCACACACTATTTAGTCTAATTCAGCGCCCCCTATATTCACTAAAAATAGATAAATAAATGAGTGATCTTAGGCTGCGACTCCACAGCGGTTCTATCTCCTATAGTGGAGCTTAATAGTAGATAAACTAATTCAGCTTACGCTGTTCGGCAGTCCGTTGGCATATTGATGAAAAAAAGTCTGTCTTGATCCCAATTTTCCCAGGTTGGAGATTTTAAGTATTTTTTTTTATTGAATTTTTGGTCGCAGAGCAGCATTTAAAAGAATTAAAATTTATTTAAATGCAAATAAGTATTCATACCATCCGAATTCCTTTCTGGGATCTCCGCATACGGGGAATTCGAATCCTCAATTTATTTTTACCAAAACAGTCAAGGGCGCTTTAGTGCAAAAAAATATAAGGAACCATTGTTTAGAAACATTGCTGAGAAACATTTTTGCACTTATTTCCTTCAGTTTGCTTCCATGTTTCTTGAATCATAGCGCACCCTAGCGACTAATCCGGGATGACGCCGGGAGCAATCGCAAAGGAACATGCGACTAATATCACTTTTGATCTCTTTATATGGAATGAACTGTTCGCTTTTGTTCGAGCATGTCCTATGAAGAGACTAATTGTACCCCTTTATACCCGAACGGGTATAAAAAGCGACTACTCAATTTTAAAAAATAAAAATTTGCGCCAGCTGCGATTCGAACCGGGGTTAACAGTTTTGTTAAGCGAATACTCTCTTCTCTGTGCCAACGCCGCTCATAAAATTTCAAATTGTACCCGTTAAAGATGAGTCGGGGACCAACTGATCTCCAATTATACCCGTAAGGGATGTGTCCAGACTAATTGATCTCCAAAAATACCCGTATGAGACTAGTTGCGACTAATTAATGCCCAATTGTGCCCGATTGAGAGTAATCTCGGAATACTCTCTTTAGAGATTAGACTCACAATTTTTTGCAGGGTTTTGACAGAGAAATTTGCGGAAGCGATTTTCAGAATCCCACCAATGAAATTAGTTTTACATACGTATTAAAGATTCGCCTGAGGATAGGTAATGAAAAGATTCGTTTGATGCAATAAGATCACACTCAGTAAAAGTATAAAAAAGGAAAATTTTTCAGCGTAGGTACTACTAGAGCCTCACTGCATAATGCTATTGTAGGTTCGATCCTAGCCTCCTAGCCTCCTATTCAACTTTTCAAATTTTTCCTTTAGTCAATTTCGAAATGGTATACGCTTGCCAGACAAATGAAATTATGAGAGCTAATGTCTCGTTTTCCTATTTGTGAACTTCAAAGGTTTACCAATAATTGGGTAGAGACGTATTTTCATAAGAATATACTTCTTAATTACATTTTAAACTTTTACAATGCAGCTTATTTGCTTTTTATTCTTTGAATTGATTAACAAATAATAATTATTGTTAGTAAATACTTAATAAAGGTCTAATTAATTCTGCAATAAAGTTGAATTTATGTTTATCTAACATCGTTCATTAAGCAATTTGTAAAGGGTTTTACGTAAATAAAACGTGTTTTCAGTATCAAGTTGCAGATCTTGAAAAGTATTTCAATACAAAAACAATACTGCCATTGCACAGCCATTTAAAGCTAATTTTCTTTTAGTTTACCCATTACATTTGCATCTCAGCTGAAATAACAGCAAAACAGCAAAGAGCATACAAAACGCACGACTTGCTGCGTTAAACAGAAGAAACATAAAAGTAATTGTCCTTTTTTCATTCGCTTAGCAACCAACCGTCGCTTAAACTTTTTTTGGGATGATAATACGAGTACTTTTCTCATTTAAGATCAGAGCTCACGGAATTAGTTGCCATGGAAAGGACAGTAAGTCACCGAAAAGAAATGTTTATTTACCTGAAGTTTAGCAGACATTTAGGAGACCTTTTAATTTCTACCCTTTTTGCGTTCGCTTTCAATTATTTTAAAAAGATGTCGGCCGTTTTCAACTTACGAGACGCATGCACCTTATTCAACCTTTCACCTTTTTATTTTCATTTTCTAAAAAGATATGTATGAAGCTGTGATGTGAATTTGTGCTGCAGCAGCAGGGAGGCTTTCGTACTTTTTCTCTCTTCATCGTACTGTGACTAACCATTTTCACATTTTTAATTTTGCATTTTTAGCTGTCCGTTCGCCTACTTGGCAGCTCCTTTCATTCGTGACTGAGATACGTGGCATATATCAACAGAAAGTAAACATAAAAGGTTCACTATTTTAAAATATTTTTTTTATATTAATTTTTTTTTTTCTAATCTCCTCTAAATCTGCAGTTGGCAGTCAACTACAGGAGGAGCTCTTTCTCAGTTGATTAGTGAACTAAAAAATGTCCGTCCGTAAACGTGCATGTGGAATAGCACAAAAGAACTTGACTTGTTTGGCGACTTTAGAATGCACGCCGGCACGTGTGGAAGGTGACGAATTGAAATATTTGCTAGCTACCAAAAAAGCGATTAAAGCAATCGTTTTGTATGCTGTCACTAAAAACCGGATTTACATACTTTCAACTGATATCACTGCATTTGATAAATGTACATACCTATTTACGAAAAGGCTGTTGGCGGGTTTTAAATTTTGGCCGGCTTGAAGTCGATTAGGATTTAAAAATTCAATTCGTATATTTTGGGTTTACAAAGAGTAGCTGCTTATTTAAAAAATGTAAGTTAAGAAATGGAAAAAATTGGTATAAAGTAGAGTATTATATCTGAAATGAAATGTTTTTATAAAAAATATATGTATGTATGCCTGGAAACTTTTGTTTAATTGTCGTCTGCAATTCGCACTAAAAATCATAAGGAACATTTTTCATTAAATCTGTTGCTACAAAAAATACATTGCTGTTGCTGTAAACTTCCTTGAGGAAGTAAATATACGAGCATTTTTTTCTTGAGAGCTGCATTCTGATTTAAAAAATTTCGGTAGAAACAATTTCTTGTGCTTCATTTTATATGAATTTTCCGTTTTTTTTTCTAGAGCTACACACAGACCTTGAGGCGACTTAGACATTGCGCCTAAAAGTATACCACACCTACACATACCACACATATGCCCACAAAGCCATAAAAAAGAATCTCTGACAAATTCCTGCCTGCCAGGTTAAAAGCGATTCAGCCGTGGAGAGATTTCAGACTCGGGCATGCCGAAGTGCTGGAAACTCTTCTGAGTAATTAACAAAATTAGAATACACCATTCCTCTACTCTGTCTAGGCAGCAGACTCTGCGCTCTGCAATCCGAGAAAGGAACAAATGGGAAGGTGCCACAGACCTAGACTCAGGGACGACGGCTGTCTACACTGACGGTTCTAAACTAAGCGACAGGATAGATAGCGGTATTCACTCTAGTGAACTCTCCCAGCAACGTGTTGTGCGCCGGCCTTGGGACCCGCCACATCAAAACAAATTTCGAAAAAAAATCAATAGCTGGGATGAGTCCCACTTCTTTTTTTGAACTCTCACTAAAGCATAGTTTTTGTGTACCAGATCGCTATAGCATTTTTAGGCAGATCTAACCGCAAAAAATGAGGCTGCCCTGTAGCCATGGCCTCCGTTCCTTTAGAGCGGCGTATCACCATCGATTCTGGCAGAGAAGCGGCTATGAAATCTTTAATATCCAATGAAACAACGTCGTCCAGGGTAGCCGTTGAGTGCAGAGAGGTTCTCAACCAGCTAGCATTGAAAATCTTCTTGACCATTTTATAAGTAGCTGAATATATATAGGTATGTTCGTGGCCGGCTAGCTGGAAAGAAACGTAATAGAAAATCCGTGGTGAATTCTGCCAGAAAAGTGGACATGTATACTTCTAACCTGCTGCAAACACAACTTTGAAATTTGCTTCATCGAGGAGGTGAGCTGCGGAACCCACCCGTCAGACTACAAAAAAAAATCTGTCCAAAAGACGATAAAAGGCGATCGGAAGCTCTGATCAGACACAGCCGGTCCTCTATAAAATTAGTAGTTTGTGTAATGAGAGGACATTGAGAGGCAAGAGGTGAGGATATTCTACCATTGATTTTTTCCCACAGGCGCAGAAAAAAGTGGAGAAAAATGAACACTATCGCTGTCATTGTCCCATTTCGGTTAAGGCCCGCAGCCAATTCCTTAACAAGTACTTTCTAGATTGTGCAGCCGACTTAACCCTTCAGCGAATGTTCTCGATTTTGAATCCAAGTTTTTCGCGCAATAGAACCCAATTTAACCTAACCTAATAAAATGCTGACACTTTGAAGCTGGCTCAAATCTGAAGTTTTCCAATAGATGTGACGAAAAGTGTGAAAAAGCAACCCCTACGTCCGGCGAACTATTTTTTCTGGTACGGTCTAATTAGACTCTCACAAACTTCGAGCAGTGTGAAAGCTTTCCTCCGCTTGAAATGGCTTCGCTAAGCTCGAGCCCGCTTTCAGTATGTACGCACCTTTAGAAAACTTTTAGTTCAGAAGTACAACATCTTTCAAAAACACGTTTGACATTTAACCAAAAGTTTCGAGACTTTTACGGCTTTCGTAGTTTTTTTTCAATTTAAGTAAATATCACATAGGAGGCTTTAATCCACATAAGTAGCTTTTGTCAAAATCATAATTTTTAATAAAAGCATAAATAAACCAACCAGCCAAATCATGAAATATTTTGTTTCCAAGATATTAGCAAAAAGGTACTATTTTATTCTGCTTCAATCTTTTCCAAGGTATGTCGATTTATGATTCAGCTCACAGGGTATATTGAAAATACCCAATCTATTTACAGTTAAAAGTTTTGAAATAGGTAAAATTTCTTGATTCGTTCACATGAAAGTAAAAATTTCATATCTTTCATTTAATTTTTATTATCAAAACGTATTTAAGTCAGTAGTGCGCGATTCCACTCCGCAGAGCCTGGATTCAAGCCCTGGCGAAAGCAACATCGCAAAAATATATAGAAAAAAGGTGTTTTCTTAACAGCGGTCGCCCCTTTGAGTATATTTCTGTCATGATTAGTTATCAAAAACTGTTTACTAACTCAATTACATTATATGCAATTTTGTATAACATAACCTCTAACTTGGTATAATGACAGTCTCATGCCCATCGCTGGTGTGAGAGCGACTCGTGGGGAAACATTAATAAATTTACGTCAAACGCATAGAATTACGCTTCTCATACTTCCCACGACGACCTTCATTTTTTTTTTTATTGTTGTCATACATACATGGTAGTATTTTAGTATTGTACTAGGCAAACGAAGGCGTCATATTCAATCAAGTTGAATTTCCCTCAATTGCATCAGTAACCTTGAAAAGTTTATTATTTTTATTTTGCTTGAATTGAAATCGATACCTCATTCATACTTTCAATGTCGCCAAACTTTTCTTGAGTTCAATTTATATTTAGTCACCTTATTTCACAACTAAAACTACGCGAAGGTTATTAAGTGTTAATGAAGCCTAAATATGTATGCACAAATATACAGTACGTACTGGATTTTTTGTTAGACGTCCTACTTTTGCTTGCCATTGACACCTTTTTACGCAATTTTGGTTGTCATGCAACGCGCCTAGCAACGAAAATATTGCATAAGTTCGCAAAAGTACGAAATGTGCAAGAAACTAGTTCGCTGACTTGTTTTTATAAAATATGTAATAAATAAGACGTTAGTTAGACCTTGAGAAAATTATTTAATGTGCGAGTTAGAAAGTGCGTACGCATGCTATAAAGTGAATGAAAAAATAATTACATTTTTCTGCATATTTTTAGGCGTATTTGATGGCAATATTTTGTTTAGAGACCTAGATTTGCACGAATAAATGGAGAAACTACGGTTTATTATTTTAAACTTTTCTAAGTGGCAGCAAAATTGTCGTACCGTGAATTTGAAAAGCCAATAGGCTATTTTTGAAATTGCTGTCTTCCCTGATTTCAGCTTCATCCTATTTTGTGTCCTCCCAATTTAAATCAACGCGCACTCTACGAAGTGTATACCTTTCCAAAGTCTTTTCTCGTTCGCTTGGAAATATAGGGAAAGCATTCCTTCTCGCTTTTTGTGGAATTTCTGAGGACAACAATACCAATTTACCGTCTTTGTGGATGGATTCCAATTTATTTTATTAGTGTGATGCACGAATAGCCTTTATATCCACCCAAAGCTACTGTGTGGTACAACGTTCACGCGGGAGGAGTGATTGGCCGTATCTATTTGGGGGAGTCACCGGCAATACGGTCACTGTTACTGGCGAACGCTGTGGTTTCAACAAGGCGTTGCAACCGCACGCACACCACGGACCATAATGGATATTGTGAAGGAAGCGTTTCCTGGTCGCGTAATCTCCCGTTTTTGCGATTCGGCATAATCAGCAAGATCTTTTCCACTTAACAGAAAAAATTGTAAAGGTCAAAATAAAGATTTCCATCACTCAAAACCATTTTTTTTCTTTAGTAAAAAAGTCATTCAAAACCAAATTGTATGATTAATTTTGCACCACCTAGTATTTCTTCTGTTTATGCTAAAATAAATATAACAATCAGATATTGATGTGAAACAAAAAGTGTTTGCATGGACATTTTCTTAAAGAATTGCCACCTATAAAAATAACTTGCAAAATATATATCGGCGCCCCTATGCCAGAAACATGAATGTGTAAAAATGAAAATTTTGGGAAATCCAGTCCCAATAAACATTTTGGCGAACTTTCGAAAACGACCTTCGATATCCAATATGAATATCGAACTGAGAACCAACTCATAACCAACCTTAGTTTTCCAACGTTTATAGTAAATATATTGGAAATACACTCGATATGGGTTCGAAAAAAAATGGAAACCATAGTAACAAGAGAGAAAGTGATATCCAGCTCATTCTCGAACAGTGTTGCCACTTTGTGAGTAATTCCTCAAAACCGGAGGAATTTGGGGTGCGCTTGAGTATTTTTTGAGGATTTTTAATTAGAGGAATTTTTTCTCGATATGTTTGCAAATGCAACCATGTTTTACACAAGAGAGTTTTTAGGTCGATCTGCAAATTTTTGAACAAAATGCTTTCCGAAGTTTTATAAAGAGCGAAATACCCTACAAAAGCGGCTTGTCAAATATTCTTCGAATCTACTTTTCCCACTTTGTTTTACACCATGCAAACATGACTCGTTCAAGGAAAGAATTTTAGTTTTCTTCCCATTCACAATGTAAAAGGGTTTGGTTTTCTTCGATTCTTCTCTCTGCGGTTTGATCAAACGACAACATGGCGGCCAGAAAATCAAAAAGCTGTTCGATGATAAGGATATTCATATTGATTCTTCATTAGATCCAGAAAATTACAGGAAAAAAGTTTTTGAATTAAAAGATTCTTCAGGGTCATAAAAGTTTCCCAATTAAAAAAAAATATTACTGCATTGCTAATATAGCCCTTTTCTAATGCTTCAGTAGAACGTATATTTAGTAGTTTAAAAATGTGTAGAACTGACGTGAGGATCAGATTGAGCATTGATATAGTTGCGACAATATTATATACAAACCAAGGCATAAAAAAACTACGGTGATACTTTGTTTGAACCGCTAGAACAAATGACCCATTTGAATTGGAGAATGTAATTACTTTTTTTTTCTAAGTACCTGTAAATAGTATTTTCTTATCTGTAATAAGAAAATTTTAAGTGATTTTAATAGTGAGGATTTTACATTTGGTTTTGAGGAATTTGGTAATTTTTTAGTGGCAACACTGTTCTCGAAGGGAAATATAAGAAAATCACTCTCTCATTAAAATTACAATTCGATAATGGGCTGGATTTCGAATTCCGTTTTGCTGGAGAATGGCCTAGTTCTCGAATCGAATACTAATCTATTTCACATTCATTATCGAAGGTGAGACTCAAAAAAGATTAATTTTCGAATCATTTTCGAATTGTTAACCAAGCCGAATGTTTACTGGGGTCTGAAAGTTTTTTTTTTATGAGAGTTAACTCTACATCCATGTAATTGACATTGTAAAATATGTGGTTTCCTTGTACATACCATGCGATGTTGGTATAGCATAAAACATCCAAAGGTTAATCAAGTCAACCCATTAACTCAAAATTGATAAACTTGTACATTCATGCTTCTGGCATGAGGGGGACGACATGATATTAGTAATGAAATTGCCAATCGAGCTGAAATTTGACAAATCAACCATGTTTTGAAGTCTCGACACAATAATCAACTTTCTTAAATAAAATGTATTATTTTTGGTGATATAATTTAATTTCTTGTTTGTTACATTTGTAATTATAACGTGAAACCGAACTTCATGAGGTCCGAGCTGTTGGCAAAACCTAATATAGTATGTATGTAGACATCCATTTACAGTAGACATACCAGATCGAAATAAAAAAATCAATTTTGAATCGATTCGAATCGAAATCAAAATACTCGATGCAGGAAGAAATCGTCAAAAAATAAATCGAATCGATCTCCCAAGCCGAATGCTTGTATCTTTGTTTGATTCCCAGAACGATGTTGTTGTAATTGATATTGACGTTGTTGTCGTTTGGCTCAGTAACTTAAATTTGTTGAGCATCTCTGATTTGAACGGCACTTAAGTTTGATTTTGGATATTGGATTACCTTTATAAAAATATGTCAAACAAGTGGCAACACTGTTGCTTGCTCCTTGCAATTGTTGTTGCATAAGTTTGTTTGTTTATATTGTGTACTGATTGTTCTTTGGCAAGATTGATAAAACAACTTATCCATCAATCTTGTCCCCTAGCCAATATTAGCTATTTAAGTGCAGATGAAATGTATGATCTGAAAATGAATTTTCGAAGTTAATCAGCAATCTCTACTTAAATAGGCCATCTAAAATTGGGCCTTAAAGAAACAAAATACGGCCCTCTAACCAACACTGAAATTACAAATATTATTTTAAATATATTTTACAACATGCAATGCTATAACGTCAATGTCTTAATTTATCCAAAAGCTATCAGGTAGCTAACATTCCGCAAATACCAAAATGAAACTGAGCAGGTTTTTCTGTAATAAGATAAGAAATGAACATTCAACAGAAACTTCATAAGTTCTTCTTCTTAAAATGGTAAAATATTTTTTCGAATCTTTGTTTTTTTTTTATCACAAAAGAGAAAAAAATTTGTTTTATTTCAAAATTAACCACAATTTTAGAAAATTGATTATAAATCAATACACTAGCCCAATAAAGCTTACGTATATAGATTTTTTCGCCATACAGATTTTTTAAAATTTTTTTATTTTCGTATTCAACAAATTGTTATTATTTAAGTATGCAGTTTTGTAGGGCATTTTCTACCATACAAAATATGCTCGAAAAAATTGGCACAGTTCTTAGCCTTGCTACAGCATACCAAATGACCGAAAATTTTTAAAATCGGACAATAACCACGCCCACATCCCATATAACGGTAATTTAGAGAAATACGAAATCTTCGATAAATCCATTTATTAAAAATTGATGCTTGCGACAATTCTTTACCAAGAAATACGTTTATGATAAAATTTTGGAAAATGGGCGTGGCACCGCCCACTTTTGATCACATATATCTCGGTAGCTGTTCTACCAATTTGTACCAAACTCGGTATGGTTATTGCGCTTGCCACGCAAAACTAAAATTACGGCCGCTTTTCATATAACGGTAAATTTCAGAAATGCTTGAAACTACACATTTCAAAATTTAAGGAAGGCTAATTTACTCAAAATTGATACACTCCGGCTTACCATGTAGCGGTACTTGCGCCGGGTATTTAATGTTCGGCTCCGCCCGAACTTAGCCTTTCTTACTTGTTTCAATATAATTTTTCTCCAATTCGCGCTTTGGTTTTTTTTTTTTGTTAAATAAAATAGCTCAAATACTCTAAATTACAGCTGGATGCAATATACAAACCCCTTAATTTTTTGTTGTAGCCTCCGATTCAAATTTGAATGACTAAATGGTGATTTGATTTTCCATATTTTCTAATGCAATGTTTTATGCATCAATTGAGAAAAAATCGAATGGATCCAGTCACGGATCGAGTCGGAACTAAAAAAATCGACAACAAATCGAATCGGAAGGGCTTGATTAATCGATTTAAAAACGGCATCTCTAATTTACAGTAGATTTTTATTTTCACATACCTCTGTACTCTCAGCTAATCTCTATTAAACGCATTAAAAATTGAATTTTCCTCTTCAGTAATCTTAAATGCAAATTTCCTTTATGTTCTACTACACAATAAACATACATATAGACATTGAGTGTGCAATTATGCATACCTAAATGTGCATCTAAATGTACATTTTTATATATGCACATGCATATGTATGTACGTGAATCAGATTTGCATACCAAGCGTTGAAAAATCGCTTTCGCGAATATAAAACTTCCATTACCATAACCCATTTCTTGTTCATGCTATAGCCGCTAAATTAAGTTGCAGCAGTTAAGCTGCCACTCTATTTCGATTATTAAAGCCATAGTTATACATACATATGTATTATGTTGGATTATTTCCTTCTTTTTTTGTATGCACAAAACTGATGAGTTTTCCTCAAAAGCTTGTATAAGCACTTCTTGTTTAGTTCCTTTTATATGCATCGACGGTGAAACTCTCAGCCATTAAAAAGTGGTATATACACCTGAAGCTAGAATGCACTCATTGCCATACCCAATTTTCCGCACAAATGAATGCATACAAGTGAGTAGAGAATGTAGAAACCCTGTAGAGAGAATTTCAAGTAGTACAACAATGGCATTTGCTTACAAAAAATTTCCAAAATTAATATATAAATATATTTACATTTTTAGTCAAGTGAATGTATTATCTCGCCAAAGCCAATCGAAATAATTCAATATGCATGGACTATTTGCGCCATTCTATGACTAGAAAGAAGCTCATAGTGGGCGCATCACCATACTAAGCGATATCAGCTTAACAAATCTTATATCTACTGCAAAATTTTGCAAGGAGGGAGATTGGGTGAGGCGATAGATCCGTCGGTACTCAATGAGGCTTAAGTTTTCGCGTGAGGTCTTGGAATTATCCCCGTTCCACTAAAACCAACTTAAACTCAGTAAAAATCTCTCTACACACAGAAAAAAGTCAGCTAAATATATTTCTCTCAGCACATGATTTGGTAACTAAATCAAATTTTTAGCGGACTTTTTATGGTCGTATACAGACTTTTAATATATATATATTTACTTAAGATCGCCTGGTTCGTAAAAGACTTTACTATTTAGGTTTTTTGTTCTTCCTGCAGCAGCCGTTCGAACTTCATGTATTCCTACCAAACAGTATCTGGTAAGAACCGCGTGTGGCTATGGAGACTTCCAACCTTTCAATTTTAAGTTGGCTTAGCAAAGTGTTCTGGCGATTTGACATTTAATCCTACCTGTCATCTATCGTTTGAAATTTTAGCGAAATTTTCATTAAATTAAAGTTTCCAGAATGCCAGACAATATGCCTGCGGAATGTATTAGCCACCTCGTTTAGGTTTCAGCGGCATTCAACAACTATCTCCGAAATCAGCGTGATTGTTATCAGGGAATTAATAGCAGCCTGGCTGCCGGTGATCTCTCCAGTTCTACGCAAACTGATCTAAACTAGGGCAAAGGATGGACGGTGCTGTCTTATGGAAAAGCTAAGATCAAACCAGTCGTTCCATATGTCTGATCATTGCATTATTTTTCATGGTTTTCTATGCCAAATTAGTTTTTTTTTTGAAACTGTAGAACACTTTCGGTTCAGTGGCAGCCACGGTTTGCCACATCCTCTTTTAGAACGTTAGCTAAGCGACTAAGCTGAATCAAGGAATACCAAAATCGTGGATAACTTCCGCAAATACCAAAAATGTATCATTTATTTAGCAGTTAGCTTTTCAAATGGAATTTTTATCGGGGCCTAGTTAGTATCATACTCGTTTCATTTTCGTCATTCCGAAACGGATTGGGTATTCCGCTTACTCCCTGAAAGCGTTTTACAAAGGAATTCTCTTTTAAAGAGACAAGCTTAGGACCGATATACATATATACCTGATACCTACTGTAAAGCGGAACTCATGTGACCGGATAAAACGTAGAATCTCTTCGTCTTCAACAAGGGCGATGTTTCTACAGTTTTAGGATTGTTAATAAGGGTACAAAAGAGCATGTGACCCTAAGGCACTACACATCAACATTTTTCGAAGGTTGCAAAAGTTGAGGAAATGATACGAGCAATTGCCCGGAGGACATGATTTCGCGGTATTATAAAATCTGTGTCCAAATCAATGGCAACGGAAGCCACGATAACCAAATCTTAGTTATTTTAACTCATGAATCCTGGAAAGACGGAGCTCGTACTATTCACCAGGAGGTACAAAGTGCCTCATGCCCTCGTTGGAATTCGGACCAGTCCTACTCTACTGGTAAATGCTATGCTCAGCGTCGCACCTGTATATGGGCACTCGAAAATTCTCAAAATCTTTGACTTCCTACCGGAAGAAGTGGATCGGAATGATCCGAGACTGGCTCCAATCGGATCCTTCTCCACGCACATCCCTTCAAGAGGTGAATGGGAGAATAGCAGTCTGTGTAGCAGAGGGCCAATAAACATCTTCACGGATGGATCGAAGCTGGACAGGAGAATTTCAGGAGTTGTCTACTGTCAGAAACTCTCATCGGATCTTATGTTCAGACAACCGGATTTATGCAGCGCCTTTCAGGCAGAGGTGGCCGTAATTACAGAGACAGCCGATTGGCTATGCACCAATGTTTTGACGACTAGGAGGTTAAATATCTACTCTGATAGCCAAGCGGCAATCAGGGCGCTGGAATTGATCATGGTACGCTCGAAACTGGTTGGGGAATGCCTGAGATCTCTCTTAACCGCCTCGTAATACTTCCAAATCAAGGTGGTTTGGGTCCCAGGTCACAGTTATATCACTGTAAATTGCAGAAATGATGAATTAACTAGGCAGGGCACCCTCCAAGCCATCACCTCGGACAGGGAGAGCATAGGACTTCCATTGACAATCTGCGGCCTACTCCTGGACAGATAAGCTGGTAGTCGGCTCAACGAGCGCTGGGAAAAAACCACGATATGCAAAATTGAAAGGTTGTTGTTGTTGTTGTAGCGGCTACAACAACTCCGCCGAGGACGATTGGTATCTCAGTCGTTGTCGTCAAGTTCCACTAACGGCAGCCCTAGGAGCGTGCAGCTTCTGTTGGGTTGGTCTATAGGGACAAAGCCGTTAGGGTTGTCGGGTTTTCCGGGCATGCGAAGAGATGTTTCGAGTCATGTGGGGTCTCTCGTCTATGTCCGGGGGCGGTATGCCTAGAACGGCATTCACAGATCTAGAGTCTACATAACTCGAGACTGACTCCCTGTGAATGCCTTATAAATGTTTTTGTTTTCTTTTTAGTCTCGCGCATTGTTTCAGAATCATTTTTTTTTTTTAAAGGCTACTTCTCCCAATAAGTGCCCGCCCGCTCACTACTTGTGACGCATACGCTTAGCTCTGTTAATAAGTAGCCAGTTTGAAAACAAAATCAGTTCCGCAGTGATCGGCTTAAATAAACCGCTCTACAGCTATTCGCGCTGTTTTAAAACTCGTTTGGTTTCGAATGGTTAGGGGGTAACTCTTTGTACTGGAAGAGCTGGTGGTGTTGCTCAACTTCATTTTATAGTCTTACACCGTGGCGTATAAGCAACGAAACTCCATGCTAACGAAAACAGCCTTAAAATCATCAACGGGATGGTGAGTGTCGATACTCTTCTCGCGGATGTTTTAATAATATGAATACCTGGTCTATGGAGGATATTTATTTGTATCACACCAAAACCACTCTGAGATGGTCCAATCAGTTTACTCGCGGTGAGCTTATTTGCGTGATTTTCAGGTGGCTGATTTGGCTGTGGTTGGCTCATATGGCAGGATCGCCTTTTTTCTGATTGGCATGCTGATATTTCGACAATATTTAGCATTTAAATTTGTGTTTCGTCTCGCTCTCCCTACATGGCTGACATGCCTTTCGTTTCTGCATCACTCTCCACATTATTAAGTCCAACAATGAGCTGGAAATTAACTGCCAGCTAGCTTTCTATAGATACGCTTGTGGACTTGTATATAAGCAAGAAAATATGTACATATGCGTGTATGTATGGAAATCAGTATCTATGTAGGTATATGTATACATATGTAGGTACATATATTTGTAAGAAGTAAAATAAATGCACACTGACGCTGCTAACCACACCGTGATTGTGTTGATCTGCGCCGACGATGAACGTGATAATGAATATTACTTGTATGTCCATCTTTGTGGACATAAGCGGAAAAACTATGGCAGCCGCGAATCGACGTCATCAGCATTGTCATCGTTGCTGTTGCCGAGTCCACAGCCGGCACCGTTGTAATGAAAATCCGCATTCAAACCGGAACCGGAAGCCCAATTGGAACACACACATACTTATAGCCATGCATACAAATATAAATAGGTACATATGCATGTGTGTGGTACTACTGTCCGCATACCGCAGTGGTGAGTGGGTTATATATACGGTGACCATTCGTACCGATTTTGAGAAAATTGTACCGCTGAATATTTTTTAAAAGTCCCTATTTTTTATATTTGTACCGATTAAGTCCCGATTTTCAGTGTTTTCTTTATTCATTTATTAAGAATCTCCCTGTACTCTGGCCGACAAAATATTTTTCGTACAAACGAGGTAGCACTTTCGTTATCACAAAGGACATAGAATATAAGTGAGCCATAGCCCGCATCCTTATTAACAATAATGGGCTACAAACCTGCATATTCAAAACGATTCTAGAAAATCTGATTAAAATGTTTCAAATTGTAATGAACATTTATTCTAATTCGTCGAATTTTTATAAAAGCTCTACAAATTTTGAAATTTTGATTTGCGTTTTTTTTTTTTAGATAGTAAGTTATATTTTCATAAAAAAATAATAAATATTTTTCAATATTTTTCTCTTTGTTTTGTTTTAAATATAACTGTATTTAGCCTTTTTATTCTAAAAACAAAATTGTATGTTCGGATTCGATGCTTTTGAAATGCCCCGATTTTTGGCCACAGAAATCTGGTCACCGTAGTTATATACCTATATGCAAATACGCAAAGTGATGCAGTTTAAAGACATATATGTATATGCATTGTGTTTGTGTTGTCGGCTTGTACTACAATTTCAACACATGCCACGTTTAACAGGAAATATTTTTGATGCGCCCTGTAGGCAAAAAATAACTGAATAGGTAAGCGGAAACTTCAAAGACTATTTTATTTCCTAACTTTGAAAAAAATAAATTAAGGAGTTTCCAGCTGTCTGAAAATTTCAATTTAAGTAAATTGGTAAGATAAAGTAAATAGAGCAATATGGGTTTTACAGAAAGAGGTTTATAGCCGAAAATATTATTGAGCGAGTTTGCCACCTGTTTGAAAAGTTTTATTTAATAAAATTGATAAGATAAAATAAATATTACATTAAATATACCAAAGAGGTTTAGAAGGCTTAGGAGGAGGGTTGCCACCTGTTTGAAAAAAAGTATTTAATTAAATTGATAAGATAAAGTAAATATTGCAAAATGGCTATCAAACAAAAGAAGTTTAAGAAAGTTTACTGTCGAAAATGCCACCTAATTGAAAATTTTACTAAATTAATTTGAAAACGTAAATTAAATATTAGGTACAAAATGGGTGTCGACGATAGGTATTTGAGGAATCTTTGGTTTAGAAATATTTTGAATTGAGTTGTCACCTATCAAAGTAGTAAAAACTAAAATATTAAAATTAAATCAAATATTAGATACAATATCAGAACTAAATAAAAATTGTTTGAGAAATCTTTGCCAGGCAATGTTTTTGAAAATGTTCCACCTACTAAAGGCCGAACATAAAGAAAATTTTAATGAACGAAAAATTTACAACATATTACCAAATATCCGGTGTAACGATTCAAATGATTATTTGGTTTTTTTTTGTTACTCTCTCTCTAACTATATAGTACTTCCAAAACTCGTATGGCCTTATTCATGAAAAATAAAGTAGATTTAAAGTGCTTTATAGGACCGTTTTCTGAAGTAGATTTTAAACATTTATCTGTAGTTCAAACACATTTTTCAGAACAAAATTTGTGTTTAAAGGGCAGATAAATTTTAAAACTCACTTGAGAAAACGGCCCTTAAAGTCCTTTTTATGAACTTGGGTGTTAGTTAATATTGCTTTAAAGATATTTAGATAGTAGGAAAATATCGAGTTTCTCCTGGAAATTCAATTTATAATCCTGTAACCGCATTTTTTCAAAGGCGTGCTAATTCAATATTTGTCTTATTTGATACTGTGTGCAAAAATCATTCAAAGACCGTAAATTTATCATCTATCAAAAACTGAAATTAAATTTGTTTGTAATTTGTAAAAATCTGCCTACTTTATAAGTAAATACTTTCAAAACGCGAAGCACGCTAGGTCTGCGTTCCTACATGGTATCTAAAAATTTCTTTACGCTTGTATTAGTGTACACTTGTGCCGGTTTTTCGTGCGAACGTCACGTCCGTTGGTTGCGCGATGCCGCATATAATTTATGCAAAATGCTTTACTGCACCGAACCTTTTAAATTTTTATACTTATAGGCTTTTACAAGTCAGCAACAATTGTGACGCATATGCGTCGCCGCAAAAATGGCTTTTTCGAATGCCATTCCAGGGACATAATGAAAGAACACATACACTGCCGGAACAAAGTATTGGCACAATAAATTTTTCACAATGTATGCAACAATTTTTATTCTAATATTTTTCCGCCAATTTTTTATATAAATATGGTTCATTCTACAACAAAAAACATAAAATTATAATTCCTAAACTTTGTGCAAAACTCGCGAAAATTCAGCAAATGTCCATGCAAATTTTTTTGAGTACGCAGTTTTGCAGTCCATTAAATTCTAGTAAAAAGGTGCGAATTCGGAGTTCGTCAAAAACCGCATTGATTTTTGAGAATTTTTTTTCGTTAAAGGTGTTTTGCATTTTTTCCTTATAAAGTATTTTCGAAAAAAATTGTTCGTATGGAAGAGACTGCGTGAAAAAAAAAATACCAAGAATCAACGGTAATTCTTAGCTTCTTAGAACTTGCACTTTTTTATAATAAAATTTATTGGGCTACAAATCTGCATACTCAAATTAATTTTAAAAAATCTGAATTTTCGCGAGTTTTGCACAAATTTTAGGAATTATATTTTTATATTTTTTGTTGTAGAATAAACCATGTTTTTATACAGAATTGATGGAAAAATATTAGAATAAAAATTATTGCAAATATTGTGAAAAATTTGCTGTGCCAATACTTTGTTCCGGCAGTGTATGTATGTATAATGCTTATTCTTGTTGAAATACTTTGTGGAACGGAAATTGTAATATGTTTGCTTGAGTAGTCACGGCCAAAATTAATTTTTGATGAACTAAAATATTATGAAGATGGCCGAACACAGAAAGCATTTAAATTTATTGTTTGCACAGTTTTGCGCAGAAAATAACAATGGTTTATTCTTTTGGGAGTGACTAGTGACTGAATGGCGTTTAGATTACCTGAATATTATGAAGTTTTAAAATCTCCTCAGTAGGGCCAAGGTTAGAGAGGAGAGACTAAGGTCTATATACATACCTAGAAAAGAAAAATCAAATTAAAAGAAGTAAGAACATTTGAAAATTTCACTTTAAAAGATTGCTGCATTTGAAAATATGTATATATTCTCACCATACATATATAAAAAATCATATCTAAACAATCAGAGGTATAGAGGATATATAGCACCAATCTAAGTGATTTTCACTGCTGTGTGATCGGTATGTAAACCGGTAACACAATTTAATGGGTTTAGCTTCCTACACAAAGGAGAAACATATATCGCAAAAACTGGTATCTGAACAATCAGTGGTATAAGAGATAAAGCTTATACAGCATAGATTTTGACGATTTTGTCAGTAGATTTGATATTAATAGCTTACGAAATTTATCGGTTTTAGCTGTCCAAATAAAGGAGTTTTACAGTAAAACCCCATATCTGAAAAATCAAGTGTATGGAGGCAATAAATAGGTTATAGTGATTTGTTTGTTAATTTTACTATAAACTTTCAGTTGATAATGAGTGAAAATAGTGCGAAATTTCATGTTTCTAGCTGCATATATGGAGAAGTTATAACAAAGAATCTCATATCTGAACAATCAGTTGTATGGAGTCTATAGGTTATAACGACCCGATCTTCGCATTTTCACTGTTAGTATTTTTTTTTTTTAAATGGGTGAAAATAGAGCAACATTTCGTGTCCCCGGCTGCATAGATGGAGAAGTTACGACAAAAAATCTCATATCTGAACAATCAGTTGTATGGAGGCTATAGGTTATAGAGACCTGATCTTCGCCACTTTCACTGAAAGTATTTGTTAAACACTTCCATCTCGTTTCGGTACTTAATTTTTCAAATGAAAACACTCCAAGTAACTTTAAGTTATAGTTGAACATATTTTTTATAAAAGATTTAATAAAGTCAAGCCCTACACTATCTTTAAATCGCTGCCAAAAGAACGCTGATGAAATTAGAAAATTAAATCCCATTAAATTTATGCATTGCATACGCTCGTACAAATTCAATCAGTATTTTCCCATCCAATTGCCGTAAAATATTTTAATTTTCTAAGTATTCCTATTCAACAAAGCATTTCAGTTTTCTTTGCCTATATTACTTACGATTTTGCAATTCAATCTGGGCATCTAACTTGCAACATTAAACTTTAGTTGTCTTGCAGTTGGCTTATTTTGCAAAAGCACATCCCTTACACATCTATGTAAGTATATAAATACTGGTATTCCTCGGATACGTCTTTCAAGCTTTGTGCATTTGAGCAACACACAATTTAACTCATTAATGTTTATAAGTTTTTAATGATATTAAAGGGGAAATATGTACGTAGCAACATCCGCTTGAAGTATGCCTTTTGAAGCTGCAGGGCACGCTGTGCAAGCCCATTGGCTTTTCAATTGTAACTTTTGCTCCTTTGTGTAAATAAGATATATTAATGTGTAATAGTATGCGTACTTTTGTTATCCTACTTTTGTGTGTTGTAATATTATGAGTTTGACACAATTGCATTGGTTCACATTTGGTTCAAAATATTAAGATTAGTATTTGCATGGAAATCTTCACATAATTAATATTATGGAAGTTTATATTGTAGTAGCATAATGAATTTCTCGGGATGCGGATTATAAAATTCATTCCACAGAACTGCATGTGTGCACATTAGGGTACCCGTCAACAAAGTTGTGATTTTTCCACCGGATTTATGGAGTTCGCTATATTCCAGGTCTTCCGCCAAAATATTTCGGAGATATTTTAAAACTTACGTGAGCTAGACTGGTTTGAAAATATCTCCAAAATCTAATTTATTTGATGGCGGTGATACAATTTTTAGAAATTTTAATGTATAACTTTTAAACTCTTCTATCATCTGAGGCTATTTGTGTAAAAAACTCAATTTTCGGAGGTATTTTCGAATGCATACATCTAATATAAATCTTTATATTTTTCCGAAATATTTTGGCGGAAGTCTTAAAACATTATAGATTGTTTAATGTTGATGTAAAAATCACAACTGATTTTTTTTTGTATGGAGGGTGATGTACCCTAATGCACATATGTTTTTTTTTTTGTATTTGTAAACTTTTACACGTGAAATATATGAAGATTGTATGAAATAAAGGAAGACATCAAGGATTAGCAGAACTGTAAGAATCAACAAGTAAGAATTTTTGGATTGGTGGTATTGATCAGATTCGAATGAAAGTCTAGATCGACAGGATAAGAAAATAAGATCTTCAAATAGTTTTCAAATGTGAGAATTACTTATATAAGCTACCACGGGCTTACCCAGGTTAGGTTAGGCTTTGCTGGCTAACCCTTAAGAGGTCTCACATAGACGAAGATAATGTCCATAATGTTGTCAGTTACGCTTACGATCCATGAATCAGAGCATTAACGCAATGTGAAAGAACATTGGCGTTTCTTTAGCGAATTTTTGCAGACACTTTGGTTCTCTGTGGTTTACTGATTGTAAGCCCTGCTGCTGTACCTAGCCGAGCAATGCGAGTCTCTGTCTGCTGAAGGCTGGACGCTCGCAAAATCATATATTCCACAGTTTCTTTGCTCTGTTCCTATACTTTTTGTCCTCTTTAAGACCTTACTTAAGCGATGTACTTCCAGCAGACAATCCTACCAAGTCTTGAGTCCGTTCTTCTTGTTGATAGTATGAAATCAGTAAGTTTACGAATATTATCATTTGAAATACGCATAGCCTTTGCAAGTCTGTAAACTTGAGGTTTTTTCAATAGCCTATCCGCCTGACAGTACATGAACAGATCTTGCCGGCCGGAAAGGTTACCCTTCTCAGGTTTCCACATGTTAGATTATATCCTGGTGTTGCCAAGATAAACGCAGGGAAAATCTAATTAGCACCTGCAAGTCAATTTTGTGGGCCTTATGCATAAAAACTGAACTTAAGCTCGGACTATATTTTTGCACTGATGAAGCGAGCTGAAACTGAAGAATTTGCACTGAAGTTTTAGTAGGAGCTTGAGCTCACTTTTTATGATGCATGAGGCCCATTGTCTGCTAACGCCGTCCATGACACTGTGAGAGGTAATCATTACTGAGAAAATCTCTCAAGAGCAATGAAGTTGGAACCTGTATTCTCAAATGCGATTTCTGTGACCGATGATTAAGGTTTGCAAAAAAAAACCTTGCAGCCTGATAGTTTAGCATTGTATCGCAGATGCTTGCCAGAGCTTGTCCTGTTGGTGACAAGGAATATCTGGACAGCACCAAAATCAGTTGCCCAAGTCGAGGTTTTGAGCGCTAGACCTAGTCCGCAAAATAAGAGAGATCGCTTTCAGCTGCAGAAATGAAACTCTCTGATGAGTTCTTGTATACTACAGCCAATTTAACCTCTGGTGCAGAAATTTTGCCATTATATTTTACTGCTGTGTTGATGTCGCTTGCCAGAGCTTATCATGACGGTATCAACAAAACCCTTGTCAGAAAAAACTTACCACAGGATTGGTTAATCCAGTAAGATGTTGTAGGATACAACCAGTCCAGCCACTGCTAAAAAGTATCTCAGTTAAGGAAATCTTCCCCACATAAAAATGGATTATCTCAAATGGAAACTATTATTCTGGAGCCAGCCCAGGCTCTATGAAGATACACTTGTTTCAAGAAAACCTACCCTAGCCCATCAAGGTTAACCTTTTAAGGTGGTCGCATGACAGATATTATCCTGGCGTTGCCATCGTAAATGTAATAGAGAAAATCTGTCTTGGTAGTGCCAGTCCACCAGCGCCAGAAGTGATTATCTCTGACCAATTTTTTTGTCCAAATTCTATTGGGTAAGAAAATGTTTAAGAAAATCAAGTAAACGCCGGAATAGATTATCTGTAAAAGGAATTTCCATGCCAAAACCTGTTATGGCACTCGAGAAAATCTCAGTTACCGAAATGTGACCCATGTTGTGATCTTTTGATGTCTGGAAAGAAATTTGTATATCGGGTATATCCGCCACTAGTGAGGCATCTCCGAGAACGTTATCCCTGGCTAGCTTATCAGCTCTCGGAGTTTCAGAATTCTAGCCCGCCTCTAGATGAAGTCAGGACTTTGTCTAGAGAATTTCCTGCCGGGTTGTGATCTTTTGATTTCTAGAAAGAAATTGGTATATCCGTCACTAGTGAGGCATCTAAGAGGATGCCTTCCTTGGCTAGCTCGTCCGCTCTCTGAGTTTCAGAATTCTAGCCCGGCTCTAGATGAAGTCAGGACTTTGTCTATAGAATTTCTTTCCAGGTTGTGAGCTTTCGATTTCTGGAAAGAAATTGGGATATCCGGTATATCCGTCACTAGTGAAGCGTCTAAGAGAACGCCATCTTTGGCTAGCTAGTCAGCTCTCTCACGACCTCCTATACCCTTATGTCCTGTGACCCAATATACGCGTGCGGTTTTGCGTTATAGTGAAGTAGTGCCTTAGTCACCGCCTAACTAATTTCATTTAGAATTGAAAAACCTGATAAAGATCTCAATATTTTCACCTCACTTGATGTATCCACCTCACTTCTATACTAACTAGTTAGTTAAGCATAACCTCCATTGCGTCGAAATAAATACGCCATTCATTTCAGTAAAATGTAAATGTAATTGTGATTATGTCCCTGAATGCGCACGACTGACTATATGAAAATATGCTGCACCCTCCCTACTCTCCATTCCTCCTCTCCACTTGGCTCGATGGCGCACAGTGGGAGAATATGCACTTAAATTGGTGTAAATTCAAGTGTTGGCACAATTCTTAACGTGCCATATTCCAGGGGCATGTCTTTGCGGTCGAAGTCTGTGTTCCGAATGTATTCGTAGAAAGACAAATGGGGCCAGAATAAATATTGTGTAGGATATTCAGGCAGTGTTAAAGGCCTTAGAGTCTTTTAAAACTGCATCAAGGCTTGTGGCCTCTTGAACCACCTAGGAGCCCACAATAGCGTAACGCTGAGGTGTGTTCCGAGACATGAAGGGTTTGAAGCCAACGAAAAGTCTGACTGTCTCGCAAAGCGTGGAACGGAAATACGCTTGCATGGTTCCAAGCCATTATGCGGTACATCTAAAAATATACTGCAGAACTACTTAGGAGCTAAGAAGAATCTCAGATTGCTGCCCACTGGCGGAAGGAAAATATAATAATACAACCAAAGAGATTCATAACTCCCCCCAAGGGGAGCTCCGAAAGACTCCTCCTTGTACTTTGAACTCTTACTGGCTACTGGACAGCATACTACCATTTGAATCAAACAGGGCTTTCTGTAGAGACAGACTGTAGGTTTTGTGGGCTGGTGGAGGAAACTCCAGAGTATATTCTATGTACCTGCGCACGAAACATGAATCGTAGACTGATACACTTTGGAGAATGATTTTCTTCTCCATATAAAATTTGGAATATGGCACCGTCCAAAGTGCTTAGATTTTTGGATAGCCTAAGGTTGGAGTGATTACGATAGATCTTCTTAGGTCGCATAAGCTTGCACAGTAAAATGGATTGTTATACACAGTTAATTTGTTTTATTGTACTAGCTGTGTTTTAGTTTTACTCAATGTTAAGTTATCTAAGTTATCATTTTTAATAAACTTGACATTGAAAAAAAAAATTTTAAAAACTCAAAAAAAAATGTTTGGTAGGTTTTGTTGGATTTTGGTTGGAACTTTGGTAAGAAAAGAAATTTGTCTGTGGCAACACTGGTTATGAATGAAATTCTCGTTCTGCTAACTATGACATTCTCGAGAATTTCTAAATATTTTATTGCTTGCCTCTTGAGCTTCCTCTGGTTCAACTGGTTCTATCAGAAACATTTGATTGCTTGCTCTGTGTTACTCCAACAAAAAACTGGTGTAGAAAATTGTTCTCTTAGTTGCTCTAGTTCCACTAAGGGGCCCATGAAACAAAAAGTAGAGTAAGTTAGAGCAAGAAAAAACACCTTAAACCTTAATTAAGACACATTCTCAGAAACCCAAAAAAAGTTAAATGCGCATTTTTACCAACTTTTAAATTGTGAAAATTTAATTCGTTCTTTTATCCATATCTATACTGTTTACTTATACATAGTATTATCTTGTAAAGCTAAGTGTGCAGAAAAATATACTGACAGACCATACAAATTAAAACCAATCCTCTATACTGTATTTTAGAATGCTATTTATGTATTAAGTGTAGAGAACTCAAAAATTATAATTATAGAGTTTCTCTCTTCTCTCTTGAATCTTCCATTTTGAATTCTGCGAATTTGTTGACGGATTTTTCGTCAGCAATTTCGATACCCCAGAAAGCCTTACTTTTACTTTTGTAAATCTACGTGTTTCAAGCGAGTTTCGTCGATTTTCAATTTTTGGTCGCCGTATTGGATCCACCATTTTGAATTTTAATAAATTTATTTTGATAGGCATAAATTTCTTTCACTTATAATTTCACAAAAGAAAACAAGCACGAATGAGCACTAGTTTGCTAGGTTTTAGGAACATTTCTCTCTTATATTATTTTTACACGCTTCGTTGTATGTACTTGTATGATTAGCACAAAAACTCTTAAATCAAAAAAGGCGCTGGCAGGTGTCGTAGCTAATTGAATCACCATTACTTAAAAATTGTGGCAACAATTGAATTTATACCAATTTAATTGCATATTCTCCCACTGTGCGGCGGCCAGTGGAGACATCCCAGTGATGGAAAAGTAGGCACAATAGTGCCATTTTTGGCACAATCATAAATTACACAAGTTTCGCCAGTATATAACAAACAATCGTATCGTCGGTTAATGTACAAAACCGCGTATCAATAAAATGCAAAACCGCGTATGTAGGTTGCATAAATTATTTTCAAGAGAGTAGAAACACTCATTTTTTAAAATGGTTCTCTTTTTTATAAAGCAATCGTATTTCTGGCTAGTATATTTCAGGCCGAATGGATGAGGATTGGGCCAAGAGCTTGTGTGAGAAAATCCAATTTTTGGTAACAAATGCCAGTTACGCGATTTTGCAGAATTACCATACACGGTTTTGTACTTTAAACGACGATATATTACTCACAGATTCGAAAAGTGAAAATTAAAATCACTTAAAAGTTAAAATAAGAACCATTATATAAAATTAATAAAAAGTATTCAATGTAAAGAATAGTCACAACTGGTCAAAATGTTGCACTGCTATTATTTCGCACATAGGTATGTATATGTGTGTAAACAGGTCCGAATAGTTATATTTAAGTGTAATTGGAATGTAACACAACATTTTAATATGATTTTACTCTAATAAATAATTCAATGAAGTACATTAAAAATGAATACTATTTCTAAAAATACATATCTGGTTCTTAAAAAGCCTTAAAAGAAAGCAATTTTAAATTTGTGGCACTTTCATCTCGATTTGGCACTATTTTTGAATTTTTGGAATTCCATCACTGAGACATCCACTGGGATTTGTATGCTTTATTATGATTGCGTAAATGAAATTAGCAGCAACTGAGGATTTGCGGCTGATGGCTGTGTGACTGATGCATAACAATTAGATTTATATGCGCATACACATACACACAAACAAACACAATATTAAATGAATTGCTACAGCTGCTGCGAATGAGAAATTATATAAGTCAGTAAGTTAGTAGTTGTGCAGGATGGTTTATTTTCACTTATTGACAGATAACGTTTATGTAATGGGTCATAAAATTTTATTGTTTGCGTGGCAGTTGAGATCTTTAGGGTACATTTTTCTTCAGCAATAAGAACAATAAGTAAATTTATTTAAGTGCAACAATAGACATTGGAATTTTCGTATGATTAATTTATGAAAGAGTTGATGATCCGAAAATTTCTATAAGCTGCTGGATTACTAAATGAACGACGAATTATTTAACCGGAAATGTGCGTAGCTAGGTTAGGCTAGTTGAATATAATTACGCTGAATCAAAGTATTGAGTACCAAAATAGTAGATGTTGAATGCGATTTTAACTACAATTTTAGGCAGTACTTATATTTTTTCTTAACAGCGGTCGCCCCTCGGCAGGCAATGGCAAACCTCTGAGTGTATTTCTGTCATGAAAAACAGCTTCTCATAAAAATACAATCGCCGTTCGGAGTCGGTGTAAAACTGTAGGTCCCTCCCCTTTGTGTGGCAACATCAAGGCGTACGCCACAATTTGGAGGAGAAGCTCGGCCAAGCACTAACATATGTGTAAGCTCCAATCTATTATTATATTCTATTATTACTTATATAGAAATGAAGGCCTTTTAATTTGTGAATTTCATTATAGTACATATATTTCTATCCTATGAGGATTTCAGAAATTTTTACTTCAACAAATAACTCCATACATCATTTGAGAAGTTTATTTAGGCTGGAAATAGTATGTAAATGAAATTATAAACAACGTTGTCAGCTGCTCTGGAATATCAAGGCTTGTAGGCTCACTATTTGTTTATAGCCAGGGCATGCACAGAATGTTTAAAAAATCAGCAAATGTGACAATGAAACGTTTAAATTACTTGAGCACTCTGAAGTGGTTAAATATCAAGGAATTTCTCTCCACTTGGTTAGAACTTCACTTGCTCGTATTTGGGGTATGCACTAGAGTAGTGTTACAGGAGGAAAATCTATTTGATTAATATTTACTAGCATGACCCAGTTGTCGAAATTCGACATCTATTTTCATAAACTTTTGAATTTTACCTGTCACCAATACTAACTCCTTTATGCGAATTACTATTTTGAAATCCACCAGCGTAATTTATAGCGAATTTACAGGAAAACTTAAAATCGAATTATGAACGTTAATACCGGATTGATTAATGCTAATTCTACCAAGTCTCCTCCTCAGTAGCTTTTGAAAATAGGCCGAAAAAGGCACCTCGATTTCCATTTATAACAAATATGCATATGTATTTGTATGTTTAGATGAGATGTTCATCACTGACTAATGTGTCAAACAATTCAGACTGTAAATAAGCCCGCAAGTACGGTATTGAAAATATATGTTGCTATGTCAAATTTCAGGACCTTAGCTTAGGCGGTTACAGAGATGACAGATAAGAGAATTTCAGTTTGAATGGGCGGTGCCACGCCCTGCTGTGTCAAATTTCAGGACGTAAGCATAAGCGGTTCCAGAGATAAGCGATATGAGAATTTCAGTTTGCATGGGCGGTACCACGCCCCTCTCCCATTATACACCACTTTTCGCCATAAGTACGTTATTGATATCAAAAATAGCTGTGCCAAATTTTAGGACGTCAGCATAAGCGGTTCCAGAGATAAGCGGTATGAGAATTTCAGTTTGCATGGGCGGTGCCACGCCCCCTTTTCCAAAAGCTAACACTTTTCGCCATAAGTATGCGTTATTGATATCATAAATAACTTTGTCAAAGTTCAGGACGTTAGCATAAGTTAGGGTTGCCAGATTTTTTACGCGCGAAATCAGTACATTCGACTTTTTCATGCTAAAAAATCAGTACTTTTCAGTACATTTTTATTCAAAGCAAAATTATGAATGTAAGTAACAGAAAATAATTAAAAATGCCTGAGTTCTTGTTTTTAACAATATTTTGGTATATGGAAAAATAAAAGTGTTATTCATTTTAACATGAGTGTAAACATCATTATACACAGGAGCCAATAAATTATTTTATATTTGTGACTTTTTGAATAGCAATAATGAGATCATTCCCATTTTCAGTGTTTAAATAGTCAAAGAATTCTATACATTTCATTTTAAAATTGCTTTTAATCTGAAGTTCACTTTCAAAAACTTTCTATTAGAAGCCGGTTTCTCTCTTTGCGCCAGGAAACAAACTTTATTCTTAAGATCCTCTCATACTGTGAAAAAGTACCACTTTTTAAGGAGTTAATCTATATTTCCTCATGGCTTAACCCTTCGGAGGACGCGCCGCGGCAAATTAGCCGCAAAAATTGTAATTTGTGGTTTTCAAATACAAATTTTAGTAGCCAGCCACTGCAGTGCACTGTAACTTAGTGACTTTGTAAGTTTTGAGATGCAGAATGGTTCACTGTTAGATGTTACTTTCTGCGTTATATAGTTTAGTTGATATTTGTATTTGAAAGTTGGTGCCTCATATATGCGGCTGAGTTGCTGCGTCGCGCCCTTCCGTGTACCAAAAAATTGAACTCGCAAAATGTTTTTAAGATAGTTGGAAAAGTGAGTTTGTGATAAGGGTCTAAATCAAAATTGTTATTTTTTAAGTATCTTGTCATGTGTAATTTTAAAATGATACTTAAAATTATACTTTAAAATTATACTTTGCGTACACATTGTAACTATTATGATATTCATTTTCTTAGGTTTTAGAGAAAAATTATGTTTTTAAAGGATGTATTTTAGAACGAATTTCCGTCCTCCCTTGTCAAATTTGATTTGGGGACAAACTGGTTTCAGCGTTGTGCCATCTTCAGTGTCAGGAGATGTTGTTAAACTTATATAGAAGCGAACCAGCTACGCAACAGAAACTGAAACAAGGAATATGTACCAAGAATAATAAGACAAAAATTTGTTGTACAATGTTTGCAGAAAACATTGCAAGCATATTTCACAATGTGTAGAATGTACAACACCACTGTTGATGATGACGCATAAAAATTTAAAAAATAAATACTTATAATATGTTTCAGTATAAACACAAATTATTCAAATGTTTTATTTGAATGATATTTCGACATAAATAAGAAAAAATGCAGGCAACCTTTGAGATACGGAAGGGTTAAATAATTTTTCAATCGAGCGCACGGTGCCTTCAAAAAAGGGATTGCAAAATTTTCTTGTGGCGTTTTTTTATATAGATGCTACGGTACTTTGTTGACTGAAAGCACTATGAAAAGTCACATCAATTTGGGATGTTTTTAAATCACAATATCAAAGAGGGATCAACTTTCCTTCTTCGTGAGACTCTCTTCCAGCTGCCAGACCACAGCTACTTTTTCAAAGCAGAGCTGGTAGATAACCAGCTTATCAACTTTTCTCTTAACCTGCTGATAGTGGCGATGGAGTCTCAGCAAGTAATTAAGAAGTTACATTAGGGTGCCCATCGATTTTTTTTTTCGAAATTTCAAAACCCTATCCCCTAATTTTATTCATTTTTATGAGAAATATTATTGCCTATTTTTGTAGTTTTTTTAATTTTAGATAGTATTACATATTTTGAAATTGTGAAAATTATCGATGGCCAAAATTAAAAAAATTAAGAGAAATATGGGTTTTTTTTGTTTTACCCGATAAAAAATCCCAACAAGACAAGTCTGACAATAGATTGTTTTATACCATTTTAAAGGCCTATATATCCTCTTCTCAGATCATATTCGATCTTTGAAATGGAATCACAAATAGTAATTCAAAAACTCATGAATCTAAAAAATCGTATCGAAAAATATTTGTTTTTAAGAATTCCATACCATTTCTACGAAAAGTTGAATTATTCCCATATGAAATACAAGGAAAACTTTGAGCACTTTGTGCTTTAAATATTTTTTGATTTCAAAATAAAAATAGGGGTATATTTTTTCGGTATAGAACAATTCTAGGGGGTGGCTGCATTAATATTCCGTTTTTACTTGTTTGTGGATGACCCTAATGTATGGGTGTGTAGTCAGCCTAAAGCTCCTATCCAAAGTATCCTATTTAGCTAAGTTTCTTCGAAGACACCACAGATTTTTTTAATCTTCTTCGTATTTGAGGTTGCATTAGTTATTTTCTAGAGAGTAAAAAAATTCATATTTCAAAATGGTTCTCTTTTTTATAAATCAATCGCATTTCTGCCTAGTCTATTTTAGGACGAATGGACAAGGATTGAGCTAAGAGCTTGTGTGAACAAATCCAATTTGGCAGCAAATGTCAGTTACGCGCTTTTGCAGAATTACGATACGCGGTTTTGTACTTTAAACGACGATATGTATATGTATATAAATATGTAAGCACTACTTTTCTCAACCAATGCACTCCAATACATTCCACTTACGTAAATCGAAAATAGTTGCTCGCCCGAATAACTTCAAGTTGCCATTTAATGTGTAGCATTTAAGTTCATAATGACAATACTCCCATGCGTGGCATAACGTATGCAAATTCCTTGTTGTGTGGCAAAAGTTCAAATATGGTTGGATGCGTGTTCCTATGCTCGCTTTGGTAACGTGAGCGTGCGTGCGCCTTAATATATGCAAATCTCAAGCGCAGCAATTGCTCGTTACTATGCTGCAGTGTTTGTTGTAAATATTGACGATTTTGGTTTTTGGTTTTGTTGTTTTATTTTTTGTTAACATGAAGCTTGCCATTTTTCAATGTTTGTATTTCAGTTTGCATACATCAAGCATTGTTGTTGTACTTGTTTCATTACGGTCACAACGCGTGGCTGTTGACAAAACAATTTTCGTTGAAATTTTCCACTGGAATATCGTTGAGTTTTTCCGTTTGCTTTTGTTTTTTTTTTTGACTGGCCTACCACTTGTTTGCTTAATCTTTTGCATTGGACGACCCATTTTCGATAGTGTGACATATATGTATGTATACATACATGCATATTCATATTCAAATGTGCATACATACATATATGTATATGCACGCATGCGAAACGCTTTAGCATTCCCTTTACTTCGTATAAAAATTCATATGCAGGCAGTAAGTGTTCGTGTGTATGTAAGTATGCATACAAATTATGCCTAAAACTCATATCCGCAATGCAGCAATAAATACAAGTATGTACATATAACAATATAAAAACCAGTAGCGGGGACAAAATGTTTAAAATGAAGGGAGACATATTTACATACATAGTATTTATATGCACATTAGACCGTACCAGAAACAAAGTTTGCCGAACACCTTCCAATCTGAAGTATTTTTGTAAGACAATTTCGAAATAAGAATTATTGCCTGACCGTTTCTGTACTTATCGTATTCTTTAAACACCCGCCAGAGGGCGCAACGATGAAATATTTTTTAAATTTTCTTACGTTTTAAAAGAGAAAAGTTCTACATTTCCTTGAACTTTTTTCATTACCTTAGTTGTATCATTGCATCGCGCGTGTAATTGATATAAACCGAGAAACTCATAAAAATGGACCCGCCCTAATGTACATACATTTGCATGTATAAATTCGTAGTTAGTTCGGAATGTTGCATGTGCAGTGGCACGTAAAAGGAATTTTTTAATCTTAAACTGCTTCTGTCTGTTTGTTTTCACTATTTCGCTATTAAATGATATTATCTTTGATTCAATTTGTGCAACACAGTCTTTAAAAATAATTATTTTGTGCGCGAAACTGATTTGACAACCACCATGAGAGCATATTTTTACACAGAAATGTATTTTTTTAAATTAAATAATTTCACATCGTTGGGAACTTAAATTTAAAGAAAATTTTGTGTGATTATTCGTTTGGCTTGATATTTTTCTTGCTGCTCCAAAGATTTTATTGGAGCAAATGGCCCAAGCCTTTTATTTGATGAGCGAAATTCCGATACGCTAAACTTCTCCCTTCTGGTACAGGGTGTATTAAGTAGTTATGTAATAAAAAGAAATACGCGTACTCAAATATTTTTCTAGTATACACCTCTGAGATCTTTTCGGAATTTTTCAAGGTCTCTCTAGGTTTTTTTAATTTTTCGGGAATTTCCAATATTTTTTGCGTTAAATTTGTGAGGTGTCTGGGGATGTTCCAAGTTTTTTCGGACTTTTCAGCATATTTTTCAGGGCTTTTCCGTATTTTGTTTTCGGATTTTTGGGACTTTTTCCGGATTTGTAGTGACTTTTCAAGATCTTTTTCGTATCCTTTCAGAGGTGTTTTTTGGGACTGTGAAAGATTTTCTCGACATTGGTTGAGAACATTTTTTTTTTCGATTCTTGTTTTTGTTTTTTGCTGGACTTTCGTTATTTACAATTCCCAATTTTTCGATATCTTTTCTTAATTTTTATGATCTTTGAGGACTCTATAAGATTTTTGTACGCTTTTATTGCTTTTCTTTGGGACTGTGAAAGGATTTCGGCACACATCAGCTTTGATTTTGCTATATCTTTAAAAACTTTTCAGACCATTTTCGGAAATTTTTATGAGCCTTTTTCATGGGTTTTCGGTACTTATCGAGAATTCTTCGTATTTGAATTTTCTTAATTTTTTGTAATTTTTGAGGATGTTTTCAGGGCTTTTGGGCAGTTTTTTGATATTTATCGTGACTTTCCGACATCTTTTTTGTATCTTTTCGTAGTTTTATTTTGGGACTTTCTAGAAATTTTTTAGACCTTTCCGGATTTTTTATGTATTTTTATTGCATCTTAGTATTTTACTTTTTTCGGGGATTTCCCCGGGACCTTTGTGGCGTTTTCTAGGATTTTTTAATATCTTTTTTAGTTACAAACAGAATTTTTTATGAACTTCCTCGATTCCCAGGTGCTTAGTACTTTCCCACATTTTCTCGGCAATCGTTCCAGACCCTTCCGGATTTTATTTTTTTTTGTTTAGGCTAGTAATACATTAAACTTTTCTTTTATTTTTCGTACTTTTCGAGACTTCAGGATTCTTCGTGTTTAATTTCTCATAAACTTTGAGCACTTTGCAAGACCCTTTTCCTTTTTTAATGCATGGTAACGCTCTAGTTGTAAACAGTACTATAAATGTATGGCAACACTCTATGGTTCGTCAAATTAGTAAGGATTATGAAACCGCAGCCAAATTTACTTACTTGTTGTACTTCCTAGAGATAGAGAAAGAAAAGATTGAGCGTCTTCTAAATAAAATCTTAAATCACATGATATCAAAAAAAGCATAGTATATATTGTAGTATTATTAGTTTTTTTTTTGGAGATTCTTCGGAACTTATTAAAACTATTTCGGGTCTTCTCAATATGTTTTTGGGAATTTTTTTTGAAAATTTTCCGGTGTAATTTTATTTTGACTTTTCTAAATTTTTTCGGAACTTCATTCGAGACCTTTTTGGTTTTTTCTGGTTTTCGAGGAGTCTTTGTGTTTTTGGTTTTTTAATTTTTTTCGAGACTTTTCAGGAATTGGTCGTGTTTAATTTTTCGTTATCTTTGGTTACTTTTTCAGGAATTTTTGGTAGTTTTCGCGACTTTTTAAAATCTTTTTCTGGTCATTCCAGGATCTTGGGCCATTTTTGGGGTTCTGAGATTTTCTCGGAGTTTTTCTGAAACCGTCCTGTATTTCGGTATTTTTTTTAAACTCCTTGTCTTTACTTTTCCTAAAATTTTCCGGATCTTTTTAAAATTCTTCGTTTTTATTTTTCTCTACATTTTTTTCGGACTTTGAGAGTTTGGCGAGACATCTTGAAACTTTTTCTGGCCTTTTTAAGAATTTTTATTGTTGTGCTTGTTTTAGATCTCGTAATTGTTTCGCGATTTTTCGGCTTTCTTTGTGTTTAACTTTTGGGTGTATTTAAGGTTTTTTGGGACTTTTTGTTGGTTCTATGAATTTCTCTATCTTTCATAATCTTTTATAATCGTTTCGGATTTTTTTTGGCCTTAAAAAATGTTATTGATTTTAGGAACTTAAGAGATTTTCAAGGTTTTTTTTTTATTTTGATTTGAGCCTACTACCTTTTTGATAAAGCAGTTTGCTGCCAA
Source organism: Rhagoletis pomonella (assembly GCF_013731165.1). Taxonomy (NCBI): domain Eukaryota; kingdom Metazoa; phylum Arthropoda; class Insecta; order Diptera; family Tephritidae; genus Rhagoletis; species Rhagoletis pomonella. The sequence continues at coordinate 48,491,913 of NW_023458559.1, forward strand.
ATTTCCCTCCATTACCCGCCTGCTACCCTGAGCAGCTGGATTTCATGTAAAAAATGTATGTAAAAAATGCTGTAAAAAATGTAGATCCGACTTGGATTATTTAGCTACTTGCTGCTCGAACTACCTTGTAAGCTTGAAATCCTCATTTTGACTTTTAAAAGCTTAAACTATTCTACACTCATCATGCGTATAAACATTTAAGGTGACTTAAAAATAGTTTTGACTAAATTAGATTTTCTCCGAACGAAAACATTTTTCTAACCGAAAAATATTCATCAACTTGATAGCGCTGCACAGATCGAGTTCACTTGCATTGAGAAATCACAAATATTTGCACTACTATCAGTTGCATCAGCTCAATGCAAAGTTCAAAAATATTTAGTTCACGAATTAACTAATTAACATTTAGCTTCCACATTTTATCGCTTTCCAAGGAGTGCTGTAACAATGCAAAACCTACTACAAATCCCGAACACAAGCCAAGCCGATGAGTATAAATTTTAACAATTTGACATGAAACAAAAACAACTTTAAGCACAGCATTAACCAAGTAAAAGTCACAGGCAACAAAGTTTGTGGCAGCTCTCAGCCGTAGCTCATTTTACAGCAGAGAACTTTCGGAAAGTTTGCAATTGCGACCGAAGTAGAAAATGGACTAAATGTCGATTTTTGTAGTTCAGGTTACGACAGACCTTGCAACAAATGCAACGTATACACGCTGTAAAAGTTATTCTTAAGAAGGTAATTAAGTGGTGCTCATGAAGAGGATGAATTTTAATATTATCTTTAATCAGTTTCAGGAGGAAAGAAATAAGTAGTTTTCTTTAGAGAATTCGGATGTGTAATGAGAAGAAATAAAAGTTCGGTTAAGAGATAGATATCAATAATTTCAGTCATTATTCTGTACTACAATGGGAAATTAGGGGCTATTTTATTTTATTGTATTTAAATTTATTTTATTTTGCATTCTTTTATATTGTTTAATTTTATTTTAATATATTTTATTTGATTTGATTTTAATTAATTTTATTTAGTTTTATCTAAATTTATTTTATTTTATTTTATTTTATTTTATTTTATTTTATTTTATTTTATTTTATTTTATTTTATATTATTTTATTTTATTTTATTTTATTTTATTTTATTTTATTTTATTTTATTTTATTTTATTTTATTTTATTTTATTTTATTTTATTTTATTTTATTTTATTTTATTTTCTTTTATTTTATTTTATTTT
>NW_023458559.1:48493550-48558369 GCF_013731165.1 Rhagoletis pomonella
ATTAATTTTTTATTTTACTCTCTTTTAAAATTCCTTTTATTACTTTTCTCATTTTCTATGCTTTTTCTCCAATACTTTTTTCTTTTTTCCACACACTGCATCCAGTTTTTATTGCCACTAAAAGTTTTGTGGGTTTTTCCCCCTCGTTACTAAATCAATTTGCAATCTGCCACGTTTTACGATTTTTCACGCTTTGCAATTTTTTTCGTTGGTATTTTTCCGCAATGTGAAGCAAATTTTTTCGTAATTTGGGGTTTATAAAGTTGCGTGGAAATGTTTGTACATACTACATACATATGAACATACGGATGCACTAGTTTCTGGATGCTTTTGTTACTGACCTTTGGTGAATGACATTTTTATTCCCACTAGTTCTAGGTAACCTATTTTTAGTGCTTGGCATGAATACATTTTCCAACGCTGTCAGTTACTGTTACAATTTTATTTTCATGTCATGGCAAATTGGCCCAAATTTTTATACCCGAGCGCACTTGTGCACAAGGGTATTATAACTTTGTTCACATAACGGTTGTTTGCAACAGCCAAAACGAATCGAGATAGATATAGATATAGACAAATGTATACATAAATCCTCAGATAGAATAGAGAAGTCGATTAAGCGGTGATTGTCTGTCCGCCCGTGTACACGACAACTCGAGCAAAAAATTCAGATATCTTAACGAAATTTGGTATGTAGATTGCCCTTTATCCAAGGTAGATTGGCATTGAAAATGGACGAAATGGGACTATAACTACGCCCACTTCTCATATAAAGGTATTTTCGAAAAATTTAAGAACTACGATATTTCAGTAAATATCGGCCGATGTGGTGTAGTGGTAAGTAGTGCGCGCTTCCACTCCGCAACGCCTGGGTTCAAGCCCTGGTCAAAGCAACATCGCAAAAAAATATAGAAAAAAGGTTTTTTCTTAACAGCGGTCGACGATATTTGATACCTACGATATTTGATAAAGTTCGGTTTGTAATTATCTAGATTCGTAGTTGTATAAGAAATAGGGTGACAGGTCGTATACGTGACTTATTGTTTTTATACCCGAGCGCACTTGTGCACACTTGAAATAGAGATAAAACCACCCGTGCTTATCATGTAGTGGTAGTTTTCGGAAAGGTGAAAAACCGCCCGAGCTTAGACTTTTTTACTTGTTTTTCAAGCTTATTTTACCGAAAATTACGTTTTTCGTACGCACTGCAGTTGAGAAAATTGGGAAATTTTTATTTTTTTAAATAGAAAATGATACGATCCAAATACTCACTGAGCATTTACTCTGGCTCATAAATCTAAGGCGAACAGTAATTCGCTATGACAGAATTTTCTCACTTTTATTTGTACGGAAGATTCTCGTGATTTCCGGATATGAATTTTCCATTAATTAAACTCCTCAATAAATCGACTTATGTGGAAGAAAAATTTAGAGTCGACGTATCAAAAAGTAATACTTCTGACCAGGGTCGGCTGCAGGATTTCTCTTTGGGGGGAGTTTTATATAAAGTTATTCGCAACAACCAAGAATATCGTTGTTTTATTTAGAGTATTCAGCATATTGTATTTAATTATAAATATAAATAATTCACAGCAACTCAATGAAAAGTCAAATGATGCGTTATTTACTAAATAATTCTGCTGTCAATAATGCGATTCGCCTAGGTACAGATACAAATTGAAGGGACTCACAAATATGCTTAGTGCCTCGTGGCGTCCATTCGTTAGGGGAAAAGTTTTTCTCCGTTTTAGAGTGTCAAAATTAAGAAAAGTTCCAAAACCATGCCGAAGTCAAGGAATGTCCTAAAGAAAGCTTAAAAGTTTCTAACAAATGAGACAAGAAAAATTACGAATAGTTCCTAAAGTAATTCTGAGAGGTTCCGAAAAAATTCCCGAACAATTCAGAAAAGTCACGAAATATGCCCGAAATGTCTTGGAAACTGCACTCAAAAACATCGAAAGAGGCCGAAAAATAAACAACAAAAAAAACAGTAAGAAAAGTCCCAATACTTCTTGGAAATCGTAAAAACAAGACGACATTTAGCGAAAAACCCCGAAATCTGGGAAAATCCCGAACTATCCAAAACACGAAAGATCTAGAAGAAAGCCGGCATTTTGCAGCTTTGCCTTCGCTTCTAACATGCACCACATGTTTTAGTATTAGTATAGTCGTCATTGATATAGAAGATCCAGTAAAGTCCCGATAAATATCAAAAGCCCATGGAGTATCTCGCGAAATTCCCAAAAACTCCCAAAAAGTAATAGCAAAACATTCCCAAAAGTTCCGCAAATACCTAGAAAATCCAGAAAAAAAAATCCTTACGAAAAATCTCTAAAATTAAATCTCAGAAAATCTTGTCAAAATTTTTAACGGAACCGACAAAATCCCGTGAAAACCTTCAGGAGTTTCGAAAAACAACCCTTTTAATAAGCCGCAATAACATTGACAACCCTTCATTTTATTAAGTTTCTAAAAAACTCTAAAAATATTCACAAAGATTTCCGAAAAACACCAAAGGCTAAAACAAATATGCTCACAATACCTGCCGAGCCTTCGCGAAAAATTTAAAAAGGATACGTGAAAAAAAACAAAAAAAAAGAATTCTGAAGAAATGTCCCGAAACAAGTCTTGAAAGATCTCGGGAAATCTCGAAAAAGTTCCACCAAAAGCCAATAAATTTAGTGCGATGACTCACAAAATGGTTTCAAAAAATATTAATAGCTCCCGAAAACCTCCTGAAAAAAATCAAAAGGTAAAATCAAAAGAAAAATGAAAAGAAAAATGAATAAAAAATATGAACGGTCCCGTAAAAAATCGCAAGGAAACCTTGAATAATTAAATAATCCGAAAAATATCTAAATTTTTATTATTTTGATTTCAATGTCTATTTTGTGCTTCGAAAATATCAGGAATATTTTTCTTATATTTTGCTAGTGAAAACCAGTGCTTTGTTGTAATCGGCCTAAATCGTTTAGGCGGTTACAGCGGCAAATAAGAAGAAGTAAAAGCTAAAAACTAGTCGGTATTTCGTGCTGAAAATAATGAAAGTATAATTTTGAAAAGTCACGAAAAACTCATGAAAAATCTGTAAGAGAAAAGCACTAAAATTCCTGGAAACTCACGAAAAAATTTCGTAGGGTCCCGGAAAATTCCCAAGAAAACCGTGATGGTATATAAATGCCTAGTTGTGCTCAAAAAAACATGCCGGACGGTCTCAAAAAATATAAAAAGAAACGCATAAAAAACCAGAAGAGTATTGCAGATCTGACAAACTCCCGAAACAAATCTTGAACATTTTCGGAAATTCTCGATAAAAATCCGAGCAAGTTCCGAAAAACTCCTGAAAAAGCGGATGATGGCGATCTAGTATTCTATAAGCCTAATTTTTATTGAAGAAAAAATCTTGCAGCTCATAATCTGCAACACCAAAACATGTTTCGTAAAAAATTAAGTGTTTTGGCTAAAATTCATCTTTGAGTGCACAAAGGTAAAATAGAGTTCTTTTCAGTGTCCCACCAGTCACACATTCATTTAAATGATAACTACATATGTTAAAAAATAGCTTTCGCGGTTGTATAAGTCCCGACCACATAGTTATAATTCACAATTGATCACATTCTGAAGTAAAATGTTCCACCAGTCACAATGGAATGACCCAATAACAAATATATTTAAAAAATTATTGTTGCTTTTCCACAACATTTTTCATTAAAAAAGGCCTCAAGCTTAATAAAATTGTTATACGGCAAAAAAAAATAAAATAAAAAATAAAATTGAGATAAGTCCCAAAAACTAAAATAATAGAAACCCCAAAAAGTGTTGAAAAAATTCCGCAGGGCCTCAAAAATCCTAAGAAAACTTAGAAAAATTAAAATGAAAGGAAAAATCTATTTTTTTTTTGTATTTTCAATGACTTATTTTTTTGTTAATAAAATCGAAAAATTATTCGAAACTGCTTGCAAAAAAAACAATGAAAGTAATATTTTTTTAACCATGAGGAAATAATATTGAGAGCGAGTTCGAATAGTGCCTCCAAAAAACACTACGATAATTTTTTCACCAATTCCTTTTGATTTCAAAATTAAAAAAAAAAATGTTTTTATTTGGAATTTTAATTTTTAATTTTTTTTTTTTGGAAAACGCTGTTCTACAGTGAATCGAAATTCTTTGCCCTCTGCGCTTTTCCACCCTACTTCTAGTTAGTTGTATAAACGACCTCAAAGACAATTATTTAGATATTTTATTTGTTTTCTGCAGTAAAACAATTTTCTCATTATTAGAAGTCACGTGATTGCTTAATATTTCCCTAACTTACATCAATTTGCGCTAAGGTGCATACAATTTACGCTGATTTAATAACAAACTTCAAAGCCAAATAAATGCGCTATTCGGCACCAAAAATAAATTTCCTTTGCATAGGTGTGTAAATAAAATTCCTCTTGCTCGCATGTACATATTTACTTGTAGATATGTCTGCCGACCTTGTAATGTAATATTATTTACATTTACTTTTATTACATTGCCGACAATTTATTACATCAATGCAAATATTTATGTTACATTCCACTGCCAAGTGAATATAAGAAACCAGAAAAAATCATACCAAATAGCAATATAACGCTGACAATTTCGTCATAAATGAAGGACAAACAAACAACCATAAAATGCCACATAAATTTACTTCACGCATAATAATTTATTATACAGCGCGTAGCATGCTTTTAGGGGCATAAACATGGTGCAGAATGCTTGCAAGTGTATATGCATACGAACTCATATAAAATCCCTGCGCATTGAACTGCGTTAGTGGAAGAAATTGTTTCTTTAATTTCGCACTAAATAGTACATAGGTGTATTTGAAACTGGTTCAATTCGACAAAAAGTAAGAGACAGTGCGCGATATTTCCATTTTCCCCACGAAACAAAATAGCAAAATTTCCTACTGGGTGAGACAAACAGAACCCCAGACGCACTCAGAAATTCTTGCGCGTGTAAATGTAAATTTGTGCCGAGTAGCAAAAGAGAACCAAAAAAATAAATAAATAAATGGAAAACTACAAAAGTCTCACGGCTTGGCAAGCATAAAATGGGTCCCTGCGAGCTTGCGATGAGCGTACGAAAGTGGCGCATGGCTGGATATTGCCAAAGCAAGTGAATTAAATTGGCGTAAGTCTGGTAGCTTTCTTTTGTTGGACGGACGATTGTTACATTTTTGCCATGCGTTGTGCACAAGCAATACACACCCAGCTACAAGCGGGCAGACGACATTCACTTATACTCGTACACACGTAAAAAAACATGCAGTGAACAACAACTTCATATTGTTATTTTTATCAATGCCGCATATGCAAATGTGATAGAATAATTTCAGCTTCCCGTAAAACTTTGACTACAGTCTACTGTTCTGCTGCTTCGTCACCAAACTTCTATGTATGTATAAATGTACGTATGTTGCGGTCTGCCGCCTAAAGTTGCCTACACTTGATCTGCATACAATACTTGGTGTCACTTCAACCGTCCGTTATTTATGTCTTCCATTGTTGCTTCTGTCACATCTTCAAGATGTCAGCACTTCTATTTTTTGTTGTTCGGTGTTTTGGGAGCCTATTATTGTTGTTTTTTTTTATTTATGGTTTTTGAAGTATTTGGTGACTTTATTGTATTGGAGATTTCGACTGTTTATGTTTTGCCTTTTAGTCGATTTTTTCCTTTCTTCCACTTATGCGTTATTATCTAAATAAATTTTTTTATTGACAACAAACGTTTATTGTTATTTTATTTTGCCGGAAAATTAAATAATACAGCAATAAAAATATCCACCGTCCTATCATGGTAATGTTTTATATTTATGTTTATATTTCTTTTTGATCACTCAAATCAAAAAGCGTTGGTTGTACACTGCGTATGCGTAACAAATATGTGTGACCAGCAGCTACTGATAGTCACCGCAACGTTCAGCTGGCAATCTTATGGCCTCAGTTTCAGTTTTTTGGGCTCCGCAAGGCATTTTATTCACCAGCTATTTTCAGAAAAATTGACACATATGAAGGGAAGAAACTGCTCGTATACCTACGTACATGGGTGCTCAATGACAAAATAATTTCACAAAGGCGTGTCCCAAGGCGATGCAAATGATGCTAAACGTGAAAGAATTGCATTTCGAATTGCTTTTCCAAACGCAGCACAGAGGGGTATTTGACCGACTTTTTTCTATTTTAACTGAATATAGGGTGAAGAGATTATAATTCTTGACTAGATTCTATTATTTTTTAATCCCTCTTTGCTTTAATTCGCTCGTACCGCGCTGTCAAAGTGCCGTGTTGATAATTATAATTGTTTAGTTGGTTGTTTAGATGTGTTTAATACAAGCCGAAGTTGTAAAAAACTGCTTTATTCATCATGTGTTATATTAAATTGGATAATTGTAAAGCAGAGAAATACGATATGATCCAAATAGTTTAATACAAATATAATATGAACTGGTACCGGCAGAGCTACGAGGAAAAATATCGTATTTTTTGCAAATTTTAATGGATTTTAGAAATGAACTACAGTCATAAAGTTATGTAACACCACTCAACGGCGCTGAGATTCTTGCTTGGGTGTTATGGTTGACAGTTCGTAGTTTGGAAACTAAACTGCTAAAAATGTGCGTTTGCTGTGCACTCGCCGTTGGAAATATTTACTAATTCTCTACTTAAGGGTATTTAAAAATTCTCTACTTAAGGGTAAGTTCTAGTATAAATTTGCAAATAAATTTTTAAAGGCTATAAAAGCTTACGGTTTTTTAAACAGGTAGCAATCCTACTGAATGTAATTGAAAATTAAGCCCTTTCAAAGCCATTGTGGATGATACCTTTAGCGTAGTAATTCATTGAAATTAATTGAATTAAATTTTTTGACAGGTGGCAAACCATCTCATGTTCCATATCCACATTGTTAAAATTAATTTAACCTATCATATGCATTGAACTTGATTTTTAGGCAAGTGGCAGCCCTGTTATATAAATATAGTTTCAAACTATAACCTTATTAAATTTTTCAATCTGACACCAATATTGTTATACATATTTCAGTTACCTAATTCCCTTGAATTAAAGTTAAATTAAATTTTTAAACAGATGGTAATCCACCCACATGTTGTTTAGAATAAAGCCTTTTCAAAAACAATGCGATTGATACCCATATTGTAGTAATTCATTTAACTTAATTGCATTTGATTTTTTAGCAGGTGGCAACACTTTTTATATAATCAATTGAATTGAAATACAAGAAAACACCTTATAGTCACTTAGTAATTTATTTAAAATTTTATTACAATTGTTTCGATGTCTCATAGACATCATCCTCAGACAGCGTCAGAATTTCAACTCAAATTTGCTATTTAATCCTTCCTGGTAATAGTCCTTAGTTTGCTTGCCAATATGTGGTTTTGTGACTATAAAATAACTCGTTTATTTTAGATGACTTGAATTCAGAGGTTAACGTACATTTATGTACTTGAATTTTTAAGGTATTTTACCGCCGAATTATTTGTTCAATACAACGAATCTTTGATTACTAGTTTTTCCATTTTTTATAGAATTAACAGTACAACAATTCTGGCTAAGATTGTTCAAGTCTCTTGTAAGACAAATGAAAGCAGTAGACAAAGTAGTATTAACGATTCTTTTTAGTCTGGCAAGAAAGTTTTACAAAAAAAGCTTAATTGGCAAATTATATGGTGAAAAGGTCTTTTGACAGAAAGGACTTGAGCATATCGCAATGGTCGAGTGGTTTTTCGAGAGATCCAAGGTCCGAATCCGGACAGCGTATTTTTTTTTGTAGTTACATTTTTTATATTTTTGAAAATCAAATTTCTTTTGGTTTCAACAGTTTATTATTTTGAGAGTAGATTTTAGTTTATAATTTAATTTCATTCCATTTTTATAATTTTAAGATTTTTTCGTTAAAAAAGTAAATATTCTTTATATCAATTAATTTTTAGAAACTTGTTTTATATATTGCTTTACTTATTACACTTTATTTTTTCTTTTTTAATTTAGTTTTTTTTAATCTTTACATTTTATTGTTTTAAAGACAAAAATATATATTTTTTTTTAATTTTTAGGAACTTCTTTTTTAACTTTATTTTCTCTTTCTTTTTTAAGTTAATTTTCTTTAAGTTTTTTTTAAAGAGAATATTTTTTTTAATTCGTTTAATTTTTTGATGCGCAAGCATACTTTTAGTCAGAACAGAATATTTGTTACTCAGTTCCCCAGTTAAACGAAGGCAATAAGCAGCTAATTTTTAGAGAATAAAGATTTGCTGAACCTGCAGAAAAATCAGTTCTATATACCTAAGTTTTAATATTTCTATAACACATATTTACTTGTCAGATTTCGTCAATTACTTAATTAAAGTCAAGTCAACTCATAACATACGTATTTACAGTTAATCAACGCAAATTATGTAAGTACACTTAACTTATTCTTCGTGCGGCGGAAAGGAAAACAAAGAATATAAGTAAATTTAATGAAGCACTTATTGGAAAAATTAGTGTACCTGAGCAGTTATTCAAGCACACAGTCAATCAAACATTTATTCAATCAGCCATTCAGTCAGCCAGCCTATTTACCAATTATTATAAGAGCCATTTTAATGTTTGTACATTTGCCAATAGCAAAACGGAAATAGAGAAAGCGTAATGCTTTTCACCACTTACATTGTACATACACATAGAGTGGAATTTAAAAATAAATGACCTCCGCCTAAATTAAAATGCAAGTCCTCTTCCTCGCTATTTATTTTCATTTTTCATTGCCATTGCTAGGATTTTCTTTCATTAAGATAGCCGTTTAACCACAGCAGCGTTGGCGTACGACTGCTGTTTACTCAAAAGCTTTAACGGCGGCATTCAAGCCGGGATCAGCGTTTATAATAGAAACTCAACCGTCACATTTAATCGCCTTTATTTGTGGCTAATTGGATGGCAGACAGACTGAATGAATGAATAACTGACAAAAGGCATTAAAATTGAATATAAGAGAAATAAGTAAAACATAAATAACGGAAGTACGAAAATTAGCACAAATTTTCTGTGACTTAAAATATTTGTTGAAAAAATGCATAAGATTGTGGATGGAATTTTTTTACGTGTGGCGTAAATTGTGGATTGAATGGAAAAGGAATAACTGATTGCAATAGCAGAAAAAATTGATATTTCGCGAGAAACTAAAAATATAATAGAGCACACTGCTTCACTTCCATATAAGATGTGGGGAAAATAAAATTATGGACGGATTTAAAAGAAAAATTATTTCTTGCTCAACTTGAGGACGCTGAATTCAAAAATGCAATTAGTTTTTTGCTTACTTTCAGACTTTCATTGTAAATGCAGTTCTTGTGCCATTTAGGTATCCACTTCTAGTTTGTTCGGGTTTAGAAACTGAGGTGTTAAATTAAAGGGCATTGTCGGTAGATGTGCATAAGGTTTTTCTTTTTTGAAAATGGGTTGCCCCCAGTTAAAAAATTGTATTCAACTTTTTTAATAACTTAAATAATTGCAATATGGGTATCATTCGAAATTGTTTTGAATAGGAGGGTTGCCACCTGTTTAAAATGTCAAATTCCACTTGAATTAAAGGAACTGGGTGAATGAAATATGTAACAGACAAAAGAGGTTTCAGCTTGAAAATATTTTTTTAAGAGGGTTGCCACCTGTTTGCAAAGTTGATTTTAATTAAATTTTACAAAAGCTATGTATTTGTCGAAAGAACGAAACAGTGTTAATATAATTTTAGTGTGAATATTTAGCATACTTTTGAGGTGTTTGAAGAGGGTTCCGCCTGCTAAATTCAAATTAATTTTTAACCCTAATTCCGCGATAAAAAGCAAAACCTTTTTTGCTTAATATGGTCACAAATGGTATTTTTACATAACAGCCCTCAAAACTTTCACTGTAAAAATCAAGTTCGTATTCCGAAAATTTATATTAAAATGCTGAGAAAATAATACAGCTGGTTGAATTATAATTTACTTAGCTAATAATTTTTCTAATAGATCTTTACATACCGGGTGCTCAAAAAGTATCCGATCGCCCTCTATCTCAGAAAGTACTCATCAGAGAACAAAAGACGAGGGCAAGGGTTTTAGGATTTCGTTCGCGTAATCTGGTGGTGATCTCTGATTTGACCTTGACATTGGCATTGGACGTCATTTGAAGATCAAGTCGATTTTTTCAAATGGAAAGCCTAAATTTATTGCGGATTCGTAAATAGCGGAAAATTTTGCGTCCAAATATGATCTTGACTATGACCTTGAAGTTCATTTCAAAAGTTAAGGTGGCATTGGTGCATTTTATGCACTTTTACGTACCTATAAATAAAGGAATAAAAAAAAGCATATTTTTACATAATATTTTTTTCACTCCTGTACCTTTTTTAAGGTTTCTTTTTTTTGTTCCATTTTCTTCCTAAATTTGTACTCTTGTACTTCTCTACTATATACTTGTATATATCGTCACCTGAAATGCAAAAAGTCGTAACTTATAAAAAATTCAAAATTCACTTTTTGATTGCTATGATGGAATTCATCAAATTACAACTCCCCACATCGTTTTATGAAAAAATAAATAAAAATTAGTCACGACTTTTTCCATTTCAGTGGCGATGTTGTTACGTTATTTTGCACTTCAGGTGACGATATGTATGTATATGGAAATAAAAAATCTACACCCAACATTTCACTTAATATTTTCCATTAGGAGCTTACGCATGGCTATTTGTATGAAATTTGTTAATTTTAGTGGCTTTCTGGCGGCTTATAAGTTATTTCATAGGGAAATTTCGGTTTATTTAATTTTTTTTGAGAAAAATTACCCTTAAAACTAACAAACGTATTCACTGTGCGGACACAACTTTTTCGATTTTTACCAACTAATGCGACATGGTGTGGCGTGATGAATTAAAGAACCCATTTATTTTATTTCAGAAGCGCATTTGATGAATGGCTATTATTCGCAAATATTTTAAACCAATTTTTCATACTTTTCTTTAGCTTGGAACTAAATTTTATAAGCTAGCATTTCTGTGTAATTACATAGCCGTACTTAAATTGCACCCTTTAATTTTAGAAATCAGGTTACCGGTCTAATCCTTTCCACAAGTTTTCCTACGCTGCTTTGTGCCACTTTTTCAAAGACTCATTACTTTTGTTAGCAAAGTCATTTTGTAGTTAGTTTCCTTAGTGCAACTTTGTGTTTTTGTTTTACTTTCATTCAGCAATTTTAATTGCTTTGTAATCATATAATTAGAACTCTACCATTTATGTTGAAATAAAGTTAAGATAACAGCTTTGCTTAGCACTGGATTTTACCTGTTTAAGTGGTGGTAGTACTAATTAGTAGTGGGTGGCCAGCCGCTTATGAAAAATTCTACTTGAACTTCTAAAAATAATTCGCTAAAGTTTTTGAAGCGTAATAAATCAAAGCTAAAAATTAACGACAATTTCTGCAGAAAATTGTGATTAGAAGATTTTAGGTGGCCAATTTGGAATAATTCTGCTGTTGAACTTTCGGCTTCCACAAACTCTCAAGAAGAAATTGTATGCATTTATAAACTAGTATATGCATAAGTATTTATGTATGTATTTAGTTTGCAATCGTCGTAATGTAGGACTCACGTGACTGCAAAGAACTTCACTGTGGTTAGTGAATTATGATGGCCGCCATATAAAATGATATGTAAGGCCTATTTTTGTTAGTTCCCGTTGGAAAGTCAGCATCTACTCTGATAGTCAAAAGGCAATAGTGGCACTGAAATCACCAATGTTACGCCAAAATGCTACGTTGAATTTCTATCGCTAAAAATGTAAATTAATAAGGCTTGTGCCTAAAAATACATAACTCGTATAGGGAAATGCAAGACATCTACAATGCTTACGATTTTATATTGAACCACTTTCGCTTTCGCGGTGCATATTTTTAGGCCCATATGTTATTCATTTAGAGATTTTTCGCTATACAAATTTAGCTTAGGGATTGCTATAATCCCATTGTAGCTTTCATGAGGGTAAATTAGTTTAGGTTAGACTCTGTGGTTGCCCCGCGATGTGCTCTTATGTTCTTATTTGTGTTATAGCCTAATAGATTTTAGCTGTACGGTAAATATAGGTGATATGAAGTTGTTAGGAAAATGGCTGGGTGCATTAATGAACTACTAATCGAGTACGGCCCGCGATGTTTTAACATTAGCCTAGCGAAAGCAGCTGCGAAGAAAATGCTGAAACGATTCCTCCTCGTCATCCGCTAAGCAGCCACAAAAATAGGGGAGACGATATTAAGTCGTATCGCATACGTTTCTAAGGGGCAGTGAGCAGGAACCCTGTAAAACCCGTGAGCTGCCGCTTGGCTAGCTGCCTAAGTTTCTTCCACTACTCGCGGTTCGCCGCTTGTCAGAATGACTTTTCATCCTTGCATGTCGAGGTTTTCGCTGGGTGATCGATGAGTAGTCTACAGGAACTCCTCAGAGTTCTCTACCTAACCCTACCTAAGCAATTCGTCAGCCATGTAGTTTCCTGATATTCCACTGTATCTTCTGAGCCGAATAAGTTTAATCTGAAAGCAATCCGAGGCGATCGAGAGAATTGTTAGGCATTTCTCCACGATTTTCGATCATACCATGATCAATCCGCTTGGCTTTCAGAGTATCAAGATATTTACCCTTTTATTTGGCAATACACTGGTGTGTAGCCAGTCTGAGGCCTCCTTTATAGCGGCCATCATTGCCAGGAAAACACTGCAAGAGCTCGGCAGACTAAATATGACATTTACGTAGAGTTCCTCGCAGAAAAAACATTCTCAAACTCCGGTCGGTACTGAAATATGATGTTAATTTAACATCTATACCAGATAAGGATCCGCGAGGGTACGCTTAAATAAAACTTTAAATCGGTTGCCGTTCAAACTAAGACTGAGGTACACAAAGAAGTGCATCCCCTAGTACGAACAACCCACCTTAAACTAGTCTAACCGCTATTGTCTGATAACGAAGACCAAGGGATATCTTATGCTGACAATAGTAGAAGGGAGGCAGATTCTGTGTAGTAAAATGAAAAGTACTAGTAAATACTTTTGGCCGCCCAAACAAATTTTATCACGCGGAGGTAGAAGTAAGATCGCATTAGAGGTGAATGCGAGCGTGAGAAAAAATGGCGCTGACCATAAATACGAAGTTTCTAAATATCTCGACTCCAGTGTCATCTACTGAGTACATTTTTTGCAAAAACATTTCTTATAATTTCCCATTGGCAGCCGCCGTCGTCGAGTGGTTAGAGGTGGGCACTATCACGCGGTAGGACCAGGTTCTTATCCCTGATCCGTGCGAAGGAGAAGCTCGACCAAGTGCTAGGAATGTGTAAGCACCAAATATTTTTTTCTTATCATGAAACTAATATCCATTATGAATTTCAACCAGTTCGTACAATAAATACGGTTTTTCTAAATATCTCTATTCCAGCGCCATCTGGCGACTGCAAAATGTAGTAATGATCTTTTGTAACATGAACAAAAGCGGACCATAAATACGTGGTTTCCAACCACAATGCCACCAAGCAATTAATTTGGTAGCCTATGTTAAAACCAGATGTCTAAGAAATAACCTCCGAAAATTTGATTAAAACCCATTAAGTAGTTTTTAAGCCAAATTATTACAAAAAAAACGGCTATCATTTTATATATTATTATTATATTTAGGGTGGTTCTTAAAATATCAACATAAAAATTTCTTAATCCACGAAAATTAAAAAAATAGGGGCCGTTAGAAGGTTTTGAAAAAATATTTATAAAAGAAAAAATTACAAAAATTCAAAAAAATTTTTACTTGAAATCTGATCAATTTAGCATATTTAAGCGATTTAAAAAATCTTTTTTTTTCAAACATTGGTAGCGACCCCTATTTTTTTAATTTTGAAGCTTTGGTGAATATCTTATTTTTGCGTAGAAATACTAGAAAACTAAAAAAAAAAAATTTTATGGGGCACCATTTAATTTTATTCTGCGTATAAATTTACGAAAATTTGAAAATTAAAAAAAAAAATATTTCGTCACTACCGGGTTTTGAAAAAATTGTTATAAAAAAAAATGCAAAAATTCGAAAAACACGTTGACATGAAATCTGGTTGGTAGCAAAAAACGAAGTTCTGTCGCATTTTCGCGATTAAAAACAAATTTTTTTTTTCAAACCCTGGTAGCGACTCTTATTTTTGTTTTAATTTTAAAACTTTTGTGATATCTTTATTTTTTACGTAGAAAAAAATTAAGAGGTCCCCATGATGTTGATATTTTTAATGGCTACCCTAATGTATGCACACTCATACATAGATAAGGGCAAATGACCCAGTCTTAGTTCTTAGGATCTTTGCTTTTAGGTTTTGTTAAATGACTAAATAGAGTATTATGATATTTTTTTAGTACAAAGTATGTTTGACTTCACTGTGATATTACATACATAGTAAATGCTTGCTATTTTCCAATAAGTCCAAACAAAAACTCATCATGCACTAAATGTGTAGAAAGCAAAAATAGTATATGTAAAATGAATAGTGACAAATAAGTTGTCTGAAAGTGTCCTGCAATGTGCTCGACAACTGCTGCGAGCATTCAATGTGGATTGATATGTGAGTGGCACGAAAGTGGAGCAGGTCGACAAGCTGTTGAAAGATGAGACCAATGAATGGTGAAAATTACAAAAGAGAAATTTCTAAAAAAGGAATATGGAATATGAAAAATGTAAACCTCCTTTCGGCCAGGTTCATAAACTCATTTTTTCATACGACTCACATAAACACTTTAGTAGAGCACACAAAGAGATTGTTAACCTACATAAGCAAACACAGACTTATGTATACATAGTTTATAGTTTATATACAAAATAACCTGCCTTTGCAAAGAAAAAAACGTACATGGATTTTCAGGAAAGTGCGTGTCACATGCGGTGAGGCTCATTAGGAATATGCCAAAGGAATTAATAGAGCGAGTGGACAGGCCGGAGATAGAGCGAGATGGCGATACAGTGTGAGATCAAAGTGCAAACACTAAAACTAAATGTCAGTAACAAAGAATTGTTATAGTAAGTACATATCTGTGTTCGTATGGAATAGTAGCTTATGTCGGGAAGCTGGCTTTAGTATAATGCGGCATTCCCTTTATTCTTCAATCGAAAAGTAATTTTAAGCCAATATTTTTTGCCGCACAAAGGAGTATTTGTGTAAAAAATCTGGTCAAAAGTCAGATTTATCAACTTTGATAAAAGTGTCTTTAAACGCATTATATCTCAAGCTATATAACCGAGCTATCAATGGGCACACAGTGGTCCTCAAGCATCGTTAGGTATTATTAAAATGTAGCCAAGCGCAACCTTCAGGAAGCCATTCCAAATTGCTCCCATATTTCAAAATTTCAAGGTTTGAAATCATAGCTGCTCCTTTTCCTTTGGGGCATATCTCAATGAAATTGTGCCGGAGTCAGATAACTAGACTGAATATCAAATACTGGATACAAGTTCGAGCCAGGATTTTTTTTGGGGGGGTTCTGACAAAATATTTTTTTATTTTCACTTTTATTTCAACATAGTTTGATTAAAAGAAAAATACTGATAAAAATAAAATATTTCATTTAAACAGGGTTGAAGTTTTGAAATTCGTGCCCGTATTTTGTTTGTAAGTCAAATATTAGTGGCCGAGTAATCATAGTCAGCTTACGTACAGTAGTCGGAGAAATTATAACCGCACCAAATTTTGACAAGTTTTAAAATATTATTTTGGTTGTTATTAAATTTTGGTTAGTTTTTTATAGTTCATTCTACATTCTACAACAACACCCGTATAAATACAAGTTTAAAGGCAGTGTCACACGATTGGGTATTTGCCGGAATTTGGTGCAAATCGTAGCCCAATTGTGTGAATACCCAAATATTTTTCTTTATCCCAATAACGAAAAATAATTTGTTGAAATTTTTCAATAGAAGATTGCTGTATTGTACCAATATTTTGAGTAAAAAAACAAATAAAAATTTTTTTATTTTGTAGCCCAATATATAATGCATGCAATTTGAAAAAAAAATCAACAAATTTTCGTAAAAATTTTTTAATTAGATTAGATGCAGTTTAGCAGCCCATGGAATTCTAGTAGAATAAAGTACACGTTTCAAATGGTTAAAAATTACGGTTGATTTTTTAGAATTTTTAAAAAAGCTCGAAATTTGTACGAAAGTTTGTTGAATTTTTTTTTTCAATATTGGACATAGCTGGAAACTTGGATTTACCCGGGTCAGAATACCTAAAAGTGAATTACAAAAACTAAAATCGGAAAATCTTATGGCGTTACAGGTTCTCCAAATTCTGAAGCGTTCAAATTATGTAAAGAGAATGAAGAATTCTTCCGAAAAAGCTTTAGAAAAACCTGACACATCTGGTTTGGCTTGTGAGCCGTGTTTACACAACGATCTTGCAATCATGCTAGATTATTCAAGCGAAGATTAAAAGTAGGAATACTCATCCAACATTTTCAAGTTTCAAGGGTAGGTGTGATTTGCGACCCTTTAAAAAACAGGCTGCAACCTGAAAAGGCAGCAGCATTACTTTTTATTAAATATAATGTTCCAGTTTTTAAATTCAAGAACTCAATAAAATAAACATTATTAAAAATTATTAACTTTTGCATTTTTTTATTTACCCACCTATATCACCTAATTTACTTACCTAAATTATTTTGTAAAATTACTTGACATCCGCAGATGCGAATGTGAATCCACATTCGCAACATCCCTAGTACATATGTACGATATGTAATAAGTAATTAATGTTTTTAAACGCAACTTCAACCAGACGGTAAAAATGTGCTAGACAAACACATTTACACACGTATGCACACTCACTCGTACATAATCGTACATTAGAAAAAGGTAAATGGGTGCGAATGACTGAAAGTGAACACGTGGCTGTGAATAATTCAAAAATTGTTGCCTGTCTGAGCACCTGATTTCGAATGCGTCGTCTTATGGCAGACAAAAAGCAATCGAAGTGAAATCAATTGTCGAGGAGTAATGAAAATATGTAAGTGGAAGTATGAAGTGAAAAAATTAGAAAGAATTTTAAGTAATGAAACACAGATAAACGTTAAATTGAAAGGGAGCGCCCTGAACTTAACCTTTTTAATGGACTCACGTACATACACAGCTGCATACGTACATACATAAATATGTATTGATGTTATGTCTAGCAAGAGCAAGAACAAAAGGGCGGTGGTCAATTTGGGTGGATGAGTGGATAAAAGTAGGTGGTATTTTTCAATGGGTGTGGAACAATATGTGATTTCCCATGTGTATCGTAAATATGTATACACCCAGCAAAAACTTTTCTTTTTTTTTTTGTAAGCGCTTACTTTTTGTATCGATTGAGTAACGCATTACAATACGCCTCAAGACAAAATCTTTCTCGTTTACCCGCTGCATTACCCGTTTTTAAAATTTTTAAAATTTCTCGCTTATCTCTAATGGTATGAGGTGAATTTCGTAATATATGCTTACCAATCGAGATACACCACTCACCTTCTAGTTTACAGAACGCATTACTTTAACTTGAGCATGTCATTGGAGGTAAGCGAGAAATTGTAAAAATGCAGTGGGTAAACGGGAAAGTGAAAAATTTTGTCTTGAGGCGTATTGTAATGCGTTACTCCATCGATACAAACAGTAAGCGCTTACCAAAGAATCAAAGTTTTTGCTGGGCATATACATACATACATATGTTGGGGGATGGTACTAATTAAGGTAGTTGAGTTCAATAACCACAAACTTTTACGTAGAGGAGTGGGAACAATTAACTTTCACTTAACACCGGGCGACAAAAACAAAAAAAAAATCAAAACACATGAAAGAATCAATATACACACGAAACTATGGGCCAAATAAATATAGTAAAACTGCGTTTTTCGTTTTTCTCTCTGGAGTCAGAATTTGTTTAAAAAGGACTTTGTTATTCAGTGCAATGTATAATAGCAATAGGCGTACCTAATCAAAGACACAATTCTGTCGAATTTAATTCATTTAAATTTAAATTCAAATATTTTGGTTCACGAGAATGAACAGGTATTGAAAAAGCCCTTTTAACAAATTTTATTTTTTAAAGCTTATAAAGTTAAAGAGACGAAACTCGAGGATGTGTCGAGTATACATT
This sequence comes from Rhagoletis pomonella, assembly GCF_013731165.1. Lineage (NCBI taxonomy): Eukaryota > Metazoa > Arthropoda > Insecta > Diptera > Tephritidae > Rhagoletis > Rhagoletis pomonella. Next base: position 48,511,765 of record NW_023458559.1, read on the forward strand.
AGTCCTTAAAATATAATTTTTTCAGAAATAAACATTGCAAAATGTCAAGGAAATTCCTCTTCTTCTTCTTATTTGGTACTGTAACCGCCTAAGGAATTTTGGCCGAGTTCAACAAAGCACGCCAGTCGTTTCTTTTCTGTGCCAGCTAACGCCAATTGGAAACGCCAAGTCCTTCTCCACCTGATCTTTCCATCGCAGTGGGGGCCTCCCTCTTCCTCTGCTACCACCAGCGGGTTCCTAGTTGAATACTTTCAGAGCTGGAGCGTCGGTGTCCATTCGAACGACATGACCAAGTTAGCGGAGCCGCTGTATTTTAATTCGCTGCACTATGTCCATGTCGTTGTAAATCTTCCGCAAAATCTTTATCTCGAATACTCCAAGAGCCGCCTCATCGGATGTTGTCATTGCCCATGCTTCTGCGTGGTTTTCGTACGTCGAGAGAGGACTTTACTCCTGAATTGCCTACTCAGTCCAAAGTAGCACTTGTTGGCAAGAGTGTTCCTGCGTTGGATTTCCATGCTGACCTTATTATCGGTGTTAATGCTGGTTCCCAAGTAAACGAAATTCTCTACTTTTTCGAAATTATAACTGTCAACAGTGACGTGGGCGCAAATGTGCTGACTGTTTGTTAGATGGCAGGAGATACTTTGTCTTGTCCTCGTTTACCACCAGATCCATTCGCTTTGCTTCCTTATCCAACTTGGAAAAGGTAGAACAGATTTCGCGGTTATTGTTACCGATGATGTCGATGTCATCGGCGGACGCCAGCAACTGTACGCTCTTGTAGTAAATTGTTCCCGAGCGGTTGAGTTCTGCAGCTCTTATTATCTTCTCCAACATCAGATTAAAGAAGTCAGACGAAAGTCTGAAACCCCGTTTGGTGGCGAACGGCTCGGAGAGGTGTTTCCCAATTCTGACGGAGCTGGTGGTATTGCTCAACGTCATTTTACACAGCCGTATCAGTTTGGCGGGGATGCCAAATTCAGAAATAGCGGCGTATATGCAACTCCTTGTAGTGCTGTCGAAAGCGGCTTTAAAGTCGGCAAATAGGTGGTGAGTGTCGATCCTTTTCTCGCGGGTCTTTTCCAAGATTTGGCGTATTGTGAATACTTGGTCTATGGTAGATTTGCCAGGTCTAAAGCCACACTGATAAGGCCCAATCAGTTCATTGACGGTGGGATTCAGTCTTTCACACAATACGCTCGATAAGACCTTGTAACCTATGCTTAGAAGGCTGATCCCGCGGTAGTTGGCCCGATGGCTTGGTCGCCTTTCTTGTGGATTGGGCAGAGCACACTTAAATTCCAGTCGTCGGGCATGCGTTCATCTGACCATATTCTGCATAAGAGTTGATGCATAGACCTTATCAACTCCTCGCCACCGGACTTGAATAGCTCAGCTGGCAGCCTGTCAGCTCCAGCAGCTTTGTTGTTTTACAGCCACGTTATTTCTATTCGTACCTCGTCAGTCAGGCGGAGGAACATCGACTCCGTCACCATCGACTGGGGGATCGGGTCCTCCTTCTCCACAACTTTCCGTGCTGCTACCATTCAGTAGCGTGGAAAAGTGTTCCCATTGTTGTTCTTACAGGAGTACGCCCTGGTCTTGAAACCTTTCGTAAGTTGCCTAACTCTCTGGTAAAATTTGCGAGCATTCCTCCTCTCGGCAGGCATTTCAAGCTCTTTGCACTCACATATTTCGGCCTCTATCTTTTTGTTGCGGCAAATACGTCTCGCTTCCCTATTCAGATCCCTATAGCGGTTCCACATAGCGCGCGTTGCGCCCGATCGCAGCGTGACCCTATAGGCGGCGTCTTTTTTCTCTGCAGCTTCCTGACACTCCTCATCGTACCAGTTGTTCTTTCGGGCTCGCTGAAATGCGACTACTTCTTCGGCGGCGGTACTTAATGAGTGGGAGATGTGGTTCCACTGCTCGCATAAGAAAATTCCAGGAGATGGAAACTCGGAGTTGGTTTTTAGTATCTAATGGGGTATACTTTCATAAAATAATAATAAATATTAAATAAAAAAAGGTAAATGATCAAAAAATTTTAAAATGTCGCGTCCCTATTTATATGTTCGCCACTGTAAGTATACTACAACTGCGATTTATTTAGGTTGGCATCTCGTATTACGCTTTCCAACATCAGATTGAAGAAATCGTACGAAACTGAATCACGTGGCTTAAAATTTCATTCAATCTCAAATAACGTGCAGGGGTTAATCCCAATTTGTACGGAGCTAAAAGTTGTAGATATTCTAATGAAACTGATTCTATAGCGAGATCAAATGTATCTTCTCGGAATGTGAACGACGCTTCAAAAACTGAATTACTCAAAATGGAGGTATCGCAAGGCACCTGCCTGAAGTTCCTTTTAGCATTATCGTTCCACTTCACTTCGTTTAAAAACTCTTAATACAGCTATCGGTTCTCTCCATAATAAGCATTGTCTCTACTACAAATATTTTTGCTTCTGAATGTAGACAATGTTCCTCTACTCCTTAATTATAAAAAAAATGATTGCCTACGGACTCATACTAAAGGACTCGATTGCTCAAAAAAATTTAAGTGTAATATACAGTGGGGAGAAAAATGCCAAAATGGTATTTTTTTAGTATTAACATGTTTTTCATATTAAAACATATTCCTTGATGCTTGATTAAAATATTGGCCATGCTATGGCTAAAACAGATTTAAACAGAGTTTTAAACCAAAGAAAAAAATTAGAAAGTTTTTCACATTTGCATCAAATTTACTAACTTTTTGATATGTATTTGTAAAACACTTCTGCAGTCGTATAGCCTATCAAAATTTAGTATAATAAAGTGTAAGTTTGAAGACTCTAGAAAATCGGGTTGATTTTAATTTTTATATCGAGCTCTAACCGCCAAAAAAACGTAAGCAACATATTTTTCAAAAATTTTCTTTTTGATGCAGAATATGCAGCATCTATATGCAATTCTGCATCAAAAAAATATTTAAAAAATCCTGTCGCTTGCGTTTTTTTGGCGGTTGAGTCCTGATATATATTTTTTACTCCTTAAAGCACTTTTATTCCTTAAAGCATTTTGTTGGAATCTTTAAACTTGCACCCTATTATACAAAAATTTCATGGGTTATAAATGTTTCTTACTGAAAAGTTTTTTACAAATTGATATCATAAAGTTAGAAAATTTGAAGCATTTTTCATTTTTTTTTGTTGTGGTTTAAAACCTTGATTAAAGCTGTTTTAGCTATAGCATGGAAAATATTTAAATCAAATATCAACGAAAAGGTTTAAATATGAAACACATGTTAATATTAAAAAAGTAACCATTTTGCTCCCCACTGTGCATAGATTAGGGTAGTCATCAAAATATCAAATCAAAATTTTGTATGAGGCACCCATGTACTTTGTTCGACGTACAAAATAAAGACGTCCACGAGCTTTTAAAAAATTTTAGACAATTTTAGGGCCGCTACCAGGGTTTTGAAAATTTTTAATTTTTTAACCCAAAAGTACACAAAAATCCTTTAATCTAAACAAAAATTGTTCAAATAAAAGTAAAAAAAAAAAATGCGTTTTGAGTTCAACAAGGCCATACTATTTAACTCTCCTTTTACATAAACTTCTTGGTATTCTTTTCAATTTAAATATTTATAAACCATATTAAGACCCACCCTAACATACTCTGACATATTTCTAATAAATTCAAATACTCACCATTTAATAATTTAATCTGTAACATTTGTTTCCATATACAGACGCTATGTGACTGCTACCACGGTTGTTGTTGTTGTTGTTTTTTTTTTAACTGACACTATTGTTTACACATCTTCCACAGCAGTCATTTCCGTTAGTGGCACTCTTTCCTAGCACCGACTGTGTCTAATTCACGTCTACTCCCACAGCTTTTTTGTGTTTGTATTCTTTTGTTTTTGTTTGCAATGTGTGATTGTTTCACTCGCTTTTTGATTGCTTCTAATCTGTTTGGTTAGCGTTTAAATAATCACTGAGATTTATCATTCTTTCACTCCGTTCCCTGGAAGCCACTTACATACAGTATTGGACATATCTATAGCACCCCCCTTTCAAAGCGATATTGTTTGCCACTTATGTTTAATTATTTGTTTTTAAGAATTTTCAATTAAAATACAGTTCATTCTCTAACAAAACCCATATAAACCAATGTTTTAAACTTTTTAAAAGACCGCAAACAAGTCCAACAAACTTTCCCTTAAATTTCAAACTTTTTTCTCAGAAGCTCTAGAATTTTTTTGAGTACACAGTTTTATAGCGCATTCAATTTTGTCCAATAATGTGGAAGTTTCAAGTCGCTAAAGATTACCGTTGATTTTTTAGAATTTTTTTTTGTCTCATTTGCTTCCATATAACGACTTAACACAATTTATTTTTATATGGCAGAAACCCGCAACATCCTCGGCGAAAAAAATTCTAAAAAATCAACGGTAATTTTTAGCCACTTGAAACTTGCACATTATTAGACTAGAATTGAATGGGCTATAAAACTGTGTATTCAAAAAAATTCTAGAGCTTCTGAGAAAAAAGCATTTTTTTGCGGTCTTTTAAAAAGTTTTAAACTTGAGTTTATGTGAGTTTTGTGAGAGAATGAACTGTATTTTAATTGAAAATTCTTAAAAATAAATAAATAAACATGAGTGGCAAACAATATTACTTTGAAATGGGGGTGCTATTGTATTGGCCAATACTGTATGTGTATAAACTTGTGTGTCAAGCGCAATTTTTCAGCACAACAAATTACTACTTCCTTAATCTTTTGGTTCGTTTCGTTAATAATCATTTCTCCTTTTTTCCACGCTTTACAGTTGTACGCTTTTCACATTCTCTACTTGATTCATACATATCAATCTTTATATCTAACTATACATACAAATGTATTTTTGTTACACAAATCACAAACACTTTCTTGTTCGAGTGAAGCCAACATCCGCTGAGTTTTGCTGCACATATTAAAACACACACACACACCTAGCCACACTTATGTAATTACTCAATCATAATTAAACTAACACATGCAATCATAAATAAAGGTAGGTGTGTATGTGCTGCTTTGCGAACATATTTATTTATCTTCCTGCTCTTGGCAAAGCAAATGATGTCACTTTAGCTTTGTTGTTAGAATTCAACCAGCTTGCACTCAACTTCCGTTTGACTGGCTGTTTGCGATACTAATACGCACGCAGACGCTATTGAAAAATTGCTTGTGCGAATACTTGAACGTTGCATATTTCTAGGACAGTCTCTTAGTTTGTGTGTAGCTTAGCAAATTGATGCCACCCATTCTGTTTGTTTATGTTTTGTTTATGGCACTGTTTCTAAGTTCACTTCGTTGTAGTCTGCTTTGGTGCAAAACAAAAAAAAAAAACAAAAAAATTATTCGTTTGCAGTGCGTGAGTAAATTATTCAAAATTTTCTCTTTCTTTTACGCATTCATATTTATGTAAGTATGTCTGTATTTGTTTCATTTATTTAAGTGCATGTAAAAGTTAGTGTTCGTGCTGTTATTGATTTTTCTGCAATTTTATGTGATTTATATTTTCTTTATGTATTTTGATTTATACATTACTTGCATTTGAAAACAAAAACAACCTATTTTTACATTAATTAGGTTATAAATTATTTTTGTAAATAAAATTTAATAACTCCAATAAAGTACTTATCTTGTCAGTAAAAATTAGTATGTGGCTCATAAATGAAATTACAGAAATCAATATTCAAATGAAATAATGATATTTGAAGGGACTTTCTTCATAACTGAAACTTGATTGTTACTAATTTTAGGAGTTTGAGAAAGCTGAATTGTGTTGTTGTTATTGTTGTAGTGGGTACATAAGCCCCAAGGTCAACTCTCGATAATAATAATAAAGATATAGATTGGCGCTTACACATATGTTAGTGTTTGGCCACGCTTCTCCTCCGATTTGTGGCGTGCGCCTTGATGTTGTCACACAAAGGGTAGGGACCTGCAGTTTTACGCCTACTCCTAACGGCGATTGTATTTTTATGAAAAGCTGTTTTTCATTGCAGAAATACACTCGGAGGTTTGCCATGAACTTCTCTCAAAGTTTAAACTGCTGGCAAATGTAAATAAGGATTAAAATTTAATACCTAATTAATACAACTAAAGTAAAATCTGTGGAAAATTAAAAATAAAATACTTTTTTCGCAAAATCTATAAACGGCCCTTGAATTTCTCAAAAAAAAAAACGGGGTAACAGTTTTTCGTCGTCACGCTGTATTTTGAAAAATTAAATGAAATTAAAAAAATAGAATTTTATTTTTAAAACAATGAAATCTAAAAATTAAAAATAAATTAAATTATAAAAAGAAAAAACTTAATCCAAAAAGAAGAAAATAGTACATAAAAACTAAATGAAATAAAAAGAAATATTTTTATTTTTAAACCAAAATCTAAAAACTAAAAAAAAAACCTAAATTAAAAAAACATAAAATAAAATAAGATCCTAAATATTAAATGAAATAAAACAAATACATTTTTCTTTTTAAAACAATAGAGTATACAAATTAAAAGAAAATGAAAAGAAAACCTAATTAAATTAACAAAAACAAGGAATAAACAAAAAAAGCTTCTAAAAATTAAATGAAACTAATCCGGTTAAACAATAAAATATAAAAATTACAAGAAAATTAAACTAAAAAAAATATTGAAAAAACCAATAATATAAGTTCCTAAAAATTTAACACAGTTAAAAAAAAATATTTTTAAGACAATATATGTAATTTAAAAATTCAAAGAGAATCAAATTAAAAAAGAAAAAAAAATTAATTAAAAGAAGTCATTTTTAAGCAAACAAGCAATTTTTAATCAAAAAACGAAACCGATTTCAATTCTCATATAAAAATTTATGAGTTCCGTTAATTTCTTAATGATCCAATGATCAGATCAAATACTAGTATGGGACCATCTCTGAGGTACCAACTTTCCTTAAAAAAAAGAATTATAGAAATCGGTTACCGTGGTCCAAATAGGCTGTGTCAATTTATCGATTTTATCAAACCGATTGTTGAATTTTGGTGTATTGATTTTATCTCTCACCTGTGAGGTAACAAAAAAATTATAGAAATCTGCTAACGTGGTACAAAGTTACGCGGTAACTTACCTAAAAAAAAAAAGAAAAAATATTCCGACGAATTGATAACCTTTCTCCTTTTTTTGAAGTCGATTAAGAAAAAAAATAAAAATTTCGTTTCTACCGAAAAATGCAACCTTCTCTTTGCTCTCTACGCACAAACACTAAGCAGAGGGGGATGAGAAGGCAACGTTTTCAACTATGCGCGTGTAACACAAGTGGGACCCTACGCAAATTTGCCGAAGTAACCATGAGTCAAAAATCAATTTGGAGTTTGCCAAAGTGCAAAAATAGGTTTATTAGCATTTTGCTGTGGTGCCGTAAAGAAGTGCTATAAGGGGTTTTTTGGTATGAAGAATCCATTTCTGCACTTATCTTTTTCTTAAAACTTCCACCAGAGGGTGCAACATTAATCATTTTCACATTTTTTTCGAAACCAATTTTGCCAATGGGGCGAACTCCAAATTGATTTGAGACCGATGGTTTTTCGGAAAATTTGCGTAGAATCCTCCTGGCATACGCGCAGAGTCAAAAAAAATTTACCCACCCTAGTATGCATATTTTTGACGCTGACTGTAGATATTTCGCCAGTACGCATTTTAGTAAATGCGAGAGAAAGAAAGAAGAAGCGTGAGGTGAATATCTTACCCGATAAACTAATGGCTGAGTAATATTTCTTACAAAATAAAAAAACAATAATTCACAACAAATTCCTGGAGAACTAGGATATTTATGAAGGAAGTAAACAATACAAATTTACTTTATAAAATGTGTCTTAACTGCCCTTAGTAGAACATACTAAGCATCAGATTTTACAATAGGTGCAAAATTCAGTCGAACAGAAAAATGTTTGAAAGTTTAGATAGAATTAGATGCAGAGAATAGATAGCGGCGTAGTATGAAGGATGCACTGCTACCTAAACATCTATTCAACTCTCTCCTCCTTTAGATATTCAGAAGATCGCTTGTGGTTAAGAAGTGTAAGTACATATGTATGTACTTTCGCTATGGCCATAAGGGGCAAACAAATTTCTCGCGTCTTCTTGAGACGACGTCGCACTGCAGAAGTAGCTGCGATAGTGTCTCCATAGCCAAGTCGTTCAGATGTTTGCCTTGTTCGAATAGTGGCTTTTCGAGACAGCGTCCTTTATAGGATCAAAAGTTTTTCCTTTAGATATTTTATTAAAAAATTAAAACCTCTTCAGATTGTACGCCACCAATATTCATTTCGTTTTCCGTAGCCCCAATACATTGACCTAGTGGTTTTACTCCTTCTTTTTCGTCTCTCTCGGGCTTTCTTTTTTAATAGTGTGCTGACTTATCGCAAAGAAGAGCGCAGGCCTCACTGCTGTTGTTGCCGTTGCATCTCTTACTAATCTGTCTTGTTTCTTATTGATCTCAAGGCATGGCTTTGTTGTCCAAAGCATCTAAGTAGATATCTTTAGAATTTGGTTCCTCCATACGCTCCACGACTAGGGAGGTTTTTACCTTATGTTTCTCATGAGCCGTGAATGCCACAGGCTATCGCTAAGATAACTATTCGCTCATTTTGGCAGTGCGTATGGCAATTTATGTATCTCTACACACATATTTTCGCTTGAAAATACTCGGGTTTTGACACAGATACTCTAAATATTGAGGTTTCTTCGAGACTCGTTCTTTTTACCTTTTATTAGCTTGGGATGTAACTATGTAATAATGATGCGCCTAAAAGATGCAGCGATTTCCATTCTCAATTTACGTAGCGAGTTTTTAGTTTTTTAAATTATAATTTTTTATTAACAAGTAGCTGCAATAATTACTTGATAACTGACATTGCGCCTAAAACCCCACTATAAATGCAATATATACATACATTTTTTTTTCTCTTACATTATGCCAAACAATTGCCAACTGTTGGCTGCACAGCTTCATTACAAAACTTTAATCCCATCAAATTGCATTAGACTTTCCACTTGGTTGCTGCAATTCATTGCCGAGCAGCAGCACTTCATTTTATACACGAGAACAACTTTTATTGCAACTGTGCTGCATTGGATAGCAGCTATACCCACACATATACGCAAATATATGTATACAAAATCATGTAGTTACGTGCAGTACATCATAACTCAAGTATGAAATGCTGTTTAGTGTAGTTGAGACCACCCGCCGGCAGTGTACCTATGTTTGTATGTCACTTACCGAGGTACATATGGTTTTAAATGGCAAATATGTGTATGTATGTATGTAGTTCGTACGTAATTAAACGTATACGTAGCATGATCGTGCTTTATTTTCTTTTAGCAGCCAGCCAACCTGCCAGTCTAAATGCCAGCAATGCTTTGTACAGCACATTCGGCTTCTTCAATGACTTTGTCAAGTGCTTTGTTTGCTCGTTAATGCATTTTCTGTGTTGTTTGTTATTACTGCTGTTGTTATTGTTGTTATTTTTTACATTGTGGCTACCAGTCGTTTTTAGCATACGTGTGTATGTAGGTATTGCGTATTGTGTAGCAGTTTGAAATGTTTTGTGTGCCGTTAACTATGCAACAGCTTAAGCGTTCTTACATAAGTGAGTATACACGACTAAATTTTGGAAGTGATGGATATACATATGTGTGACTTACCATGTGTAGGTGCATATGCCTGGCAGGAACTTACCCCCCAATTCTGTGCACTTAGCAAATAATCAACCTTGAGTATTTGTCAATAAATTTGCGCCTAAAACTATGTTTCTAAGATTTGTCAGTATTTGGTAAATTTGTTGTGCATTTATAAAGCGCCCAAAATTAAATTTTTGCAGCATAGCTTTGGCGCAAGGGTTGACAATTTTTGAAGTGCACAGAATTAGGGGGTTACTATTTTAACTACCTAAATTTGACAAATTTTATTGCCTGTCTTGAAATTGGGGGAGAAAGTTCTTCAGAGATATTTTCCGTTTGAGGCGTAAGCACCTCTTTTCAAAAAATGTGAGGTCTTTTATCCCTTCGTTTGTCATCTATATTATAATACTTAATTCAGCTCATTAAAAATATTTTATTTGACTCTTTAAAAAGGCAGCAATCATATAAGAAATGTTTTTGTAACAATTTATTTTTTTTAAATTTCTTTCATTTGGCATCCATATTGTAAAATTCCGATGAACTAATAATTTAAAGAAGAATTTAACTTCTTAAGCAGGCGGCATCCATCTTCAAAAAATATGCTATACATTGATTCGGATCATAACCCCTGCAAACCATTTTTTTCAGAGTATTCTGCATTGTAAAGAAATTTTAAAGAATTCGTTAAGATTTAATTCGATTTTTGGCCGAATTTTCTAAAATGAAATAAATTACGCACACTTCAATTCTTTTACGAAATTTCGGAAAAAAATCTGTGAAGCAACGAAAATAATGGTGCTATGTGAAGAATATCTTACAGAAATTTCTTTACGAGTTCGTGTCAACCACTTCATATAATTTTCTTTGAAAATTCGTAAAAAAATCGTTACAGAAATGAGATACTCCTAACGATTTCCTTAAGATTTCGGGAACTTTGGTTTGCAGGGAAGCTATTTGTTTGTCAAATTTTATACAAAGAAAAACAAAAAACTATAATCACACACTCACTCACACACTTTTATATTTATGGGCAAATCTAAATAACAGGTACACTTAAAAAAAAAGTTTAAGTTTTTAATTTGTGGGCACACCTATGTTTTATATATGATTGTATTCGTTATCTCTTAATAAATCAATAAATATAAGTGTTATTCATGTTCATCAAGTACTTCAAAAGTTAGACGAAGAATAAACATTGAAAACGAAAAAAGAACTAGGGCTCAAATTATGCTGTGCAAGTTGTAAATTTTCGCAAGGATTTTGAAAGTTGTACTGACTTAACTGGGACGTTTTAAATTCAAATGAATCCCCCGTTTTACCAGATTTTACCAAAATTTTGCACATGGCTATCAAAATAGGCTCACTTTAACAAATAGCTGTCATACAACTGATTATTCAGATATGTTATTTGGCCTCTAACTTCATTATAAAGGCAAAGTTAACAGTGTTTATGATGAATAAAAATAGTACTATATTTCCTACCTGCTTAACTGGAAGAGTTATAACGCAAAACAACAACGATTTCGATGATTTTATGAAATGGTTAAGGTAATATTAAAATACAATCGCGTGAAAAATTAGAGTAAAATAACTTCAAAACTGAGAGATTTATTTATAAAATAGTTAAAATTTAACCAAAGTTTGCAGTAGCGCTATCTCAAAAAGTGCAGCTAATCTGGAAAAACTGGGAACGCCATTGAATTCAGAAGGGCTAAATTAAAAAGAAGCAGCTATCAGAACCTTTGCTTAAAAAAAATTTTAATTAATACCTCGCCTGAAATATTACAACTACAAGAAGGCTCCTTATTAAAAGTAGTAAATCAAGGATTTTTCACCAGGGCTTCGGAGCGAAGGTTTTTTTCTTCGCTCCGCTCCGGTATTTTATTTTGCTCCGAGATCCGCTCCACTTCCGCTCCCAATACAATTTTTTTTTATTTATTTACTTACATATCGAGCCCGAACCGCCAAAAAAAAAAGTAGGCGAAATTTTTTTGAAAATTTTCTTTTTGATGCTGAATTGCATTTGATGCTCTAGGAAAACTTCTGCGTTCAAAAGAAAATTAAGAAAATTGCCAAGTTAATTAAATAGGGAAATTTATTTAACACGGTGGTTTTCAGTGCAAAAAAATTTTAATTTAAATCAATTTATTAACTGATTTTTTTTTTAATTTTATTGAGTTTGAGGACGTTATTATTGAAAATTTTTGTGGAAAAACCACAATAAAAATGTTTCAAAATAAATCGTTACTAGGCCAGAAAATATCAACAAAATATTGAAGGAGCTAAGGAACAGATTAATTTTTTTTAGCTCTTGGCTCGAGCTCCGCTCCAGCTAAAATCCTTTGCTCCTTTGCTTCGCTCCACTCCGAAGCCCTATTTTGCACACTTCTATTAAACATTTTTAGATTGTTTGACATATTTTCCAAATGTGCCTTCAATTAAGATATTTTTGGAATAAAAATTGCGCTCAAGATCGCAGAATATTTTATATTTAAAAGTTGGTTCATTCTGAAAGCACACCTTTTGCTAAGGTATCAAATTATTCGTAATTGTTTGTAGAATACAATACATAATTAAAAATTTTTTTAAATGAAATGAAATGAAATGAAATTATACGTGCTAAACCGAAAATTTTTCAAATTGCCAATTAATTATTTTTTAAAGCACACTTTAGTTACCTACTACATATGAAGTGTAAACATAAGTACTAATTGCACATAAAATTTCAAATCAGTATATAGTGTGCTTCAAAAGTTATGGCATAATTATTTTTTCACTTCTTGAAAATTACATAAAAAGTCGAGTTGCTTTTAATATTTTTTTGAATTAAAACGTCTATCAATCAAAAGTTATGCAACAAACTGATTCAAAATTTTTTTGAGACTTCATTTATGTATACGTCTGTGAATTATATCCAAAAGCAACCAACTTGATATAGTTTACAATAATGAAAACAAAGCTATATAACACAAAGGTTACCTGTTTTTTAGATTTGCCCTTATACAATTAAATAGAAGTATTTCATTTAACTTATCTATTCAATTTCTAAACTGGTGGCAATCCTCGTAAAAAATATTTTCGAAATAGACACAGCTTTCATAAAACCTCTCTCGTTTGGTACCGATATTCACATAATTTATTTAACTGGTTAACTAATTTGATTTTGAATTTATAAACAGGTGGCATCTTCATTTAAAAATATAACACTTTCATAAAACCCTCTCGTGTGATACCTATATGAAAATATTTTGTTTAATTTGTTAATTAAATTGATTTGAACTTTTGGGACAGGTGGCTACCTCTTAAAAAGATATTTTCGAAAGAAATTGTTTTTGAACCCATTTAGTTTGACACCCACATTGTTGTGATACTTTATTTAATACATTTTATCTTTTTTGAACAGGTGGCAACCCTCTTAAAAAATATTTTACTAAAAAAATCGTTTTTGAATCCCCTCTCTACAAAGAATATGCTATATGTTAAGCCAGTTTATTACCTATCTCTGTCCGAAATTTTATTAAAATACGCGTAGCTTTTTATCGTGAAAGTGCAACAAACTCACTCACGCACAGTAGGATAATTGCTAGAGAGACAAAATAATATGATGGACATACAAAAAGTTATGTCTTAGGGCCATGTGCACCATGAAATGAAAATCGGTTCTAAAATGATGTAATTTTACTTAAATCCATATTTTTTTTATCATGGATTTATTATCATGGATGATTTTTTTTTTTGGAACACAAAACAACGCGTGCATAACTCAGACTACATGCCGTACTGCTGTCATGTTCCCTAAACTCTTAATGCATAAAAAGTTGTTTTATATCACTTTTACCTGTTTTTGGAAATATTCTGCTGTTCTCCCTAATAAATACTTTTTAATGTAAGTAGATATTAATACCCCCATAAAGTATTGTAATCTCAGATTTTATATTCAATTCCACCCTACTGGTAAGCTGGTTTATTCGTGAGTATATATATTTACTTTCCTACATAAATATTTGCTATCATCTCTCTCTTCGCCCATCCCCCCTCTCAGCGGCAAGTGAGCACGTTTTCGTTCTTCTCGTGGCAGATATTTAAGTGCATTTGTCTGCTTTTTGTTTGCAAACGTGCTTTCCTCATACTTTTCTTCTTAAAACAATTCAAGTGTTGTTGTGATTTTCAGCAGTTATTGTTGCTACATATTGTAAGCGAATTGTTGCACCTTTTTGACACAGCCTTGACTTAAGACTCAAGCAGCAAGGGTGCTAACAAATACATAAGTAAGAGCGTTGTAAGCGCTTGCCTTGCTTTTATTTGTGAAATCTATTTTTAAACCGTTGTATGTCGTTTTGTTTTGCTTTGTTTTGTAAATATTTTCATATTATTTGTGCAGTTGAGTGTTTTGTTTTATTAATTTATGTTTAACCCTTGTGCGGAACCCTAGGTACAGCTGTAGATGTACGCCCTTTGAACGTTAAGAGAAGTGATTTATCAGTCCATTAGAGAGCTGAAATTTCATGTTACTATAAAATAATCTCTTTGTAATATATTACGATAATTTCTAAGATCGTAAGACTTTCAGAAAGTAGAATTTTGTTATGATTTGTAAAGGTATACCCATAGGTAAAAACATATTCACCTATGACCATTTTGTATACAAACTGTAAGGAATCTCATAGACTTTGTGTCCATACACATTAGGATGGTCCTAAGAACATCGACATCTGAATACCTGGCGTGCTTCACTGGGCCTTAAAAGTGTTATTGTGTTGTTACTCCCGCCCAAAATTCTTCTGGCCCCATTCATACAAAATAAAATAGATTAAAAGAGTTTATGAAAGGACATTTTCAAACACCTTTCCATTTATGAAGCATTTTTTATTTTAGTTGATATACTTTCGAAGGTATTTAGGAAGTAGGTAGAGTATCGGCTTTCACCTGGAAACTTAATTTTTAATCTTATCATCGAGTCTACACATCGCGCACTTTCTTCAAAGGTGGCAACCCGCTTCAAAAATATTTTCGACAGTAAAGTTTCTTAAACCTCTTTAGTTTAACACCGGTATTGTAATATTTCATTTATTTTATCAATTTAAATGAATACAATTTTTCAAACAGGTGGCAACCCCCCTCCAAAATTTTTTGACAGTGAGCCTTCCTAACCTCTTTTATATCCATATCGCAATATTTAGTTTAGCTTATTAATTAAATTAAATTAAAATTTGCAATTAGATGGCAACCTCCAAGAAATATTTGTTCGCCTGTAAGCTTTCTTAAGACTTCTTTCCATTGGCAGCCTTATTGCAATTTACAAATAGGTGGCAACTCTCTAATTGTTTTCTTTCTATATATTTTAAAATGGACCTAAAGCAATACAACTTACGGCAGTTAGTGGAAGCTCCTTTATCATTTCACCTGTAATCCTATCGTAACGAGGCACTTTATTCTTCTGAATATCATGAACAATGGTGTTAATTAAATCTTTATTTTTAAACCGAAGCGGATTTGTGGTAAGGCTACTGGGGGGTATTGAAAATGTTTGAAGGATGAGCGCCTTCATTTGGTCTAAAGACTTGTAAGATATGACAGGCGAAAGCGTTTGCTTTATCCTCATCATTTCCGTTCTGAGTACGTAACGGTGCTGCTCTTCGCATGCTTCAGTATTCGCCAAAGGGAGTAGTCGGTCTCTTTCGATGCAGGTAAGGACTGGAGGATCGATTGCTTACTTTTTTCTTTTTCCGCCTGCAACAAATTACCTAACTCCTTTGTACACGCATTCAGCTCCTGCTTAAGCTTAGGAGAGCGAATTCTTATGTATCTTAACAAATAGTGACCTAGTGAGTAAATATCTCAAAGGCAAGTAATTGGTATATAAATATTTGTTTGAATTTATATACCAATACGTACATCTGTAGCTAGGTTTATATTTATATGTTGCAGTTTTCAGGCCTCCGCACACAGGTTATGTACCCAATATGTTAAAGGGAATAAACTTGTCTGCTCGCTAGTTTATTTGAGGAAAATTGTAAACTTTCGAAAAACATATATGTATGTACACTCGATAGTAGACACACACTCGATAGTAGACACCTGTATGTATGTATGTATTCATTAAATTTTTACAGTAACCCACTTCCAAAAAAAAAAGTCCATAGGTCGAAAAAGTCAAGTTTAAACTTATTCCTATATCAACGTAGGCGCTGTCGCTTTCTCTTTACTCTTACTTTTTATTTAATTTGGTAAATATTTACTGGACAAACAAGCATGTATGAACATCCCAAATCCCCCATTAGGTAAATATTTCGATACAAACTTAGATAAACACTTATCACAGAAAATGGTTCTAAATATGTGTATGCACTGTTAGGGTGGGAGAACGATTTTGTTTTTCCGAAAAGAATTCAATGCTGAAAAAAACTGGAAGAAATGGTTGAAATTTTGTGAAGAAATTGCTCAAGTAGCACACTGGTGTATAACTTGGTGTAAATTTATGAATTTTGGTATAAATCTGACTAATTTTACCAAAATTCACAAATTTACACCAAGTGATACACCAGTGTGCTACTTGAGCAATTTCTTCACAAAATTTCAACCATTTCTTCCAGTTTTTTCAGCATAGAATTCTTTTCGGAAAAACAAAATCGTTCTCCCACCCTAACAGTGCATACACATATTTAGAACCATTTTCTGTGAGAGACATCTTAAATGTAGACCAGCGCACTTACATGCTATGTGTGTGTGTGGCTTCACGCCAGTCAGATTAACCTAATCAAACTCAATCATTGAATTTCAAGTATAGATTCATTTATTTACTGTCTTTAATAACGGACACCAGGTCGTATGAGTAATATGAAATAAGAAATACATAAGTACTAATGTACCTTAACATGAAATCGCAAATATTTTGTTAGGTCCTGGACGAGTTTTCTTCTGCATTTAGTAGTGGCAGAACCGACAGTTTCACGCCGCCTCCGAATGGCAAATGGTATCTCATGAATAGCTTTTTAATGGCAGATGTACAACAGACTGTATCGCGAAAATAAGTTTGCAATTACCCCCCATAATTTGGTAGCTTCCTTTGAGAGGATTTTAGGATCACAGAAATTTTCGTCTTTTGCGAATCTTAAACATAGCTCAGATCCTTTCACCCTAGATTGCCTCCTTAAGGTACTAAGTTCAAATTCTACCCCATTATATACAACTTTAGTAAGCGATGCTTACCGATCCCGAACCCTACTAGATTACTTGCCAGCCAGCCTAAATTGCTCGCTTGCCATGGCGTATGAGTTATCTATGAACATCAAAATTTACTTCGGTTGAAAGATAAATTTCAAGTCACTGTACTTTTCTGTATTTTAATTAATCTTTACGCCTTCAAGAAAGAAAATGCATCTATTCCGAGGTCTCGTCATCCTCAAAAGTCAGCATACTGCTTCAGTGGGAAGACCAATCCGGTGCATATATAAATACCAAACGAGGATCCTGATGCCAGCCCTTTCCTTTCCTCTTTGTCTAAATATATCTTTACTTCCCAGTACTTACTGTCTCACAAGTTTACCGACACAATAATTAACAGCCCCAAGCAAGGCAGGCCAAATGAGTCCTTAAACTGCACTACAGATACTGAGCCTTCTCTCGACAGTTTGTCAGCAACTTCGTTGTTCTCCGCTGCCAAGTATTCGATAGTATCGAAATTTTATATTACGAACTTGGAAGTCATCAACCTATTTGAAAGAGCCCTAGTGGAAAATTTACTATATAAAAACATAAGATAATAACCTTTAAAATCTTTTTTTGCTGTGAACTGGTGCAGGTTAGCATTGCTAACACCTCCACCAGAAACACTGAGGACCATAGCTTCGTGTCTAGTCGATAAAACCTCTTCTATTTTCCATTCTTGAAATATTTGTGTACCAATGTCTACATCTGGGATCCAGATACAATGCTTGTTTTTCATGCCAATTATGAAAAGTACCGACGGAAATTTTTTTATTATTCGCACGTGAATAAAAATATGTAGCTAAGTCCATATCGGGAGCGACTCCAGACCCGTGGTTGAACAAATTCTCATTGATACTAGAGCCGAGAACGGTGTTAACCTTTGAAGTTTCTTTAAAAATTGATTGGCCGTTTCTTGTTATGTTTTTGGGCTCAAAACTACAGAGCGGCACGCTCTATAAACTTTGAGCTCAGAACCCATGTCAGCTCAAAATGTCTTCTACAAACCGGCATACTAAGAGCGGGCCATACTAAGAGCTAATTGGTAGTTCCAACTCAGCCTCTTATCGAAGCTTATACGAAGATATTTGATTTCATATACATATATGTGTATATATATATGTATGTCCGCAAGCAGCTGATGTCACAATATAAAAATCTCGCACGTGGTTTTGCAGCAGTTTGAAGGTTTTCACCCAGCATTCGGTGAGTCAACCTGAATTTCATCTGATTGCCACAGTTTTACAATGGGACATCCTCTACAAGAATCCTCTATTTTTCTATGTAATTTCCATATAGTTCATGTCAAAGCAGCTCCGTGCAAGAACCTAGTTGTTCACATCAGTCTGATGAGAAAGTATGCATAAGTGATCAAGAAAAAAGTAAGCAACCGATAATTTTGATCCACGCCTCCAGCAACTGGAAGCTGCTTGATATTATAGCAAACATCTTAAGATAGCGTTAGTCTGAGGTTCATGTAGAGTTAATAATAGAACACGGATAATTTCGTCCTTCTTCAAACTCTTCCGCATCCGAGACGATGGTTCACAGAATCAGTTTTCCAGATGTTGCTGCCTTCATGCCTCATATGAGCGCAGAACGATCCACTGGAACCCAGCGCTGACCTGAACATCAAATTTATTAAGTAATATTATTATAGAATAGCTCCTTAATTCCACCATAAATAGAGACTGTATATTCATGTAGTTGCACTCATAGAGAATTTGTCCTTCACAAGAATACAATTGTTTAACTATTCTAATATTTTTAGAATTTTTTGATCGTATACTTTCCAACTAAGGAGTAATAAGCTTTTTTTGCTATGTAAAAAGCGTGATACAGAAGGTAATACGAACTTCTAGCAACTCGACAACGGCAGCCGGTAAATGTTTTATGGAAAAACCCTAGTGCTTTTGAACCTAAATGCTAGTTAATGGTGTTCTTTTTTCAATATTAATTTGGCTAACTCATTTGAAAATGTCAACAACAATACCGTTGGGGATGCCACAACAATGGACGTCAATGTTATTATATATATTTTGTTGTGTACATTTTCTGTTCGATGAGTGTTTACTTGTATCTACTGTGTACAAGCGTACACTAATTCGGCACGTATTTAGCTTTGCTTCACTGCACCAACATTCTCGTTCGACCCGTCACAATTAATTACTATATAATTAGGTAATTTATTTGCATAATCACCAATGCATATTGCCACATGTCTTTTCGAGTCATGTCGCATATGTGTGTTGTTATGTACAAGCAGTAGTGATGTTTTAAGCCACTTATGCCATTAGCAAGGTAAGCTGCTTTAAACGAGCATGGGAATATGGGAGCGTGGTCGAACATTTTTGCGACTATTAATATTTTACATATAGGTAGGTGCATTAGAACGTACAAGAAAAAAGTTCGCCATACACTTACTTGTTTAAGGAATTTTTGCAAGGCAATTTCGAAAAAATTATTTTTTTGGTCGTACGTATTTAGGTGTCGCCCTTATACATTCTTAAATCTTAAAGGATATAATTTTTTTGCTCCAAAGTTTATCGACCTCAAGTACCCCATTCTGGTACTTACCTATCAGATCTCAGTTCTTATCACCCTAACGTACCACCCTAATGTCAGTAAATCAAAGCTCAACAAAAATTAGTAAACTTTTGTTAAGGAAGTATTTTGATTATTCTAGTAGAGCTGTTTAAAAAACATTTAATATTGCCAAAAAATGTAAGAGGTTCGGTAAAAAAAAAAATAAAATTTGGAACTGCCTTGCAAACATACTTTAGTTTCAGTAGACCTCTGAGTTAGTAATTTTTATTCATTATATTTCATTGGAAAATTTTTTTGAATTCAAAAAATTGGAGCTGGGAAATATGTTTTTCTTACAGATTTTAACAGTTTAGTCAAGGTTTCGAAACTGTGATTTTTTTGGTGCTTCTCCAGTCGAAAGGAGTGCACAAGTTTTTTTAAATTTTACATATATTTCAAATAATACGTTCTGCCCATTTTAAATAATTAGTTTTTTGTTACTATCTCTCCGCTGATTTTTTATTTCGATGATTTCTGGAAACTCGTAAATTTGGAAAACTTCAAACTCTAAATATTTTTCTTTTATAATTTGACATCTTTGTGAAAATTTCTAGGATTTTGGGGTTTTCCAGATTTTTTTCCCGTTAAACACCTTCACACAAGTAGATAAATAACTACGGTTTATATTATATATTTTATGATATGCTAAGAGCTTAATAAATATATGTAATGTGATGTGAAAAAGAAATTTTAAATTTAAAATTTTTGAATTTTTTTCAAAAGGTTTTAATAACATTAGTTAAATTATAATGAAAAATAGTTTAAATTCATACATATCCAATAAGAGATATAAGTACGCCGCTAAATTAATAAATAGGTCTTAAATTTCATTATCTTTTCTATTCAGGGTTAAATTAGCATAATTTAAAGACTTTATTTCAAATGTCTGGAAACATGACCAAATACTTAAAAATTCACAAAATTTTCATATAAGTAGGGTAACTCTTTCAAGCAGGAAGAAAGATAAAACATTGGAAATCAGACTTTTATAGCCTTCAAAAGGTTAAGAGAAGACAATGGTTTATTTGACAGAAAATACTAATATATATATACATTTTAGACACTTTTATATACATTTTAGACATTTTTTTGTTTTTCTGTGTATTTCCGTTTTGATGTGAAACATATTTTTTAATAAAAAAAAAATTAAAAATAAATGTTAGAACGTAAATCATAAAAATTTTTTAAAAAGCATAAAAATTAAAACGAATTTCTAAAAATTCACACAATTTTCTTATGAGTAGAATAACCCTTAGTAAAATACGGTTTTTTAGTCTTCAGTCTATTTATCCTGTTTTATACGTTTTTGTCGAAAAATGTAACAACTCCTGAGTTTTTCGCATTTAACTACAGATACTATGCTGGTTTTTGCACCTATTCACATATGTATGTACATATCTTAGCACTTCCGTACTTTTTTGTCTTCTACAAAAATTTCAAATTCTCTTTTATTTTATTATTTAAGTCTGTCATTTTGTTTGCTTTCATTATTTTTTTACTTCCAAAAACTCAGTTTATCACACACATTTATATTTAAAAGAAGTTTTACAAATTATCTAGTATTTACTTTCATTTTATCAGGGCTAAGACAGCCACTCATAATTTCCTCGCTCTTCCAGGCCTTGATGGGGTCACATATGGACGTGAGTTGTGCACACAAACACTTATGAAACGATACCAAAAATTTGGGTATTTCTACCTTTTGCTTGTGCTCCAGGAGTGTTGCTCACTACTCACTAAACTTATGGCACTTCTTGTTATTAGGTATATTTCCTTGAATCCACTTCAGGCTCGCACTAGCTTAGCCTTTTCCAACATTCTTACACTATTTGCCTTACTCGCGGACATTTTTTGCATTTTCCTTAGCACTTAGTACATACTCACTACTCCACTACTTTGTGGTAGTGCCCACGAGTACTATGCGCTCACTCCACTTATGAAAAAATTCAAAAAATGCGCCTTTTTGCGCTAAACACAACGCACACCTGTACTAGGTCCATTTACCACACTCACACACAAGCATCTATTCCCACAATGCTTCACATGCATTTACGAGAGTTAGTGTGCGTATGGACTCCACTTTTTCTTGGTCAAAGTATTTGTGTATTGTTATGCTCCTTTTTCTGGTGCGATTTTTGTTGTTGTTTTTTTTTTTTTTGTTCTTAGAGCTGCCGCCGTCCGCAATCACTTAGAACGACACGACCGCAACGGCGAAACTTAAGCAACAAACTGTTGTCGTTGGTTTGGAAACTTCATATCGGCACCGTTAAGCTAAGCAGACTGTGGAGTCCTTCAACAGGGACTAAGCAGCCTCGAACAGTAAACGTCAGAACAGTTATAGATAGAGAGTAGGAGAACGAGAGCGAGAGCAAGTGTTGCGAATGAGTGTCTCGTGTGAGCGTTTACTGCTGCGGCATTTGCTCTGAAGTAAAGGCCAAAAGGCGGTTATTGTTCGATGGCCGATGAACAATATAGCTGTGTTGTTATTGTTTAATGCCTGAAAGCTTTCACGGCGCAAATTTTCACTGGCTAACTGTTGCTTTGACGCACTCAAAAACTATAAGGACAGAGTGTTGCAAAAGCATAGAGAGCGCGAGAGGCAAAGTGAAATATACTCGGACAAATGTTGTCAAAAGTTACACTGAAAAAATTGCAATAAAAAGAAAATATAAAAATGGTCAGACCGAAAGTTGAAAAATACAGTAAAAATAATTAAAACATTCTGTAAACATATGCATTTTCGAACGCTTTAAAATAAAAATAGACACAGATATTTTCAAATACAAAAGATTTTTTATCTACCGTTTCAGTGAAAGAATATTTACTGCCAGTTGTTAAATTACAAGAACTTTATGTCCAGCCAAAATTTATGTCCAGTTTTTGAATGACCAAACACATACGCCCAGGTTTTCAATGGCAAAAATATATATACAGTCCTAAAATGTTTAAAAAATTATGTGAATATTTAGAATTACCAATAGTTTATGTGCAGTTATTAACTTCTCAAAAAAATATGGACATTCTCAAATATGAACGATATTTTACAAACCTTTTCAGTGCAGTAATATCTTTTGCCAGTTTATTAATTACTAAAACTTTATTTCCAGCTTAAAATTACCAAAAATTTGTTTTCAGTTATTAAATTATCATATCAAAATCAAAATCTGCAAAGGTATACGACCTTATATCCAGTTTTTCAGTGCCAATCAATTAAACAATTTTTAAACGACAAAAAAATTTATGTCGGTTTTTTAAATGGGGAAAAATGTATATCCACTTTTTCAAAGAGCAAAAGTTTACGTTCAGTTTTTAAATGGCCATAAATTTTAGTCCAAATTTTGAATGACTAAAAATTTATGTCCAGCTTTTAGTTTCAAGCGTTCATATAAACGTTAGCATATTCACATAGTACATACAGTGGCGGTCAAAAATGGATGAATGGTGTTTGGTTTTAAATATTTACAATGTTTTTCAAACAAAATTTTTTTTGGTATTTTTTTATAAAAATATGTTTCATGCTCTAACAAAAACCGTATAAATCACACTTTCAAAAAAAAATCCACAAATTTGTATCTAAATTTCGAGCTTTTTAACCATTATTAAAAAAAAAAATGTTGGGTATGCAGTAAACAAGCTTATAAAATTGTATTAAAATAAATGCAGGTTTTGAGCAGTTAAAAAATCGCATTGATATTTAATATATTTTTTTTTTTACAGCGTTTTGCACTTTTTTCCATATACACATAAATTTCTTATGGAAGAATATGCTCAAGACCGTTTGCAAAAAAAATTTAAAAAAGTCAACGCCAGTTTTCCTGAATTTCGCTATTCATATGAAAAAAAAACGTAAAAGCCGCCATCAAAAAATAATTATTAAAATGCGAAATTTTAGCCGCTCAAAATTTGCACTTAATTTACTAGAATTATATAAGCTTGTTAACTGCACACCCACAAGATTTATAAACCTTCTGGTTAAAGAGCTCGAAATTTAGATACAAATTTGTGGAATTGTGGATAAAGTTTGAAAGTGAATAGTTTTTGTTAAAGCATGAACCATGTTTTTAACCGACTTCCAAAAAAGGAGGAGGTTATCAGTTCGTCGGAATCTTTTTTTTTTTTTTTTTTTTTTTATGTATGTTACCGCATAACTTTGGACCACGTCAACCGATTTCGATAATTCTTTTTGCATCGGAAAGGTAGTTTTATATGGGAGTTGAAGTCGGTTTTTTTTTTGCTAAAAATTACTTGTTATAAAAACATATCAAAAAAACTTTTGCTTGAAAAATATTGTAAATATTAAAAACGAAACAACATTCATCCATTTTTGACCGCCACTGTATGTATGTATGGTAGGTACATCGCCAGCTTCAAACAATTCACATAAATACGAATCTACGGCGACGACCAACGACCACATACATCCCGTTTTCCCCATTTTGGGCACCCACATGTTTGCGTGTTTACCTTCAATTTGCACGCATCCTATATTGCAATATCCAACTAGGTACAACTTTTGCATTCGCTGGCATTTTGCTCTACTTTGATGTGCCTTATAAAAATTTCACGTTTACGTTAGCTAGTTGTACGCAAATTTCTTGTTGACAAAATTATAGTTTATATGTTGTACTTGTACATACATATGTACATACATACATACATACTTGTATATGGCACCGCTGTCGCATGCGATGGGCTTGTGCTGACGTTGTCGCGACTCCGCTGCATGTTAGAGATTTGTTTGGGGAACGTGACTCGTTTTGCACACGCTTGCATACTCATCCTATTCGTGAACACACCTTTGCCTTTCTTCCTTGACTGCTTTGCCGCTTTGCGCACGGCTTGGCGTGTCAGCAAAGTTTTCAAGTTTCATCGGCGACGCAGCAACTTGCGCAGTAAAAGTATAGAAATTAGTCTATAGCACGCAGCGAAAGCGAAACTAAACATGTGAGTTGTGGAAATTCTTCAATATGACAAAAAGACGAGTTTATAAAAGTGATATGATTGTTTTTTAATATGCCACGAAAAGGTTAGAATATCATGTTGGGCTAGAATACAGCGCCAAGATGTCAACTAAATAGAACTGTTGTGATAGCGCAAATCCCAAGTGTACACATTTTTCTAATATAATATTCATAATTATTTTCATGAAAAATTGTTTGCCTTATTTATTTATGAAAATATAGTTCATTCTATAATATAAACCATATAAATCAAAGCTCACAGTTAATATAAAATTAAAGAAAATTCATAAAAATGTCATCCAAATTTTTAACTTTTTATTCAGAATTTCTACAAAATTTTCGAGTATGCAGTTTTTTAGTCCATTCGATTTCAACCATCTATTTTGAGAATTTTTTTTGGTGACTGCTTTTGCGGTTTTTCTTATGTTTTTTTTTTATTTAACAAGTGCAATTTACAAAAACTGGCGTTGATTTTTTGAAATTTTGTTTGCTAATTTGCTAAATTTTTTGAAATTTTGTTTGCTTCCGCGTTTTATTTCATAGAAATTTTGAACAAAAAGTTGAAAATTTGGATAAAATTTATTTTGAATTTTTGTGAACTTTATATAAAGTGTGAAACTATTTACTGGTTTATATTATAGAATGAACTACATATATTTTCATAAATAAATAATGCAAAATTTTTTTCATGAAAATAATTGTGAATATTATATCAGAAGAAGGTGTACACTTTCATTTGTCGCCTAGTTTATATGAGGAGGAAATGCCTGTCATATATTTGCTTTAATATTGACATTGAGGAATAAGATTTATGTGGATTAAGATTTATACAAGGAAGAAGGTAAAGTAGAGTATATAGAAGAAAAAAGGGATAAAGGCAAAGATTGAAATAAAAGTAAAGAAACCTAAAGATGAAGCCGAAGCTAAATACTTAATATAATAACAAAGGTGGTGGTGAATATGTAGTTGTAGAAAAGAATGAAGATAAAGATCAGGATTAAGGTAAAGGAAAAGATAAAGGTAAAAATGAAAATATAAATATAAAGATAAACACAAAGGTAAAACTAAAGAATAAAACACAAAGGTAAAGACAGAGATAACGACAGAGACAAAGAAAAAAAGGTACATATGAAGAATGGGACATGGTCTGTTATGCCATATTATAATATCTTATGTTGTGTTATGTTACCACAACTGACCACAGGACACTTCAAATCACCTCAACTGCCCTCGTCTCACATCAACTAACCCTACATAAAGTCCCCTCAGTTCACCTCTACTCACCTAAACACACCTCATCCCAACACACCTCATTTCAACGCAACTCAATTCACCTCACCTAACTTCAACTCACCTCAATTAATGCTATTGCACCTCAACTCACCTTATCCCACCTCAAGTCACCTCATCTCCCCTCAACTCATCTCACCTCAGCTCAATTCACCCTAACGCACCTTACGTCATCTAAACTCACCTCACCTGAACTCATTTCACTTCATCGTAACTCAGCTCCACTCAACTCACCTTAACTCACCTCAACTCCCCTAATTTTATTTTATATAAATTCATAAACTCGCTTACAATCAGACTCACAGAGACTTTTTTTATCAAATGGAATCGATTTTAGTCCAAACTGAAATGCGGATGCCATAATACTGCACAGCAACATTGCAATATGCAATAAATATCATTCATATGTCAGCTTACATGCTTAACCGCCGCGCAACGTCAAATATATCACTCATACGCACTGCCGTTCAAAACTTTTGAAATACCTCTATACATTAGGGGTATTCTCGAAGTCTTGCACGATGCACGGATTGCAAGAAATGCAAAAATACTATTCCAAATTTCGAGGAGTACGAGAGCACCCCATTGCAAAGTGGTAGCAACAGCAAAAAAAATGAAGTGAGCGAGATGAGAGGAATGAGAGAAATATGTAGCAATTCCAACAACAAAAGAACTAGCACAGGGTCGCATTTATCTTGCTATGCTATTTTGCAAAATATGTACTTGGGTTTCGGCGTTGCATATTTTGCAGCGAAAGGAAATGTTGTTTCCCACGTATTTTGTTGTTGTGTGTTTGCAAGTTATGCAATCCATGCAATCCGTGCTATGTGCAATGGCTTTGCAAGATTTGAAGAATACCCCTATTGCATAAACACGAGCATAGTTGAATAGTGTGACTGCTTTAAGACATGCATATTTCTTTTGCTACTAACCTCACAAAGCAAAATAATCTACGACTGTCTTATTGCGTGCATGCCTTTGATTGTTATATGTATGTATGTATCTGTATATATAAAGCACAGGAAAACCCAAATAGTTTCTTGTTATAATAATGACAAGGAACAACGGACAAAAGACGCCAGTTTAAATGAAAGTGCAAGGAAAGTGCATGTCAAATATTTAAAAATGTTGTTTACTTACACAAGTTTATTGCGATGGTAATGCAAGTTTTTATATAATTGGTTTATGTTTCTTGTTTACGTCAGGATGATTTTTGTATCCGCAGTCATGTAAAATAGCACGAAACACTCTCGCTAATTTACATACATAAGTAGATACTGATCTAAATAAGACACCTAAAAAAATTTTAAAATGATCTGAAAAATTTTAAAATTTTTGAAAAACCTTAAATTAGGAATGTTAATCCCGGGATCCCGGCCTTTTTAAGATCCCAAAAATTTTCGGTATTTGTAATTTGCACTGACGGCAATAATAGAAACTCCTTTTATTGATCAGTGTCGGAAATATTAATTTTTTTTTATTTAAAAATTAATATTTTTTTTATAAATGTCTAGCTCATTATACATATAACACCGCGCGATAGTAAATTTTGAACACCAAAATCAATATATTTGCGAAACCATTGGCCAAATATAGTACAATTGCGTTTTTAGTTTTTCACTCCGACGTCAGTAATTCAAAAATTATTTAAAAAATTGGGTGAAATGTGCTTAGAGAAAAAGTATGGGTATCACATTAAAGAGGAACTTCTAAAGAATTTAAACACATTCAGTTTTTTGTGAATAATGAATGGTAAGTATTGAAAATGTCTTTTTAAAATGTTATCCCTGAAATATCGCAATATTTTGTTTTTGAAAAAATTATATGTTAACGACTTATATAAACTCGATAACATCCTCGGATTTCATCCTTCTAACTTTATCAGCTTAAAAGATTATCTGTTCTTCCTTGTGAAACCAAAAAATTATAATTTCTTTGTATTATAAAGAAATTTCCTTTTTTATTCGGCACCCATATTTTTATTTAACATTGCAATGAATTTTTTTAATTAATTTTTGCAATTAATCATATCTTTGAAATTACAAGGTCCTTTAAAATAAATTCTGACGTCAGAGAGAAAAAATAAAAACGCCACCTTACATAAAAAAGTAGGTTTATTATTTATTTTTTGGTAGGAGAGCTCCTCAAACATATAACTAGATGCATTTTTTTCGATTTAAGTTGTTGACAAGTAATGAATATCTTAATCCTGGGACTACTCCCGGGATTCCGGGATTGTGATAACAATATCCCGAAAATCCCGGGATCGTAAAAAGCGAACAAATAAACATCCCTAATGTACATATGTACATACAATAGTCGGACAATAATAAATTATTTTGAAAACAAAAAAATTTTGACAATAGATGGCGTTCAAGCCTAGTATATTTAAAACCACATTAAACTCTACATACATAGTTTAGTAGACAGCGCTTGGCAGGGAAGGGCCATGCTTCCAATCTTATGGCAAAGTCAGAGTAGAGCACACAAGCTGATACTATTAAATATTATGAAGGTGGGTTTTGCTTGTAGGAAAAAAACGAGCATATGATTTTTACAGGAATAATAACAAGACACTGCAGTACCGGGCTTATGGCCACCAGGTTGGATGCCTAATTTTGTAGAATTCTAAATTTCTCTTAGTCGCGTTTTCTACTATTGTCTCATCACGGAATCACCTCGGACCAATTGATTTTGCGCAGGGTTCCTTTCTTTTATCCCGTACAATTTTTTCTAAAAATCAATGACTTTATTTCCGCAAAAACATTATTGAAATAATAGTTGAAAAGTTTTAATGTACTTATAATCCTGATAGATCTGTTTTTAGGTAAAACCCGATTTAGAAATATTTTTTAAACAAGTTAGAGCCAATGTCCATGTTACATACATATATATGTACAGTAGAGTGGTCCGAAATAAGTAAAGTCGGAATTTTAGTGCTCTCATCCAGTAGGATTGTTCTATATCAAAAACAATTTACCCCTGTTTTTTATTTTATTTTGAACTTTAAAAATGTGTAGAGGTAGTCCAAAGCACTCAAAGAATTCCATGTATTTTATACGGGGGAAAAAATTCGTAGAAATTGCATAGACATCTTGAAAATCAATATTTTTCTATCGGAAAACGTTCTTCAGGAGACTTCCAATAATAATACGCAATTGTGTATTTAACCATTTTTGAAGTGAAACTTCTTTAGCGGCGGTTGGTTGGTTGGGAGTAAATTGGCAAATTCAACGGAAATTGCACACGGAAATGGTGCAACGGAAATGGTTGGGGCTGAAACAAGTGCTTCTCGAGTGTATGCATATGATATTAACTTAAAAAACTTGCTAATAAAAGGTTAAAGAATAACACTTAGAAAAAGACCAAAACAAGAATGAAAGTAAAGGTGAGTACGTACATAGATAAAGAAAAGGATAAAGGCAAAGGTAAAATTACGAACAAAAACAAAGATGCGTAAAGACAAAAGCAAAAATGAAGGCTAAGGTAAATTTAGACACTTAATTTATATGTATAAGGGCAAAGGCGAAGGGGAATATGTATATGAAGAAAGTGATAAACATAAAAGTAAAAACAAAGATAAATGTAAAGAAAAAGATGAGGATGACGATACCAATAAAAGTAAAGTTGAAGGTAGAGGAAGAAGGATTAAAATAAAGTTATTATAGAGAAAAGGATATGGGTAGAGACACAGAGACTCAATCTGGGAGCTATTTTGGGATTTTAGAGATTTTCGGTATTCTCGGGACATCGATAAAATAATCGATATTTTTATCGGTTTTAATATCGATATTTTTATCGATTTTGTTGTCGAAATTTTTATCGATATAATTATCGATTTTGCTATCGATCTTTTGTATAGAAAATGATAGGAAAATTTCATGATTTTCGATTCGTACGAAAACAAGAATACGCCCCAATAATCAATATTTTTATCGATTTTGAAATCGATATTTTCAACGATTTTGTTATCGATATTGTTGTTGGTTTTGTTACCGATATTTTTATCGATTTTGTTATCAATATTTTTATCGATTTTGTTATCGATATTGTTATTGATTTTGTTATCGATATTTTTATTGATTATTTACCGATTTTGTTATAGATTATGTATCGATTATTTATGGATTTGGTTATCGATATTTTTATCGATTTTGTTATAGATATTTTTATCGATTTTCGAATTGATTTAGCGACCAATATTATCGATTTTGCTATCGATATTTGTATCAGTTTTGTTATCGAGGTTTTGTTGGATGTTACTATCGATTTTGTTATCGATAGAGTATAAAGATAAAAATGAAAATAAAGGAAAAGAGAATAGCATAAATCGATGGCTGAGTGGAAGATCGACCTATCTCGACAGCCAGTTCGAAAACATTCTATCTCAAAAAACTTTTCAAGAACGCCCTATTTCAGAATTCGTTTCAAAACCGCCCTATCTCAGCTGCCGATTCAAAAAACGCCCTATAACAGCATATTTTCAATACATTTTGAAGTGAGATAGAGCGTTTTTGAACCGAATTTTGAGATAGGGTGTTTTTCAATAAAATTCTGAAATAGGGCGGTCTTGAAAAGTTTTTTGAGATAGAGCGTTTTCGAACTGGCAGCCGAGATAGGTCGATCTTCCACTCAGCCATCGAAATGTAATTAGAACGAACAGTGGATCTAGATAGAAAAAAGACAAAAAATATTACCTTAAGCAAAAAAAGTATGTATATATTAGGGCTGTGCGATTATTCGATTACTCGAGCAAGTTGGTTAATCAATTATTCGGTTAATCAATTACTCGAGCAATCAAGATTTTGATTACTCAAAACGATGGCTAATTCAGTTATTTGAAATATGATTACTCAAAAAAAAATAAGTTTCCTCGTTAAAAGAGTTTGCTTTGGAAAATGCTTATTTTCTTTTTTACATTCTGTATATGAAAAAAAAAATTCGTTTTAATTTTTGAAAACAGAAACGTTGTTTTCAAAGTATCAAGGAACTTTAACTACTTTATACATATGTAAAGAGTTGAAATGTTGATTACTCATGTTACTCGAAATGTTGATTAATCATAAAGCAAATTACTCAAATATCTTTTTTTTTGGTTAATCAAAAATCTTGATTACTCGAGTAACTGAACTTTTGAGTAATCATAATTTCTAATTAATCGAATAATTGAGTTATTTACTTTATGATTAATTAAAATTTTGAGTAATCAATTAACCGCACAGCCCTAGTATATATATATATGTTTGTATATTGGTTATGAGACAATATAGATATGTAACGTAAGTTTCACTTGTCCATTGTGGCCCAGGCGCACTTACTTTTTTTTTAATATTAGCTATTTTTTATAGGTCCCCTAAAATCCTCAAAAAAAATCATTGGAGGAGACATAAACATGCTTAAAAAACGTGTATACATATTTCTTTGATATGGAACAATCTTAGTTTTAGTTTTAGAATTTTTGGACCACCCTAATATAACAATGCAATAAAGCTTCATTTATGGCAAAAGATTTGTTCAACTGAAATCATATTTTCATTTCATTTCCCAGCTGTTATTTTAATTTCTTTTTTTTTTCATTATTAAAACACTGTCGTCTTTCACCATTTACATCATTATAATTTCACATGTGCGCTACAAAGTTTAATGTCAGTTATTTTTTATGGCGCACCTTAAAATATGCAATAAATAATAAACACAAGCGTCAGTTATAGCGCACTTACACATCCATGCATATGTTCACACTTTTGAACAAATTTCGCCAAATGAGTGCCTGTGTAGTTTTTCCAGCGAATGCAAAGAGCCCTAAAAATTATGGGAATGCAAGGTATAGATAAAATAAAAGAGAAAACAAGGAAGCGCCATTTTTAAGTATTCTATTTTCAAGTCCATTGAAAGTTCCAAAATGTTTGCCTCTACCACTAGTACTTATTACTACTTTCTCACCTTCACCAAGGCTCTTTCCCCTACTAAGTAAGTAAATAGTTACCAACTGCCTCAGTTGAGTGTAACAGCAATTTTGTCTGGTGTTTCAATTTCGTATTTCCGTTCATCACTTTTACCTTGCACTTGAATATTAAAATGTACAATGAAGCCGAAAGCGCCGAAGGTCATCGCATGGCGCAAAGCCATGTACATACATACATATCTACATATGTATGTATATAAGAGTATATCTGCATACTTATACAAATATTCATGTTTGGCGGTTAGTAGTTGAATAAACACACAAACATATTTACAGAGTACTGAAGATAGTTGCTCCTTGCTTGCAAAAATTTATCACTCACAGACACACATACGCGTACATACATATGCACTTTAGTATGTACTTATGTATACTAGTAAGTTCGCTAGTCGCCACTTGGTTATTGTTGTTGCAGCTAGCCGCTTTCGTCATAATCACACCACAGGGACGGTAGTGACAACAGCAGTGGCAATGTAGCGCACATCCTTGCTAAAAGTTTTTTGTATGTAAATACATATATGTATGTATACAAATGTAACTCCAACATATTCTCATTTCGAGCGTACATACATTTGATATATTCGGTGTAAAATTACTATAATATCCGCAATAATAATAACAAACTGTGGTATGCAGTCGCAGACGCGCAATAAATTTTAACATTTTAGTTTTTGTAGCTGCAGCGCACAGCAAAGTCCATCAAATTGTGTTTGCTGCTTGGTTGTTGTTAGCAATAAACTACAGAAAATTAAATATAATTGCAAAAATGTGAATAAATACATTGAATTAGCTGCTGTTGTCGGAAATATTCATTTAACATGCAATAGATCATTGTAGTGAATATTATTTTTATTTAAACTTATCTGCAGCGGTTTGCTAGAGGCAAAATATGTACAGAGTTGCATACACATATGTATTTGAATGTGTATTTACTTTGCGAGTATACACAAATAGACGAATAGAATAATAATTTCAAAAAGTATAAGGATCTTCATCTAATGTTATCGTTTTCTATTAGAAAAAATGGTATAATAATCACTAGGGGTTTAGCCGCATTCATTTCTAGTTAACTATTGAAATTTAATCCTTCGTGTAACACATGGCTCCAGCGAGGCCTTTTCCATTTTCAATTGTGCTAGAGGTAGCTTAATAAAATTTTATAACCTACCCATCTGTAAAAAAAATCTTTCTCTCTATCCTTACTAATAATATAAATTCGAAAGTGAGTTTGTTTGTTTGTGACGCTTTAACTACTCAACAGATTCGCATGCAATTTTTTTCACTGGTCATTTAGTCTAACTTAAACTATAGAATAGCTTTAATCTCAATTAGACAAGGGCGCGTGGCACCTCCCATATAAACTAAATTTTTAATACTGCATTCCTCTGGAAGTATTTGTGTTAGAGTACTGGAACTTAGTATGGAGATACATAAAATCAATTCCATAATCATGTACACATCCCGTACAAACTGATTTTTTCATGCCGCTTGCCTCGAGGAGGTATGTACTGGTGAGAGGATAAACGAAAGAGGTTTAAGAAGGTTGTAGTCTGGAAGTATTTTGAAGTTACATAAGTGAATTGTTATAATATTGGTAACAATAGAAAAGGTTTTGAAAAGGCTGCTTTCTAAGCTACATTCAGAAGCGTTGCTTTATGTTTAAAAGGTAAAATTCAACTTGAATTAAGAGAATAATTTATCTGCATTAAATATATACATATAATAAAATAAGTATCACAATATGGGCTTTAGACAAAACAGGCTTTATAAGGTTTTAGTTTGAAAGATTTTGAAGAGGGTTGCCACCTATTTGAAAAGCGGTCTTAAATTATACACAAGTTAAATTGTCAAACGAAAGTTTTGAGAAACCTTTAATTTGAAAATTCACAATTTTTTGACGTAGAATACGTCTTACGCTTCGATATGGAGGCTATGCTGAAATGTTGTAGTTGTAATTCACGAAAACGCTTATTGCACGAGAACTAATGAAGCGATTTCAAAAAAGGGTGTGGCGTTTCAAAGATAAAAATCCAAACCTATCGACAGATTCATTTTTGTAAGCAACCAATTCGGTTTCTGTCGCAAAAAGAACGGTAAACATTGGCTTATTTTGGGGTCCATTTTGAGCCTTTAAAGAGCAATATGGGGATCAGACGAAAAAGGTTTGAGAAGGTTTTAGTTTTAAATGTAGTGAAAGAAATTAAAAAAAGAAAATTTTTAAAATCTGTTATTTGTTTGCTAACTTTAAATAAGTTTAGTTCATTAGACGCAAATTACACTTAATGTAATGCGCAGAAATTGCATACACTCTTAACAATAAGTGGTTGTAAACAAGCTGTGCTAGTAAAATTAAATTATTAAAATAAAGAGTTTTAAATAAAAGTCAGCAAGAATGGGCACGTTGAGAAGGCACAACAGCTCAGTAACTGTTGCGATTGCACCTTCTGAACGCGTTGTTTTGTACTTCTGATCAAGTGAACAGTTGCGTGTAAGATGATCGTTATATTTTTCAGATCATTTAAGACAATATGTTGCGCATTGTTGCATTTGACTACATTAGCTGTCAAGCCGTTCAGAAGACGCATTACGATCAATGATTTTTTTAGCAACGATTGCGCTCAACTGTTCAATTATATGTTTAAGAGGGGGAGAAGTGCACGAACGCGGCCTCAATCAGGCGACATTTACCTAAAGGATAATTCCAACCAAGAGCTACCGCCCGCACTGTAAGCAAAAGGTAATGCTTTCAGGGTTTTCCTTTTATCTTTCACATTTAAAGCAAAGTAGTTTTAAAAGAGGTTCTTCAGTTGATAGAGGAAAGAATTTGCAATCAGTTCACTTTTGATTCACCAAAAGCACGTTCATCACGAGAACTAAAATCGCAAATTGTTGTTATTTTCACGATATTCTGTAAAAGCAAAATACATTGCAAAATGTTAATATCGTTTAAACTGTAAAAAAATAAAATATTTCACATGCTTTTCATTGTTTGCTCCTAAATAGGCTCCAAAAACCTTCCCAGCAACCACAAAAATGTAGTTGCCTGAATACACACTTTGTGGCAACTGCAGCTTCCAGTTAAGAGTTGCCAGTTGCCATCTGTTATATCGTTTCGGCAACTAGCAACGCAAAAGAAGTTCGGTTTCTATCGATAATCCACCCATTAGGTTGTTTTTAGGTGATGCCGCATCGCAAAGTTCTCGTCGGTTCGATCCCTCCATGGAGAAAAGAGTCATCTAAATATATTTCTCTCAGCACAGCTTTTGGTAACTACCAAATCATATGTTAAGAGAACAATATTTAGTTGACATAACTAAATTCTTTCCTTAGTGTAATCAGAACAAGATACAAATATTTTTTTTTCTTTAGAGCGCACTTCCATGGGCAGGCAAAGGCGAAACTCCGAGTGTAATTCTTCCATACAAAATTCCGTTTAAAAGAGCAATTTACCGTGTCGGAGGCGTTGTAAAAATTTTTGCAAAAATGTGTATAAAAAATAATCCTGAGCTAGTCGCATCAAGGACTACCGAAAAAACTAGCCTAACTAGTCTTTCATAATTACACAATTGCACATCCATGCAGTATTTACTAAAAGCAGCTGTTTAGAATTCCAGAAAGGGCCTGGCGAAGGGATGTATAATTTTTAGAAAAAGGCATAATAATAATAATAATAGATTGGCGCTTACACATATGTTAGTGTTTGGCCGAGCTTCTCCTCCGATTTGTGGCGTGCGCATTGATGTTGCACTGCTCACCACTACACCACATCGGCCGCCATGGAAAAAGCATGTAAAAAGGCATGTTTTGATATTAATAAGAAAAGAAAAAAGCGGACAGCCTATAGGGCCGAAGGGCGCCTGCTATTGGAAAAAAAAAATATTTAAGATGTTTCTCGGACCAGGGTTCGAACCTAGGGTCGATTTGTAGTGTACAACTTTGCCCATTCGGCTACAGCAGCCGCCATAAAAAGTTCTGTTGTATCATACGAAATTCGGCAACAATACATTTTGCTCGATCTTTCAGGCTTTTCTTAAGTGGAAGTTTCAAGCTCTCGATTGACCATTTCAGTGGAAGTAAAAATATATATTTTTTTAGCAAATCTATTTAGCAAAAGTATTTGATTTTCATTATTCCGGGCATGCCCGAAGGCTGAAGGAACATGTTAACCCGGAGGTTTCTGCTCTAAATAAGGAAGGCGCTTAAAAAGAACCAGGTCACAGAACTTAGTGGCCAGTGTTTAATAATTTGTAAGCAAATAAAAAAATATTGCTTGTTAGAGAAGGGCTGGGTATAATCAAATGAGATGTAACTATTAAATTCCTAAATACATTTCAATTAACAAAAATATATACAATATAATATATATAAAATTATATTCCCCGAACCGGTTCACTTTTCACTTTTGGTTTCCATGGTTTTACTATGAGCGGATGACTAATTTTCCGGTGAATTTTTTTTTTCAGGCGAAACTCAGGATAAGGCAGAATACTTCGCTGAGTTCTTTCCCACGTGCCTGCAAATAGTTGGAGTAGATGTAAGGGGTTTGTAAATAAATACATTCATGCAAGATAAGAAAACGAAAAAAAGGAGATAATAAAAAAGCAATCAAACGAGGAAGTAACGCGCTATACGAAAAACTAACGACCAAAATTATGACAGCAAATGAATTATAAATGTCAATTAGTGAAAATTTCGTGCTCGTTGTTGTCGACATGTATTTGTAAGAGATTTTCACGAAGTACTCGCATAATAAAATTTATGCTTATGTTTGCGATGCTTTTATTGCTGTAATTTTGACTTGTTGCACTGGCAAAATTCGAAACACTGCAAAGCTCATGCGAAACTGGAAGCAGTGAAAGAGGAAATCCGACAAAGCGAGTAGGAAGTGAAGTAAACTCGTATTACTTATTCACTTAGATATTCACCCCTGTAGTGTAATTTTTGGAGTATGTACATAAAATGTGATGAAGCCAGAAATTAATTCCTATCACTTGAATAAATTTTACGAAATAATTGCGAGCGGATGATCTCTCACTGCAGCTACAGCGCAATAATTGATTAAAAATTGCCCCGATTTAGCTTTCCCATTTAAAATTTTTAAAATTAAAAAATAAAAGCCCATATTTGAAGATAGCGCTGCAAAAACTTAGTACATAAAAATAGTGTAAATAATGCTTAAATTCTTTTGATCAGATTTAGAAGCGGCTAATTGAAGAGCTGGGGACTACTGCCAAACGGGTGTTGGAAAAAATCCAAGCCGTTTTTTTCGCCAACGAAGTATTGGAGATAATAAGGTGCGTTGATAAAATAGTCAAAAAGTATATATAGGAGTCGATAAAACTCATTGAGCTCGGCATAACTGTATCCAGTATTTTTTGGGAAAAACACCAGCTACAAAAGTTAATAAAGGTCAAATTGAGAATTATAAAAACAAAATATCTCGAAAACCAACGAATGGATTACAAATGTGATGGTTTATACTTCTCAAGATATATCACCAGAAAATACTGAAAATTCTCAGATAATATACTCTTTAAAATATATTTATGCAAGTTTTATGTACAGTGTGTAATAAATAAATGAATTTTTTAAAATTTCATAAATTGCACTTTATATACATAAAACTAACAAAGAACTCAAACATTTTCAAAAAAAAGGGATGTTATCAATTCGTCGAAATATTTTTTTCTTTTTTTTTTTATGTATAACCTTGGACCACGTGAGCCGATTTTATTCGAAAATGGTACCTCAAGGGTCGTCCTATAATTTGGTTTAGATCAAATCATTGGATCACGAAAAAATTAACGGTAGTCCTAAATTTGTACATATATGAGAATTGAAGTTGTTTTTTCGTAAAAAGTTCCGTAAACACAAGATGCGCTTAACTTTCAAAAGTAATAAAAAATTTAATACCGAAAAAATTAACTGAACTTGTATTTTTGTTATGTAGCTCATTTTGGTGGAACGAACGGTAAACTCTTTTAGGCCTTAAAGTGTCGAATAACATAGGAATATATAGGTTTGGTTTAATATGCATACGCTTTTTTTTGTAAACCTGTGTTATCAAACAGTTAGTCGTAATCATAAATAATTTAATTTTGGTCGCCATCGCTACGAAAGAGAATTTGCCTGCTTCAGCGTTGAGATTTTCCGAGTTTAAAATATCAAATATTCTACCTGTGTTAAATAGACATTTAGCTAACAATAACCACATTTTTCAGAAACGGTTTTGCTAAATGGGAAGAGTTGCTTCGAATATAATGTAATCACCCTAATAATTATGTATGCCACTAGGATTAATGTAATACTGTGCGACACTAAATTTTACACACAAAATATCTGAACCATCGTGAAACTTGGGGTCAAATATATAAAATTGTGTTTCTAGTTTTGTTTGCGATGACAGGATTTTCTAAACTATTTCAAAAATTTAGTGCAGTGTATAATAATAATATGAATAATAAATGTAAGCTAAAAATACTGTAGAATTGGAAAAGTAAATCTTTTGGATGATAAGGACGAATAGGTATTGAGAATATCCTTTTAAAATTTTAAACTTGAATATCCTTGAAACTTTCCAATATTTGTTTTTGAAAAAATTATATTCTAAGCATTCATTACATACAGCACCTTATCCTCGAACTTCGACCTTCTAACTTTATTAGTTTACGATACAAAATTTAATTATGAATACATTTTCAATACCTATTCGTCCTTGTAAACCAAAAATATTTATTTATTTTAAATTCTATGGACTTTTCTCTTTCATTTGTTGCCCATATTAATAACACTGTACAGCACTCGGCTGGGTATTGGACCAAACCAAATTTTTTTAAGAGATTGAGTCCTAAGTAAAAAAAAGTAAATTCTCCGTTTTTCGAAGTTAGCCTCCGAAATCGAGATATGGGCCTTCGAAGTTCGAAATTGGAACTGTGGTAAAAAACTATTTTTTAATTATTGCATGTAAAAAGCAAAAAAAGTAAAAATACAGAGGTAGTGTACCCTTTGTTCCTATTTATATGGCATATAGCTTTTTTTGTGAAAACTTATATTACAGGTGCTACAACGGGTAAAAAGTCAAATCTTCCAAAAATTAAAAAACTTAATATTTCAGAAAATTTTGAACTGATTTTTAAAAAATTTGTATCGCTGTTAAGGTAACTTAACTCCCTTTCTTGTTATGTACATATTTGTATACTTCGTATATAAAAATGTGAGAAAAACCACATTTAAATGAAAAAATACCTTTTTATTACCTCCCTTTTATTAGCTCGGGATGTAACTATGTAATATTGATGCGCCTAAAAGATGCAGCGATTTCTATTCTCAAGTTACATACCTGATGACAGTACGAATGGCAGTTATAATAGGGAGGTTTCAGTTTTTTAAACTATAATTTTATTTTTTCGTATAAAAAAAAATAAAAAACTAACCGATTTTTTAAAAATTAGTATCGTTGTAAAGTAGATTAAACCCCCCTTCTTCTTATATGCACATTTGTATACTTAGTGAATAAAAATTTGAGAAAAAACACTTAATAGGAAATAATAACTTTTATTAACAAAAAATATTTTAAACAAAAAAATTACTCACCGATTTTTAAAAACTTGGCATCGTTGCTAAGGCGATTAACCCCCCCCCCCCCCCCCCTCGTCTTATATGCATATTTGTATACTTCGTATATAAAAAATGGAGAGAAAAACGTTTAAAGGGAAACAAGTAAGAAAGTCTAAGTATTAAATATATGTTTTTTCACCTTTCCGAAACCTTCCGCTAGATGGTAAGCCGGGGTGTATCAATTTTGAGTAAATTAGCGTCCTTCAATTTCGAAATATTGAAGTTTCAAGCATTTCTGAAATTTACCGTTATATGAGAAGCGGCCGTTATTTTAGTCCGATTTCAATAATTTTCAACGTTTTGCTTATATGTGGTAAGCACAATAACCACACCGAGTTTGGTACAAATTGGTAGAACGGTTACCGATATACTTATATGTGATCATAAGTGGGCGGTGCCACGCCCATTTTCCAAAATTTTAGCATAAACGTATTTCTTGGTAAAGAATTGTTGCAAGCATCAATTTTGAATAAATTATCTTTAATATTTACTGATTTATCGAAGATTTTGTATTTCTCTTAAATTACCGTTATATGGGATGTGGGCGTGGTTATTGTCCGATTTTAAAAAGTTTCGGCGATTTTTTATGCTGTACCAAGTTTGGAAGAAATTTGTGCAGCGGTTACCAAGATATACACATGTAACCATAAGTGGGCGTGGCTACGCCCATTTTCCAAAAATTTATAATATTCTTATTTTTCGTATAAAACTTAATATAAATATCAATTTTGAGTGAATAATCTCCAGTAGTTACTAAAATATCGCAGTTTTCGTATTTCTGAAAATTACCGTTATATGGGAAGTAGGCGTGGTTATTGAGCGATTTTAAAAATTTTCAGCCATTTGGTATGTTGTGCGAAGGCCAACAACTGTGCCAAGTTTGGAAGAAATTGGTGCAGCGGTTACCAAGATATACACATGTAACCATAAGTGGGCGTGGCTACGCCCATTTTCCAAAAATTTATAATATTCTTATTTTTCGTCTAAAAATTATTGTAAATATCAATTTTGAGCGAATTATCTTCAGTAGTTACTAAAATATCGCAGTTTTCGTATTTCTGGAAATTACCGTTATATGGGAAGTGGGCGTGGTTATAGTCTGATTTCGCCCATTTTCAACACCAACCTACCTTGGATTAAGGGAAACCTACAATTTCGTTGAGATATCTCAATTTTTGCTCGAGTTATCGTGTACACGGACGGACGGACAGACGGACAGACGGACGGACAGACAGACATGGCTTAATCGATTTCTTTTTTCATCCTGATCATTTATGTATACATTTGTCTATATCTATCTCGATTCGTTTTGGCTGTTACAAACAACCGTTATGTGAACAAAATTAATATACCCTTGTGCACAAGTGCGCTCGGGTATAAAAATACCAATTTTTTCATATACATAAAAAAATAATTTTGATGATTCTTCACATAACAGGTTATATATAAATATTAAAGATAATTTTCTGTTTTATTTAAATAAAGTATTCAATTGCATTACCAATTAGTAGTTTTTTTATTTAAAATATTTTTTATAAGAAAAAATTGGTATTTTTTCCTTTTAAGTGTTTTTCTCAAATTTTTATATACGAAGTATACAAATATGCATATCAGAAGAAAGGGAGTTTAATCGCCTTTACAATGGTACCAATTGTTTAAAAATCGGTTGGTAATTTTTTTGTTTAAAATATTTTTGTTTTTTTATAAAAAAAAAAGTTATTTTTTCCTTTAAATGTGGTTTTTCTCAAATTTTTATATACGAAGTATACATGTATGCATTTCAGAAGAAAGAGGTGTAATCGCCTTTACAACGATACCAATTTTTTAAAAATCGGGTAGTATTTTTTTGTTTAAAATATTTGTTTTTTTTCATTTCAATGTGTTTTTTTTAATTTTTATATACGAAGTATACAAATATGAATATCAGAAGAAAGGGGGTTTATTTTCTTTTACAACTTTTCAAAAATCGGTTTGTATTTTTTTGGTTTAAAATATATATATTTTTTTTTAAGTTACTTTTTCCTTTAAATGTGTTTTTTCTCAAATTTTTATATACGAAGTATACAAACATGCATATCAGAAGATAGGGGATTTAATCGTCTTTACAACGATCCTGATCGGTTAGTAATTTTGTTGTTTAAAATATTTTTTTTTTTTATAAAAAAAAAGGTATTTTTTCATTTAAATGTGTTTCTTCTAAAATTTTTATATACGAAGCATACAAGTATGCATATCGCCTTTACAACGATATAAATTTTTTAAAAATCAATTTAATTTTTCGGAGACCCTAACTTTGACCCCTTATAGCACCTGTACTTTAAGTTTGCACAAAAACAGTTATAAAGCAAAAAGAGGACTACGTCTATATTTTTAGGTTTTTAGTTACAGTGAAACCTCCCTTGGGCGGACACTCACCGTCAGTAATTTTTTGTCCGCCCAAGAGAGGTGTCCGCTCAATGGAAGGGAAGCTTATTTTAGTACTTTTTAATGTTTTAATAAATTGAATAGTCACTATTTCTTATTTGAATAAAAGATATTGATATTGCAGCGTTCAAACAAAAATGTGCATGTCTTTTTTCAAAAGTGCATATTTCATTTATGTGCTAAGTACATATTAAGTAATAACAAAATAAAAATAAATATTACATTTCAGTCCATAAACTACATAAAACCATAGATTCATTACATAAAAAATTGTGAAATCGTCGATTGACGTAAGTTTAATTTTTAATTTTTTTCAGTGTCAGTACCTTTTTCAT
This sequence comes from Rhagoletis pomonella, assembly GCF_013731165.1. Taxonomy (NCBI): domain Eukaryota; kingdom Metazoa; phylum Arthropoda; class Insecta; order Diptera; family Tephritidae; genus Rhagoletis; species Rhagoletis pomonella. The sequence continues at coordinate 48,553,847 of NW_023458559.1, forward strand.
CAATAGTTTTCATGTTTTTATCAGTAACAAAATCCAACCAGAAATCTAAATTTTCGGTCCATGAATTGGAATTGGATTCTGCAAGGGTTTCTGGTAATTCAAATAACGAACCTAAACCACTGCGCAAACCAAACTAAATGTGTGCATAACAATCACATTTTATGCGGGAATTCCCCTTTTTCCATTTAGTAGTCCGCCTATGAGGAGTTCGCGTCCGCTCAATGGAGGTTTTTGTTTGATTTGTTATGAAAAGAAATCTTAATGTCCGTTGATAAGAGGTTCGCGTCCGCTCAATAGAGTTTTTTGTGTAAATTTTATGCAAAATAACTGTCCGCGTCCGGCCAAGAGAGTGTCCGCTTAAGAGAGAGTAATTTGTTCCGAAATTTATACTTAAAACTTGGTATAGGAAAAAATGTCCGCCCAAGGGAGATGTCCGTCTAATAGAGGTGTCCGTTAGGAGAGGTTTCACTGTATTTATATGCCATAATTAAATATAATTTTTTACCAAAGGTCCAATTTCGAACTTCGATTTCGGAGGCTAACTTCGAAAAACGGAAAAATTACTTTTTTACCTATGACTCAATCTCTTAAAAAAAAAATACCCAGAAAAAAAGTTGATTTTGCCGTACAGTGTTATGATTAAGTTCCGTGTATTATTTTATTTTTTAGCAGAAAGATACACCAGACACAAATGCAACTCAACAATTGTAAAATAAATATGAATGTTTGCCCATTTTCCGAGTTTTAGTGCCTTGTTTCTTGCCTTTTTTGCCCCTTTTGTGATTTTTAGTGCCTTTGTCCAGCCTATTTCGCTATTTCACGTTGCATTTTTTTATATGTGTTTATGTCCGAAAAATCCATTTTCAATACTTAATCCGTTACTTATACGACTATATTTTGAATTAATATTCCTTGCTTTCTTCACAAATACCCCTACTGATGTCGGTGCCAAAACGTTTGAGGGCTAACTCAAATTACAAATTACACTACTGACCCAGCAATTTCAATTTACAAGCATACCTATATTTAAGAATAAGCCAAAAGCAATGCAAGGTAAGCAAAATGACGCATTTAATCAAGGCAACATAATAGACCTAATTACTTCCGTGCTTCACCAATTTTTTGGCGTCGTAATTTTTCACTGTATTGTTCGAAATTCTTTCGCACTACACAGAATTGTGTTAAGTGCATGAGAAAAAAAGAGCACAACAGCAACTGCGGGCTAACAACTTGCCTAAATAATGAAAAGTTGCGCTGAGTCTAAAGTTTCCTGTGTAATTCAACGCGTAATTATAACGCATAATTTAAGGCGCACGGGCACACAAAATACTAATATAATTTATAGGGATATAAGTATACAGGTATGCATGTATGCGCATATATACACACACATGGCTGTGTACATTCCAAGTGCAAGTAAATAAAAACCAGCCTCTGTGAAACAATGCAAATGCCCATAAATGTTAAGGAAAACGCGACGCGAAATTTTGTCCTAAAAAAATTACACAAAAAATTGCATGCACCATTGAAACCGTTAACGTTAATTATGGTACTGCAATTTGGCAAAAGCAAAGAAACACAGAAATACATAGCAAAAAAATGTCAATAGCAGAGCTTTGATGAAACGAGCGTTCAGCACGCAATATTTGTCGCTAATCAAATAAAACCCTTCCATTGCGGAAAATGGGGAGAAAAGATGAAAAGGCAAAGGTTCAGCATGGATTCAGCCTTAATATATAGATACGTAGTATCCCAGTAGAAATTTTATGCATACGACATTGCTGTTGGTGGCAGGAGCTTGCTGCTGTGTATACATGCCTGTATAAATCAACCTTCATTTCCATTTAGCACGCGTGGTTTCTCAGAGCGTATGCGTACTCTAACCATACACTTGTACTACTGCTGTATGCATATGTCTGTATTAATGTTTCAAACATACAAAAATGCATTCATGGAACAGTATTAAAGCATTCTTACGAGATATGTATCCCCGTATGTAAATGCTACTTTTCTGACACATTTTAATATACGGAGAAATACAAAAAAGTAGCATTTACATATGCAAATGCATATCTTGTAAAAGCCCGTTTGTGCTGAAAATAGTATCGCACAACACGTCCGTTCACTAAAATTTTTGTACAAGACTGAAAATATTACAAAAATTCCACTTCAAATTTATCAAGAAATGTACTCAAAACAATGACAACGTACATTCGCTTGCAATTCGCTAGAATTTGAATTTATTCGTGGAAATTCATGACTAAGCATGAATTGTTCACACTAATTCACTCATATAGCAAGCATTCTTCATGAATGCATACAACCGATTTCTACTGGGATATTTGTGTATATATTTTGTGTGTACAATTTACACTATACATATACATTAATAAACTAATGTATGCATGTGTTATATACTTATTCGTGTTTAGTTACCCTGTAGAAAAATTTTCTATTACACAGCCAGTTCGAAAACGGCCTATCTCAAAATTCGGTTCAAAAACACCCTATCTCAGCTGACAATATATTGAAAATGTGCTAAGATAGGGCGCTTTTGAAGCGGCAGTTGAGATAGGGCGTTTTTCAATAATATTCTTAGATAGGCCGTTCTTCAAAGAAATTCTGAAATAGGGTCGATATGCGCATTCAAAATTATGTCTACATGTTAGATACATACATAAATACATATCGTTACCTTATTAGGAAAGACCCAGTTCAACACTTTTATCTTTGAAGAAAGATGGATTTTGTAAGCAAATCAGTAACAGCCTTTTAACTGAAACAATAAAACCAAGAATAAAAGATCTTCAAGAGCCCTTATTTCTAATCTGTTGAAGCGATAGCCTTTCCTAGCTATAGCTGTAATGCGCAGTGCAACAATCGATGAAACCAATTGTATTCATTTAGGTAGGTTAAAATATGAATAAATACCAAAGGCTATATAAAAGTTGGTTACCATTTCTTAACCGAAATCAAAAAAGGAGGAGTTTATCAATTCGTCGGAATAGTTTTTTTATGTAATCATTTTTTTCCGGAAAGGTGGTACTGAAAGTGGATCCATACTAATTTGGTTTAGCATTGAACATGAAGAAATTAGCGTGTTCCAATTATCTCGCGCGATCTTCTGATAAGCCGATATTTTTTTTTCTAATTGAGGTAAAGACACTTATTCCTAAGCTGGTGCGAAATTATGTCTTTTAGTTATTAGCTTACTCCGTTAGTTTAAGCAGAGGGAATCCTTTCATTGATTTTTGGAGAAAAATTATATGTTTTTGGTATCTTTAAATTTGTCTCTCTCTCTCAAGAGAGACTTAGAAAGATTATCGTTCCTCTTGAGATAGTTTCTTGACTTTCGGCCAGGCTGTTTCTGCTTGATTTTTGCTATTTGGGGTCTTCTAACAAAATGTATGCTATTCTTGTTCAAAGTCACCTACATTTTCAGCTTATTCATTGTTTTGCATTTCATGTTTTACATTTCTCATCGTTTGCATAGCATTTTACCATGGTATTCACTTGGTTTTTGTTACTAATTTAGCCTCCAGAAAATGTAGCCAGACCAGACTAGCTTTGTTGTCGTTGACATAACTTTTTCTGTTCATGTTGCTGTTGTTGTCTTTGTCGCTATTTGAAACCTGAGTTTTGGTTTTTATATTTCATTTTATGTATATACTTATACATAGTTTGGTGAATTATTTTCAGGTATACATAGCTGCAGGCTCAACACTAATTGGTAATTTTTTCTTTTTTTTTGTTGTGCCATTCGCTGTCACTGCACTCCTTCCTACATACATAAGTACATTTCATTTGCGACTTCTGCTTTTTCGTTCTCTCTCTATCTGTCTGTGTGTCTGTCTCTATGGCTGCAGGTGGATTTATGTTATTCTACACCAATTTTAGGCTGTCGCAAGAGTCAAGCAAAAATGTCAATCATGCTTGCAACAATACAAAAGCATATTACAAAAGCGAAATGAGGCTGATGTTGTGAAATGACAGAAATTAAGGGTGACTGACCCAAATTAAAACGAACTTCAGCAGGCCCTTTGCTCTGACTTTTTGGGTCTAGTGCTTATGAATGATGTAAAAGGGCAGCAAATGTAATAAATCAAAGTTGTTCCAAAAATTATAATACAACGCCGGACTTGTGCAAGCGAAACTAATGGAGGTAGCAGAAAATGTAACTGGAGGATAATTAATTCATTATTGCCGTAATTTTTCCTAGGGGTGAAAAGGTATTTACTTTGTATTTGATATACATTGCTTGTTGTTCTTTTTTAACTTCATCACATTCTAAAAATTAGTGAGTTGGCTTTGAATAGCAATTCAAGCTCGACAGAAACAACTACTTATTTTAGAAAATGGTATAAATTTTATTCCTCAAGAATATGCAATATAGCTTATTTCGGTTGAGAAAACAAGAATCTTGCATATCCGTTTTGATGGATGATGTATCTGATCTACTGGCAGGATCCGATATTCATTCAGTCATTCACTTCAGCAGCATAGAAGATCTTCTTTAATTAAGG
>NW_023458559.1:48558469-48564263 GCF_013731165.1 Rhagoletis pomonella
AATGCATGAAAATCCTAACCTCAAAAAAATCACCCGTTACTTATGTATTTCTTATTTCATATTACTCATACGATCTGGTGTCCGTTATTACAGTCTGTTTAATGTCAGAAAATTTTTTAATAGATACTGAAATAAATAAATGAATTTATACTTGAAATTCAATGATTATGTTTGATAAGGTTAATCTGACTGGCGTGAAGCCACACACATACACATAGCATGTAAGTGCGCTGGTCTACATTTAAGATGTCTCTTAATTTCTTCATAAAATTTCAAGCATATCTTCAAGTATTTTTCAGCATTGAATTCTTTTAGGAAAAACAAAATCGGTCTCCCACCCTAACAGTGCATACATATATTTAGAATCATTTTCTGTGATAAGTGTTTATGTATCGAAATATTTACCTAATGGGTGATTTGGGATGTTCATACATGCTTGTTTGTCCAATAAATATTCACCAAATTTGTAGAAAACTATAAATTAAATAAAAAGTAAGTGTAAAGAGAAAGCGACAGCGCCTACGTTGATGTAGGAATAAGTTTAAACTTGACTTTTTCGACCTATGGACTTTTTTTTTTTGAAAATGAGTTACTGTAAAAATTTAATAATGAGGATAAAGCAAACGCTTGCGCCTAGCATATCTTACAAGTCTTTAGACCTAATGAAGGCGCTCATCCTTAAAATATTTCCATACCCCCCAGTAGCCTTACCAAAAGTCCGCTTCGGTTTAAAAAGAAAGATTTAATTAATACCATTGTTCATGATATTCAGAAGAATAAAGCGCCTCGTTACGATAGGATTACAGGTGAAATGATAAAGGAGCTTCCACTAACTGCCGTAAGTTGTATTGCTTGAGGTCTATTTTTATACCCGAGCGCACTTGTGCACAAGGGTATATTAATTTTGTTCACATAACGGTTGTTTGTAACAGCCAAAACGAATCGAGATAGATATAGACAAATGTATACATAAATGATCAGGATAAAAAAAGAAATCGATTAAGCCATGTCTGTCTGTCCGTCCGTCTGTCCGTCTGTCCGTCTGTCCGTCTGTCCGTGTACACGATAACTCGAGCAAAAATTGAGATATCTCAACGAAATTTGGTATGTAGGTTTCCCTTAATCCAAGGTAGGTTGCTATTGAAAATGGGCGAAATCGGACTGTAACCACGCCCACTTCCCATATAACGGTAATTTCCAGAAATACGAAAACTGCGATATTTTAGTAACTACTGAAGATAAATCACTCAAAATTGGTATTTACAATAATTTTTTAACAAAAAATAATAATATTGTAAATTTTTGGAAAATGGGCGTAGCCACGCCCACTTATGGTTACATGTGTATATCTTGGTAACCGCTGTACCAATTTCTACCAAACTTGGCACAGTTGTCGGCCTTCGTACAGCATACAAAATCGCCTAAAATTTTTAAAATCGGACGATAACCACGCCCACATCCCATATAACGGTAAATTAGAGAAATACAAAATCTTCGATAAATCAGTAAATATTGAAGCTAATTTATTCAAAATTGATGCTTGCAACAATTCTTTACCAAGAAATACGTTTGTGATAAATTTTTAGAAAATGGGCGTGGCACCGCCCACTTATGATCACATATATGTATCTCAGTAACCGTTCTACCAATTTGTACCAAACTCGGTGTGGTTATTGTGCTTGCCACATATAAGCAAACCGTTGAAAATTATTGAAATCGGACTAAAATAAAGGGCCGCTTCTCATATAACGGTAAATTTCAGAAATGCTTGAAACTTCAATATTTCGAAATCTAAGGACTCTAATTTACTCAAAATTGATACGCCCCGGCTTACCATATAGCCGTAGCTTTCGGTAAGGTGAAAAACATATATTTAATACGTGCGCCGGGTATTTAATGTTCGGCTCTGCCCGAACTTAGGCTTTCTTACTTGTAAAATATATAGAAGGAAAAAAATTTGAGAGTCGCCACCCATTTGAAAATTGCATTTTAGGAAAACTGATAAAATAAACTAAGTATTGCAATAAGGCTGCCAATGGAAAGAAGTCTTAATTGAAAATTTTAATTTAATTAAATTAATAAGCTAAACTAAATATTGCGATATGGATATAAAAGAGGTTAGGAAGGCTCACTGTCAAAAATATTTTTGAGGGGCCACCCCCCTGTTTGCAAAATTTTATTCATTTAAATTGATAAAATAAATCAAACATTAAAATAACGGTGTTAAACAAAAGGGGTTTAAGAAACTTTACTGTCGAACATATTTTTGAAGCGGGTTGCCACCTTTGAGGAAAGTGCGCGATGTATAGACTCAATGATAAGATTAAAAATTAAGTTGCAAAGTATATCAACTAAAATAAAAAATGCTTCATAAACCGAAAGGTGTTTGAAAATGTCCTTTCATAAATTTCTTTCAATCTATTTTATTTTGTATGAATGAGGCCATACGAGTTTTGGGCGGGAGTAACAACACAATAATACTTTTAAGGCGCATTGAAGCATGTCAGGTATTCAGATGTCGATATTCTTAGGACCATCCTAATGTGTATGGACACAAAGTCTATGAAATTCCTTACAGTTTGTATACAAAATGGTCATAGGAGAATATGTTTTCACTTAAGAGTATACCTTTACAAATCATAACAAAATTCTACTTTCTGAAAGTCGTATGATCTTAGAAATAATCGTAATATATTACAAAAAGGTTATTTTATAGTAACATGAAGTTTCAGCTCTCCAATGTACTGATAAAACACTTCTCTTAACGTTCATAGTTAGTTACATGTACAGGTGTACCTAGGGTTCCGCACAAGGGTTAAACATAAATTAATAAAACAAAACGCTCAACTGCACAAATAATATGAAAATATTTACAAAACAAAGCAAAACAAAACGACATACAATGGTTTAAAAATAGATTTCACAAATAAAAGTTACAGCGCTCTTACTTATGTATTTGTTAGCACCCTTGCTGCTTGAGTCTTAAGTCAAGGCTGTGCCAAAAAGGTGCAACAATTCGCTTACAATATGTAGCAACATTAACTGCTGAAAATCACAATTGTTTTAAGAAGAAAAGTGTGAGGAAAGCACGTTTGCAAACAAAAAGCAGACAAATGCACTTATCTGCCACGAAAAGAACGAAAACGTGCTCACTTGCCGATGAAAGGGGGGATGGGCGAAGAGAGGGGATAGCAAATATTTATGTAGGAAAGTAAATATATATACGCACAAATAAACCAGCTTACCAGTAGGGTGGAATTTAATATAAAATCTGAGATTACAATACTTAATGGGGGTATTAATATCTACTTACATTAAATAGTATTTATTAGGGAGAACAGCAGAATATTTCCAAAAAAAGGTAAAAGTGAAATAAAACAACTTTTTATGCATTAAGAGTTAAGGGAACATGACAGCAGTACGGCATGTAGTCTGAGTGCTGTTTTCTGCACGCGTTGTTTTGTGTTCCAAAAAAAAAGAAAAATCATCCATGATACTAAAATGTGCCCCGTTATTTAAAAAAAAAAAAAAAAATGTTGTATTTAATTAAAATTACATCATTTTAGAACCGATTTTCATTTCATGGTGCACACGGCCTTAAGACATAGTTCTTTTTATCTCCATCATATTATTTTGTGTCTTTAGCAATTGTCCTACTGTGGGTGAGTGTATTTGTTGCACTTTTACGCTAAAAAGCTACGCGTATTTTAATATAATCTCGGACAGATAGGTAATAAACTGGCTTCAAATATAGTATAATCTTTGTAAAGAGGGGATTCTAAAACGTTTTTTTTTTAGAAAATATTCTTTAAGAGGGTTGCCACCTGTTCAAAAAAGATAAAATGTATTAAATAAAGTATCACAATAATGTGGGTGTCAAACAAAATGGGTTAAAAAACAATTTTCTTTCGAAAATACCTTTATAAAAGGTACAAATAGCCGCATTTGGCTCAAAGAGCCGCGATTGCGAACCGTTGTATTATAATATGGATGACAAACGAAGGGATGAAAGACCTCACATTTTTTGAAAAGAGGTGCTTTCGCCTCAAACGGAAAATATCTCTGAAGAACTTTCTCCACCAATTTCAAGACAGGCAATCAAATTTGTCTAATTTAGGTAGTTAAAATAGTAACCCCCTAATTCTGTGCACTGTGCCAAAGCTATGCTGCAAAAATTTAATTTTGGGCGCTTTATAAAAAATTTACCAAATACTGACAAATCTAAGAAACATAGTTTTAGGCCCAAATTTATTGACAAATAGTCAAGGTTGATTATTTGCTAAGTGCACAGAATGAGGGGGTAAGTTCCTGCCAGGCATATGCACCTACACATGGTAAGTCACACATATGTATGTATGTATATCCATCACTTCCAAAATTTAGTTAGTCGTGTGTACTCACTTAAGAACGCTTAAGCTGTTGCATAGTTAACGGCGCACAGAACATTTCAAACTTCTACACAATACGAAATACCGACATACACACGTATGCTACAAACGACTGGTAGCCACAATGTACAAAATAACAACAATAACAACAGCAGTAATAACAAACAACACAGAAAATACATTAACGAGCAAACAAAGCACTTGACAAAGTCATTGAAGAAGCCGAATGTGCTGTACAAAGCATTGCTGGCAGTTAGACTGGCTGGCTGGTTGCTAAAGGAAAAAAGAATATAAAGCACGATCATGCTACGTATACGTTTAATTACGTACGTACATACATACATACACATATTTGCCATTTAAACCATATGTACCTCGGTAAGTGACATACAAACATACATAGGTACACTGCCGGCGGGTGGTCTCAACTACACTAAACAGCATCTCGTACTTGAGTTATGTGATGTACTGCACGTAACTACCTGATTTTATATTATTATATATTTGTTTATGTGTGTGTGTGTAGCTGCTATGCAATGCAGCACAGTTGCAATAAAAGTTGTTCTCGTGTATAAAATGAAGTGCTGCTGCTCGGCAATGAATTGCAGCAACTAAGTGGAAAGTCTAATGCAATTTGATGGGATTAAAGTTTTGTAATGAAGCTGTGCAGCCAACAGTTGGCAATTGTTTGTCATAATGGTAGAGAAAAAACAATAGGGGTATTCTCTGAGTCTTGCAAAGCCCTTGCACGGTGCACGGATTGCACGGTTTGCAAAGCTGTCCCATACGAAAACCGGTTTTTACCGTGCAATCCGTGCAATCTGTGCACCATGCAAGGGCTTTGCAAGACTCGGAGAATACCCCTAATGTATGTATATATTGCATTTATAGTGGGGTTTTAGGCGCAATGTCAGTTATCAAGTAATTATTGTAGCTCATGAGAAACATAAAGTAAAAACCTCCCTAGCGTATGGAGGAACCAAATTCTAACATAATGATATCTACTAAGATGCTTTGGATAACAAAGCCTTGCCTTGAGATCAAACTCAATCAAGTTAGCGGCGCTAAAATGAAAAAATGAAGAAAAAATTTGTCCGTATTATTGTGCTCATTGTGTGCTATTTTCGGCCACTTTTCGTTTTTTTTTTTTGTGCTCCGACCATTTGGTAAATAATTAAGACTTTGCTAAGTTAACCGTAACTTAGCAAAACATTCATTCAATGAAGTATTTTTACTACTTTTCTGGGCTTATTTTTTTGTGCTTTTTATGGGCTTTAAAAATATTGCCCGGTTAACATTGAAAAACCGTTTGACGCCACGCTAGCTAACCCACTTCTTAAACTTTGGTCGAACACGGATAAATAGTATTGAGGAATTACGTGCTATTTTTGGGCTTTTTAGAGTCA
>NW_023458559.1:48564273-48564672 GCF_013731165.1 Rhagoletis pomonella
GACTGTAACTTAGCAAAACATCCATCCAGTGAAGACTTTTTACTGCTTATCTGGGTTTATTATTTTGTGCTTTTTATGTGCTTTGCAAATATCGTTAAACATTGAAAAATCGCTAAAAATATTGCCCAGTAAACATTGAAAAATCGCTTGACGTCACGGTGGCCGACCAACTTTATAAATTTTGGTCGAGCACAGATATATATTGCTGAGGAATTAGGTGATATTAAGGGGCTGTTTAGGGCCGTCAAAATTATTTAAGGTGCTCAGTCAGTTTCCGGGATAATTAAGATTTTACTGGGTTAAATGTAACATAGCAAAACATCTATTATGTGAAGACTTTTTGTTTAACGTCTTAAGTTTATGGAAAACTGTCAAGTGTACTCATTGAGGTGTTTAATA
>NW_023458559.1:48564772-48587110 GCF_013731165.1 Rhagoletis pomonella
CCTTAATTAAAGAAGATCTTCTATGCTGCTGAAGTGAATGACTGAATTAATATCGGATCCTGCCAGTAGATCAGATACATCATCCATCGAAACGGATATGCAAGATTCTTGTTTTCCCAACCGAAATAAGCTATATTGCATATTCTTGAGGACTAAAATTTATACCATTTTCTAAAATAAGTAGTTGTTTCTGTCGAGCTTGAATTGCTATTCAAAGCCAACTCACTAATTTTTAGAATGTGATGAAGTTAAAAAAGAGCAACAAGCAATGTATATCAAATACAAAGTAAATACCTTTTCACCCCTAGGAAAAATTACGGCAATAATGAATTAATTATCCTCCAGTTACATTTTCTGCTACCTCCATTAGATTCGCTTGCACAAGTCCGGCGTTGTATTATAATTTTTGGAACAACTTTGATTTATTACATTTGCTGCCCTTTTACATCATTCATAAGCACTAGACCCAAAAAGTCAGAGCAAAGGGCCTGCTGAAGTTCGTTTTAATTTGGGTCAGTCACCCTTAATTTCTGTCATTTCACAGCATCAGCCTCATTTCGCTTTTGTAATATGCTTTGGTATTGTTGCAAGCATGATTGACATTTTTGCTTGACTCTTGCGACAGCCTAAAATTGGTGTAGAATAACATAAATCCACCTGCAGCCATAGAGACAGACACACAGACAGATAGAGAGAGAACGAAAAAGCAGAAGTCGCAAATGAAATGTACTTATATATGTAAGAAGGATTGCAGTGACAGCGAATGGCACAACAAAATAGAAAAAAAAACTACCAATTAGTGTTGAGCCTGCAGCTATACCTGAAAATAATTCACCAAACTATGTATAAGTATATACATAAAATGAAATATAAAAACAAAAATTCAGGTTTCAAATAGCGACAAAGACAACAACAGCAACATGAACAGAAAAAGTTATGTCAACGACAAAAAAGCTAGTCTGGCCTGGCTACATTTTCTGGAGGCTAAATTAGTAACAAAAACCAAGTGAATACCAGCGTAAAATGCTATGCAAACGATGAGAAGTGTAAAACATGAAATGCCAAGCTGAACATGAAAATAAGCTGAAAATGTAGGTGACTTTGAACAAGAATAGCATACATTTTGTTAGAAGACCCCAAACAGCAAAAATCAAGCTGAAACTGCCTAGCCGAAAGTCAAGAAACCATCTCGAAACCAAAAAAACTCCTCAGAACATCAAATGCAACTTTAGTAGTAGTCTTCAAGAGGAACGAGAGAGACAAATTTAAAGATACCAAAAACGTATAATTTTTCTCCAAAAATCAATGAAAGGATTCCCTCTGCTTAAACTAACGGAGTAAGCTAATAAATAAAAGACATAATTTCCCACCAGCTTAAGAATAAGTGTCTTTACCTCAATTAGAAAAAAAAAATCGGCTTATCAGAAGATCGCACGAGAGAATTGGAACACGTTAATTTCTTCATGCTCGATAATAAACCAAATTAGTATGGCTCCACTTTCAGTAAATCCATCTTTCTTCAAAGATAAAAGTGTTGAACTGGGTCTTTTCTATTAAGGTATACATACATATGTATGTATCTAACATGCATACGTGATTTTGAATGCGCATATCGACCCTATTTCAGAATTTGGTTGAAGAACGCCCTATCTAAGAATTTTATTGAAGAACACCCTATCCCAACTGCCGATTCAAAAGCGCCCTATCTTAGCACATTTTCAATATATTTTCAGCTGAGATAGGGTGTTTTTGAACCGAATTTTGAGATAGGCCGTTTTCGAATTGGCTGTGTAATAGAAAATATTCCTACAGGGTAGCTAAACATGAATATCTAACACATGCATGAGAAAAAACTAATGTATATGTATAGTGTAAATTGTACACACAAAATATATACAAAAATATACTACGTATCTATATGTATATTAAGGCTGAATCCATGAACACTTTGCCTTTTCATATTTTCCCCCCATTTTCCGCAACGGAAGGGTTTTATTTGATTAGCGACAAATATTGCGTGCTGAACGCTCGTTTCATCAAAGCTCTGCTATTGACATTTTTTTTTGCTATATGTTTCTGTGTTTCTTTGCTTTTGCCAAATTGCAGTACCATAATTAACGTTAACGGTTTCAATGGTGCATGCAATTTTTTGTGTAATTTTTTTAGGGCAAAATTTCGCGTCGCGTTTTCGTTAACACATTTATGGGCATTTGCATTGTTTCACAGAGGCTGGTTTTTATTTACTTGCACTTGGAATGTACACAGTCATGTGTGTGTATATATGCGCATACATGCATACCTGTATACACATATCCCTATAAATTATATTAGTATTTTGTGTGCCCGTGCGCCTTAAATTATGCGTTATAATTACGCGTTGAATTACACAGGAAACTTTAGACTCAGCGCAACTTTCCATTATTTAGGCAAGTTGTTAGCCCGCAGTTGCTGTTGTGCTCTTTTTTTTCTCATGCACTCGACACAATTCTGTGTAGTGTGAAAGAATTTCGAACAATACAGTGAAAAATTACGACGCCAAAAATGGTGAAGCACGGAAGTAATTAGGTCTATTATGTTGCCTTGATTAAATGCGTCATTTTGCTTACCTTGCATTTCTTTTGGCTTATTCTTAAGTATATTTAGGTAGGTATGCTTGTAAATTGAAATCGCTGGGTCAGTAGTGTAATTTGTAATTTAAGTTCTCCCAAGCGTTTTGGCACCGACATCAGTGGGGGTATTTGTGAAGAAAACAAAGAATATTAATTCAAAATATAGTCGTATAACTGACTAAGTATTGATTTCTGCTTGGGAACGGATTTTTCGGACCCTAGCACATATAAAAGAAATGCAAAGTGGAATAGCGAAATGGGCAGGACAAAGGCACTAAAAATTACAATAGAGGCAAAAGAGACTAGAAACAAGGCACTAAAACTCGGAAAATGGGCAAACACTCATATTTATTTTACAATTGTTGAGCTGCATTTGTATAGTAAATTAGTCCAAATTAACTGCTGCATCTTTCTGCTAAGTAATAAAACACTGTATGGCAAAGTAAACTTTTTTTTTTGGTATTAGACCAAACCAATTTTTTTTTTAAGAGATTGAGTCATAGGTAAAAAGGTAATTTTTCCCTTTTGCGAAGTTAGCCTCCGAAATCGAGATATGGGCCTTCGAAGTTCGAAATAGGAGCTTTGGTAAAAAGTTATATTTAGTTATTGCATATAAATAACTAAAAACCTAAAAATATAGACGTGGTTTGCTCTTATTTAAATGGTATATAACTGTTTTCGTGCAAACTTAAATTAAATTTATATCGCTGTAAAGGCGATATGCATTCTTGTATGCCTCGTATATAAAAATTTTAGAAAAAAAACACATTTAAATGAAAAAATACCTTTTTTATAAAAAAAAATATTTTAAACAAAAAAATTACTAATCCCCTTTCTTATGATATGCATATTTGTATACTTCGTATATAAAAATTTGAGAAAAAACAAATCTAAAGGAAAAAAAACTTAAAAAAAAAATATTTTAAACCAAAAAATTTGATACCGATTTTTGAAAAGATGGTAACGTTGTAAAGGCGAATAAACCTCCTTTCTTCTGATATGCATATTTGTTTACTTCTTATGTGAAAATTAAAAAAAAAGACACATTTAAATGGAAAAATACCCTTTTTTATAAAAAAAATGCAGGGCCCAAAAATAACTGTTATCTCAAATTTACAAATGGAAACGTTGCCTGAATTCTGAAATTTAACGAAAACGTTGTTTCATAACAGTTCTTAGATGAGAAATATTTTTTCCGTTGCTGTTAAGAGTTATTTCCCAACGTTTATTTTTTACGTTGCGCGATAAAAGTTATTGCCCAATGTTTATTTTTTACGTAGCAGTTATTGCCCGACGTTTATTTTAACGTTCTCTGATAAGAGTTATTTCACTCTATCACTTTTATTTCATCACCTTTATGTTGTTCTCCATCTCTTTTACAACTTTTATCAGACAACGTAAAAAATAAACGTTGTGAAATAAACCTTATCCGGCAACGTAAAAAATAAACGTTGGGAAATAACTCTTATCGGCAACGGAAATAATATTTCTCCTGCATAATAGTTATCAGGCAACATAAAAAATAAATTTTGGGTTATAACTCTTATCGACGAAATAAAAAATACTTCTCATCTAATAACTGTTATGGTTTTTGCTATAAAACTTTTAACTGTTATGTCCCTGAAACAAACAAAACAATACTTCGTATATAAAAATTTGAGAAAAACCACATTTAAAGGAAAAAATAACCTTTTTTATGCAAAAAAAAATTTTTAACAAAAAAAATGACTAACCGATTTTTAAATAATTGGTACCGTTGTAAAGGCGATTAAACTCCCTTTCTTCTGATATGCATATTTGTATACTTCGTAAATTTGAGAAAAACACGTAAAAGGAAAAAATACGAATTTTTTCTTATAAAAAATATTTTAAACAAAAAGTTTACAAATTAGTAATGCAATGTAATACTTTATTTAAAAAACATTTTATATAAATTTTCGTTTTTCTTGAGAGCTCTTAAAAGTTTAAATGCGAATGAAAACATTGTCCTAAAAATATGCAATGCATACTCACGTAATGTTGTTTTTTACATTTTTTAGACCTTAAAGCCTAAAAGAGTTTACCGTTCGTTCCACCAAAATGAGCTACATATAATATAATAAAAATACAAGTTCAGTTAGTTTTTTCGGTATTCAATTTTTTTTTATTACTTTTGAAAGTTAAGCGCATCTTGTGTTTACAGAACTTTTTATCAAACAAATTTTTCGTGATCCAATGATTCTATGACCACATTATAGGACGACCCTTGAGGTACCATTTTTCGCATAAAATCGGCTCACATGGTCCAAGGTTATACATAAAAAACAAGAAAAATATATTCCGACGAATTGATAACATCCCTTTGTTTTGAAGCCGGATGAAAATGTTTCAGTTCTTTGTTAGTTTTATGTATTTAAAGTGCAATTTATGAAACTTTAAAAAGTTTATTTATTTATTACACACTGTACATAAAACTTGCATAAATAAATTTTAAAGGGCGTATTATCTGAGAATTTTCCGTATTTTCTGGCGATATATCTTGAGAAGCGTAAACCGTCACATTTGTAATCCATTCGTTGGTTTTCGAGATATTTTGTTTTTATAATTCTCTAATTTGACCTTTATTAACTTTTGTAGCTGGTGTTTCGCCCAAAAATAATGAGTTACAGTTATGCCGAGCTCAATGAGTTTTATCGATTCCTATATATGTATACTTTTTGACTATTTTATCAACGCAGAAAAAACGGCTTGGATTTTTTCCAACACCAGTTTGGCAGTAGTCCCCAGCTCTTCTATTAGCCGCTTCAAACGCTGATCAAAAGAATTTAAGCATTATTTAAACTATTTTTATGTACTAAGTTTTTGCAGCGCTTTCTTCTAATATGGGCTTTCATTTTTTTATTTTAAAAATCTTAAATGGGAAAGCTAAATCGGGGTAATTTTTAATCAATTATTGCGCTGTAGCTGCAGTGAGAGATCATCCGCTCGCAGTTATTTCGTAAAATTTATTCAAGTGATAGGAATTAATTTCTGACTTCATCACATTTTATGTACTCCAAAAATTACACTACAGGGGTGAATATTTAAGCGAATAAGTAATACGAGTTTACTTCAATTCCTACTCGCTTTGTCGGATTTCCTCTTTCATTGCTTCCAGTTTCGCATGAGCTTTGCAGTGTTTCGAATTTTGCCAGTGCAACAAGCCAAAATTACAGCAATAAAAGCATCGCAAACATAAGCATAAATTTTATTATGCGAGTACTTCGTGAAAATCTCTTACAAATACATGTCGACAACAGCGAGCACGAAATTTTCACTAATTGACATTTATAATTCATTTGCTGTCATAATTTTGGTCGTTAGTTTTTCGTACAGCGCGTTACTTCCTCGTTTGATTGCTTTTTTTATTATCTCCTTTTTTCGTTTTCTTATTTATCTTGCACGAATGTATTTATTTACAAACCCCTTACATCTACATACTCCAACTATTTGCAGGCACGAGGGAAAGAACTCAGCGAAGTATTCTGCCTTATCCTGAGTTTCGCCTGAAAAAAAAAATCACCGGAAAATTAGTCATCCGCTCATAGTAAAACCATGGAAACCAAAAGTGAAAAGTGAACCGGTTCGGGGAAAACTATTTTATATATATAGATTATAGTTACATCTCATTTGATTACACCCAGCCCTAAGCTAACAAGCAATATTTTTTTATTTGCTTACAAATTATTAAACATTGACCACTAAGTCCTGTGACCTGGTTCTTTTTAAGCGCCTCCCTTATTTAGAGCAGAAACCTCCGGGTTAACATGTACTTGCCCTTAAAAGACTTGCTGTTGGTCTTGTGTGTTTATTTGTATATATATATATATATATATATATATATATATTTACTTCCACTGAGATGGTCAATCGAGAGCTTAAATCTTCCACTTAAGAAAAGCCTGAAAGATCGAGCAAAATGTATTGTTGCCGAATTTCGTATGATACAACAGAACTTTTTATGATGGCTGCTGTAGCCGAATGGGCAAAGCTGTACACTACAAATCGACCCTAGGTTCGATCCCTGATCCGAGCAACATCTTAAATATATTTTTTTCCAATACAGACGCCCTTCGGCCCTATAGGCTGTCGGCTTTTTTCATTTTTTATTAATATTAAAGCATGCCCTTTTCCATGGTGACCGATTTGGTGTAGTGGTAAGCAGTGCAACATCAAGGCGCACGCCACAAATCGGAGGAGAAGCCTTTATGCCTTTTTCTAAATGTAGGAAACTTTTTCTACTCCAGAAAAAATTAGACATCCCTTCGCCAGGTCTTTCTGGAATTCTAAACAGCTGCTTTTAGTAAATACTGCATGGATGTGCAATTGTGTAATTATGAAAGACGATTTAGTTAGGCTAGTTTTGTCGGTAGTTCTTGATGCGATAAGCTCAGAATTATTTTTTATACCCATTTTTGCTAAATGTGTGGAAGGACCCAAATTTTTACGGCGCCTACGACACGGTAAATTGCTCTTTTAAACGGAGTTTAGTATGGAAGAATTACACTCGAAGTGTCACCTTTGCCTGTCAATGGAAGTGCGCTCTAAAGAAAAAAAAACTGTTTGAGTCTTATTCTGATTACACTAAGGAATACAATTTAGTTAGTTCTCTTAACATATGATTTGGTAGTTACCAAATGCTGTGCTGAGAGAAATATATTTAGATAACTCTTTTCTTCATGTAGGGATCGAACCGAATAGACCTTTTCTATGTGGCATCACCTAAAAACAACCTAATGGGTCGATTATTGATAGCAACCGAACTTCTTTTGCGTTGGTAGTTGCCGAAACGATATTACAGATGGTAACTAGCAACTCTTAATTGGTAGCTGCAGTTGCCACAAAGTGTATATTGAGGCAACTACATTTTTGTGGTTGCTGGGAAGGTTTTTAGAGCCTATTTAGGAGCATACATTGAAAAGCATGTAAAATAATTTATTTTTTAGTAGTTTAAACGATGTTAACATTTTTCAATGTATTTTTCTTTTACAGAATATCGTGAAAATAACAAGAATACAACAATTAGCGTTTTTAGTTTTCGCGATGAACGTGCTTTTGATGAATCAAAAGTGAACTGATTGCAAATTCTTTCCTCTATCAACTGAAGAACCTCTTTTAAAACTACCGACATACCAAATTTAATAAATTGAAGTGACTTTTAATTCCCTTCACTATATTTAAAACTAAAACCTTCTTAAGCCTTTTTCATCCGACAACCATATTGTGATACACATTTTAATAAAATCCCTTAAATTCAAATTGAATTTAATTTTTCAAACCGGTAGCAACACTTCTTAATATAGTTAAGAAATAAAACCTTTTCAGAACTATTTCGATTGATACCCATCTTTTAATATTTAACCCATTTGACCTATTAAAGAATTTGGTGATAACGCTTTTCAAAGATCTCTTCACTATACATTTCGCAAGACTCTTTTGTTTAACAATTTAATTAAAGTTTAATTCAAAATATTTCTTCAAAATATTTTCAAACTACAACCTTTTAAAGCCTCTTTTGTCTAAAGCCCATATTGTGATACGTATTTTATGTAGATAAATTATTCCCTTAACTCAAGTTGAATTTGACTTTTTTAAACATATAGCAACACTTCTACATGTAGCTTAGAAATCAGCCTTTTTAAAACCTTTTCTTTTGGTACCAACAGGTGGTAAGCCTCTTCAAAACACTTCCAGACAACAACCTTCTTAAACCTCACTCGTTATCCTCTTACCAGATTTTATGTGTCGCCGTACCACGTTCCCGTACTCTACCACAAATACTTCCAGAGGAATGCTGTATTAAAAATTTAGTTTATATGGGAGGTGCTACGCGCCCTTGTCTAATCGAGATTAAGGCTATTCTATATTTTAAGTTAGACTAAATGACCAATGAAAAAAATTGCATGCAATTCTGTTGAGTAGTTAAAGCGTAACAAACAAACAAACTCACTTTCGAATTTATATTATTAGTAAGGATAGAGAAAAAGATTTTTTTTACAGATTGGTAGGTTTTAAAATTTTATTAATTAATTTATTATTTTTGCGGTTAAACCCCTAGTGATTATTATACCTTTTTTTCTAATAGAAAGCGATAACATTAGATGAAGATCCTGATACTTTTTGAAATTATTATTCTATTCGTCTATTTATGTATAGGTACTCGCAAAGTAAATACACATTCAAATACATATGTGTATGTAACTCTGTACATATTTGCCTCTAGCCAACCGCTGCAGATAAATTTAAATAAAAATAATATTCATTACAATGATCTATTGCATGTTAAATGAATATTTCCGACAACAGCAGCTAATTCAATGTGTTTATGCACATTTTTGCAATTATATTTAATTTTCTGTAGTTTATTGCTAACAACAACCAAGCAGCAAATACAATTTGATGGAGTTTGCTATGCGCTGCAGCTACAAAAACTAAAATGTGAAAATTTATGGCGCGACTGCGAATGCATACCACAGTTTGTTATTATTATTGCGGATATTATAGTAATTTTACACCGAATATATCAAATGTATGTACGCTCGAAATGAAAATGTGTTGGAGTTACATTTGTGTACATACATACATATATGTATGTATTTACATACAAAAAACTTTTCGCAAGGATGTGCGCTACATTGCCACTGCTGTTGTCACTACCGTCCCTGTGGTGTGATTATGACGAAAGCGGCTAGCTGCAACAACAATAACCAAGTGGCGACTAGCGAACTTACTAATATACATAAGTACAGACTTAAGTGCATATGTATGTGTGGCTGTGAGTGATAAATTTTTGCAAGCAAGGAGCAACTATCTTCAGTACTCAGTAAATATGTTTGTGTGTTTATTCAAGTACTAGCCGCCAAGCATGAATATTTGTATAAGTATGCAGATATATTCATATATACATATGTAGATATGTATGTACATGGCTTTGCGCTTGATGACCTTCGGCGCTTTCGGCTTCATTGTACATTTTAATATTCAAGTGCAAGGTAAAAGTGATGAACGGAAAAATGAAATTGAAACACCAGACAAAATTTCTGTTACACTCAACTGAGGCAGTTGGTAACTATTTATTTACTTAGTAGGGGAAAGAGCTTTGGTGGAGGTGAGAAAGTAGTAATAAGTACTAGTATTAGAGGCAAACATTTTGGGACTTTCAATGCACTTGAAAATAGAATACATACTTAAAAATGGCCTCCACTTCCTTGTTTTCTGTTTTATTTTTTCTATACCTTGCATTCCCATAATTTTTAGGGCTCTTTGCATTGGCTGGAAAAACTACACAGACAGTCATTTGGCGAAATTTGTTCAAAAGTGTGAACATATGCATGGATGTGTAAGTGCGCTACAACTGATGCTTGTGTTTATTATTTATTGCATATTTTTAGGTGCGCCATAAAAAATAACAGACATTAAACTTTGTAGCGCACATGTGAAATTATAGCGGTGTTTTCGTATTCTCCAGCAAAAAATATCCAGTAACCTGCCAGTAACCAAATTTCGGAGAGTAAGTCAATATTTACTCCCAATGAGTGAAATATGCAAGAAAGCTGTCATAAAACCATCAACTTCAACGACATCCAGTAAAAAACCAGTACAATTAGTACTGGATTTACTGGATAGTGCGTACGCGAACAGGGCTTATAATGATGTAAATGGTGAAAGACGACAGTGTTTTAATAATGAAAAAAAAATTAAAATAACAGCTGGGAAATGAAATGAAAATATGATTTCAGTTGAACAAATCTTTTGTCATAAATGAAACTTTATTGTATTGTTATATTAGGGTGGTTCAAAAATTCTAAAACTAAAACTAAGATTGTTCCATATCAAGCAAATATGTATACCCGTTTTTTTAGGCATGTTTATGTCTCCCCCAAAGCATATTTTGAGGATTTATAAAAAAAATTGTTAGTGCGCCTGGGCCACACTGGAGAAGTGAAACTTACGTTACATATCTATTTTGTCTCATAACCAATATACATACATACATATGTGCATACTTTTTTGCTTGGGGTAATATTTTTTGTGTTTTTTCTATACAGATCCGCTGTTCGTTCTAATTACATTTATGTTATTCTGTTTTCCTTTATCTTCATTTTTATCTTTATACTCTTTCGATAACAAAATCGATAGTAACATCCAACAAAATCTCTATAACAAACCCCATAAAAATATCGATAGCAAAATCGATAATACTGGTCGCTAAATCGATTAGAATATCGATAAAAATATCTATAACAAAATCGATAAATAACCGATACATAATCTAATAAAATCGATAACAAAATCGGTAAATAATCAATAACAATATAAATCGATAAAAATATTAATTATTGGGGCGTATTCTTGTTTTCGTACGAATCGAAAATCATGAAATTTTCCTATCCGTTTCTATACAAAATATCGATAGCAAAATCGATAATATTGGTCGCTAAATCGATTAGAAAATCGATAAAAATATCTATAACAAAATCGATACATAATCTAACAAAATCGATAACAAAATCGGTAAATAATCAATATTGATAACAAAATCTATAAAAAAATCGATAACAAAATCGTTAAAAATATCGTCTTCGAAATCGATACCAAAATCGATAAAAATATTAATTATTGGGGCGTATTCGATAACTATATCGATAAAAATTTCGACAACAAAATCGATAAAAATATCGATATTAAAACCGATAAAAATATCGATTATTTTATCGATGTCCCGAGAATTCCGAAAATGTCTAAAATCCCAAAATAGTTCCCAGATTGAGTCTCTATATCTCTATCTATATCGTTTTCTCTATAATTACTTTATTTTAATCCTTCTTCCTCTATCTTCAACTTTCCTTTTATCGGTATCGTCATCCTCATCTTTTTCTTTACATTTATCTTTGTTTTTACTTTTATGTTTATCATTTTCTTCATCTACATATTCCCCTTCACCTTTGCCCTTATACATATAAGTGTAGTGTCTAAATTTACCTCAGCCTTCAGTTTTGCCTTTGTCTTTACGCATCTTGGTTTTTCTTCTTATTTTTACCTTTGCCTTTATCCTATTCTTTATCTAAAAATTCTAATAGGATGACATGATTTTGGCCTAAAGATGCAAAATGATATGTTCTCTAATATAATAATTTTAACATGTCCTGAAGACTTGCAATTGCGGAAAATTTTTTAATTAGTATGATGAACATTAAATTATTAAATTCAACTTTTATAACAAATTCTTTTCCTCAATAAAAAAACTTTCATATTATTAAATAAACAAAATAAAGTGTTTTAGTGTTTGATATGCCCTCTCGGGTTGATTAAGGAACAAATGTGGAGGTTGCCGCGGTCCGGATTGAACAGTACAAAACATAAAAAAGGAGTATCATTTGTGTTTTAATTTTTTGTGCAATTTTTTGCTACAGATTACCATTAATTAGGTACAAATAAAGAAAGATATCATAGAAATCTTTTTCAAGCCAACAATAAATGTTAAAAATAAATAACTAAAATCTACAAAAGAGTTTCAGGCTATTCCTGGATGTATGGCCATTTTTTTAATTTAAGCCTTATGGTGGATTTCCACTAGGCATTAAATGGCAAAAATGACAAAGTCCGGCATTAAAAAAAATCGTATATTAAAAAAATAGTAATTATGTTCATTTCCACATGGCATTTTTTCAAATGGCATACATTTTTTGTCATTTCAATGCCTAGTGGAAATTTAAAATTTTTTTCTGACCATGTCTACGACCATGCTTACACCTTTTCACTATCACACTTAACTTTACTAAGTAGTGTTCGCCACAATATGAATGGCAATGGTAAAATAATAACTGTCGCACGGGTTTGTGGTTTGAAAAATAAAAGGGTCCTCTATTGATTTTGCGAAAAAAAGTATTTTTTTCTTAACTTTGTAAATATTTTACTTTAATTTTATTAATTAGTTTAAAAATTTTAATCCTTATTTCCTTTGCCAGCTTTGGGAGATAAGTACATGTTTTTTTTCAGCTGTACTTTTTTTTAGACTTTGTATTTATGAACAAAAAAAAAACTGTATAGGGTTGGTCGAATGAATGGCCTCCTAGTCACCAGTTCCGAGTCGTTTCGATTGCTGAGTGTGAGGCCTTATGTTGGACAAAAGACAGAGTATAAAGGAGCCATATGGGGAAATTAGCCTACGGTTACAGAAGATATGTAATAAAGTAACCGACGAAGATTTGCGCGCCGCTTGCGCTTTCTCTCAAAGTTTTTACCGCTGGTAACCCTAAATGCAGGTTAAAATTGAAAAACTTGTTAATAAAATTTAAGTAAAATCTGTGGATAATTAACAATAAACTACATTTTTTCGCAAAAGCTATAAAGGTCCTTTTATTAAAAAAAAAACTGTGCAACAGTTATTATTTTACACCCTGTATTTGATAAAATATTAATAGCTCGAAAAAGGAGTACACAACTAAGAAAGGAGTACATTTCCAGATATTTTTTTGGGAGTACATTGCAATAAAAAGGAACACGTTTGTTTTGCAAATGCAGTTATCGTGTTCTGCGGTTTCAAAATCAATTTGAAAGTAAAGTAGTCTGATTCGATCGAAGTAAGGCAATACCTGACCGCTTTCAAACGTAAGTAAAATCAAGAATCGAATGGAAATTATTACTGCCTGGCTACCAGAATATAAGTTGACCTCTTTAATATATATTACATTTGCTACTCTGCTTGGAAAACATAATATTTATGCGGTGGCTCAAATTTTAGGTTAATGTATAGTTCTTTGCCTAATATACCTTTCTCCAACTTTCGGTTCAGCCGTTAATAAGTTCACTACGACTCGGCATCAATGAGGGGACAAGAAAAGCAAGAAAATTCTATATACATATGTAAAGGAATTTAAGGTTTTTCAGAAATTTAAAAATTTTTCAAATCATTTTAAAATCTTTTTAGCGGTCTTATTTAGATCAGTATCTACTTATGTATGTAAATTAGCATTTTACATTGACTGCGGATACAAAAATCACGCTGACGTAAACAGAAACATAAACCAATTATATAAAAACTTGCATTACCATCGCAATAAACTTGTGTAAGTAAACAACATTTTTAAATATTTGACATGCACTTTCCTTCCACTTTCATTTAAACTGGCATCTTTTGTCCGTTGTTCATTGTCATTATTATAACAAGAAATTATTTGGGTTTTCCCGTTCTTTATATATACAGATACATACATATGTACATATAACAATCAAAGGCATTCACGCAATAAGACAGTCGTAGATTATTTTGCTTTGTAAGGTCTATGGTTAGTAAGTAGCAAAAGAAATATGCATGTCTTAAAGCAGTCACAATATTCAACTATGCTCGTGTTTATGCAATAGGGGTATCTTGCAAAGCCATTGCACGTAGCACGGATTGCATGGATTGCATGGATTGCATTAAAAAAAAAACTGTGCAACATTTCCTTTCGCTGCAAAATATGCAACGCCGAAACCCATGTATATATTTTGCAAAATAGCATAGTAAGATAAATGCGACCCTGTGCTAGTTGTTTTGTTGTTGGAATTGCTACATATTTCTCTCATTCCTCTTATCTCGCTCACTTCATATTTTTTTTTGCTGTTGCTACCACTTTGCAATGGCGTACTCTCGTACTCCTCGAAATTTGGAATAGTATTTTTGCATTGCCTGCAATCCGTGCATCGTGCAAGACTTCGAGAATACCCCTAATGTATAGAGGTATTTCGAAAGTTTTGAACGGCAGTGCGTATGAGTGATATATTTGACGTTGCGCGGCGGTTAAGCATGTATGTAAGCAGACATATGAATGATATTTATTGCATTTTGCAATGTTGCTGTACAGTATTTTGGCATCCGCATTTCAGTTTGGACTAAAATCAATTCCATTTCATAACAAAAAGTCTCTGTGAGTCTGATTCTAAGCGAGCTTATGAATTTATATAAACTAAAATTAGGGGAGTTGAGGTGAGTTAAGAAGGTGAGTTGAATATAACATAACATTATTTATTTATGAAAATATAGTTCATTCTATAATATAAACCAGTAAGTAGTTTCACACTTTATATAAAGTTCCCAAAAATTCAAAATAAATTTTATCCAAATTTTCAACTTTTTGTTCACAATTTCTATGAAATAAAACGCAAACAAAATTTCAAAACATGTAGCAAATTAGCAAACAAAATTTCAAAAAATCAACGCCAGTTTTTGTAAATTGCACTTGTATATATAAAAAAAAAATAAGAACAACCGCAAAAGCAGTCACTAAAAAAAAATGACATTTTTATGAATTTTCGTTAATTTTATATTAACTGTGAGCTATGATTTATATGGTTTCTATTATAGGATGAACTATATTTTCATAAATAAATAAGGCAAACAATTGGGGTATTCACAACGGTGTCGTAAGTGTCGTATTGTTGTATGTCGTAAACATTAAACGCCTAAAAAATATATTGAGGGGGTGCGAAAAGTACCATCAAAGTCATATTATGCACTCTCGCAGTGCTAAAAAATAGTTGGTTGTGGTTTCAAGTTCCATAAACATTTATTTAAGCTTTTAAAGTTTACGACATACAACAATACAATACTTACGACACCGTTGTGAATCCCTCAAATTTTTCATGAAAATAATTATGAATATTATATTAGAAAAATGTGTACACTGTCATTTGTAATAGTGCCAATTTTGAGTTGATTTTGTCGCTTTGTTTTAAACTAGTTTGAAACTGTCTCCACTTCTGAAGACAGTTGAGAATCTTCGGTGAAAATATCCAGCTACTTTGGCAGAGTTTAAATACAACAGCTCATACAACCTATTTGGATAGGCTTTTACAACATTATAACTTGGGATTTGCGTTATCACAACAGTTCTATTTAGTTGACGTCTTGGCGCTGTATTCTACCCCAACATGATATTCTAACCTTTTCGTGGCATATATTAAACGACAATCATATCACTGTTATAAACTATTCTTTTTGTCATATTGAAGAATTTCCACAACTCACATGTTTAGTTTCGCTTACGCTGCGTGCTATAGACTAATTTTTATACTTTTACTGCGCAAGTTGCTGCGTCGTCGATGAAACTCGAAAACTTTGCTGACACGCGCTAAGCCGTGCGCAAAGCGGCAAAGCAGTCAGGAAGGCAGGCAAAGGTGTGTTCAGGAATAGGATGAGTATGCAAGCGTGTGCAAAACGAGTCACGTTCCCCAAACAAATCTCTGACATGCAGCGGAGTCGCGACAACGTCAGCACAAGCCCATCGCATGCGACAACGGTGCCATATAACAGTATGTATGTATATACAAGTACAACATATAAACTAAATTTTGTCAACAAGAAATTTGCGTACAACTAGCTAAGGTAAACGTGAAATTTTTATAAGGCACATCAAAGTAGAGCAAAATGCCAGCGAATGCAAAAGTTGTACCTAGTTGGATATTGCAATATAGGATGCGTGCAAATTGAAGGTAAACACGCAAACATGTGGGTGCCCAAAATAGGGGAAAACGGGATGTATGTGGTCGTTGGTCGTCGCCGTTGACTTGTATTTATGTGAATTGTTTGAAACTGGTGATGTACCTACCATACATACTTAATACATACAGCCGCGGTCAAAAATGGATGAATGATGTTTCGATTTCAATATTTACGAACGTTTTCAAGCTAAAAGTTTTTGATATGTTCTTATAAAAATATGGTTCATGCTTTAACAAAAACTATTTAAATGAAATTTTCAAACTTTATCCGCAATTACACAAATTTGTATCTAAATTTCGAGCTCTTTAACCAGAATTTTTAGAAATTTTTTGGGTATGCAGTTAAAAAGTTTATAAAATTCTAGTGACATAAGTGCAAGTCTTGAGCGGCTAAAATATCGCATTTATAATAATTATTTTTTTCTGACGGTTTTTACGGTTTTTTCATATAAATATTGAAATTCAAGAAAACTGGCGCTGACTTTTTAAAATTTTTTTTTTTTCAAATGGTCTTGAGCATATGCTTTCCATAAGAAATTTATGTGTATATGGAAAAAAGTGCAAAACGCTGGACATAAATTTTTAGTCGTTCAAAATTTGGACTAAAATTTATGGCCATTTAAAAACTCGACGTAAACTTTTGCTCTTTGAAAAAGGACATACATTTTTTCCCCATTTAAAAAACAGACATACATTTTTTTGTCGTTTGAAAATTGTTCTTTAATTGATTGGCACTGAAAAACTGTATATAAAGTCGTATACCTTTGCAGATTTTTAGTCACTTTAAAAGCTCTACATAACGCTTGGACAAATTTAGAGCTGGACATAAATTTATGGTCATTTAGTAACTGAAAATAAATTTTTGGTAATTTTAAACCGGAAATAAAATTTTAGTAATTAAGAAACTGGCAAAAGATATTATTCTATGGAAAAGGTTTGTAAAAAATCGTTCGTATTTGAAAATTTCTGGTATGTATGTTCAAAACGGGCCATATTTATTTGTGAAGTTAAAAACCGGACATAAACTTCTGGTAACTTAAAATATTCACATAATTTTTTAAACATTTTAGGACTGTATATATATTTTTGGTCATTGAAAAACTGAGCGTATGTTTTAGGTCATTCAAAAACTGGACATAAATGTTGGCTGCACATAAAGTTTTTGTAATTTAAAAACTGGCAGTAAATATTCTTTCGCTGAAACGGTAGATAAAAAAATCGTTTGTAATTGAAAATATCTGTGTATATTTTTTTTAAAGCGTTCGAAAACGCATATGTTTACAGAATATTTTAATTATTTTTACTAAATTTTTCAACTTTCTGTCTGACCATTTTTATATTTTCTCCTTATTGCAATTTTTTCAGTGTAACTTTTGACAACATTTGTCCAAGTATATTTTACATTGCCTCTCGCGCTCTCTATGCTTTTTTAACCCTCTGTCCTTATAGTTTTTGAGTGCGTCAAAGCAACAGTTAGCCACTGAAAATTTGCTCCGTGAAAGCTTTCAGGCATTAAAAAATAACAACACAGCTATCTTGTTCATCGGCCATCGAACAATAACCGTCTTTTGGGCTTTACTTCAGAGCGAATGCCGCAGCAGTAAACGCTCACACGAGACACTCATTCGCAACACTTGCTCTCGCTCTCGTTCTCCTACTCTCTATCTACAATCGTTCTGACGTTAACTGTTCGAGGCCGCTTAGGCCCTGTTGAAGGACTCCACTGCCTGCTTAGCTTAACGGTGCCGATATGAAGTTTCCAAACCAACGACAACAGTTTGTTGCTTAAGTTTCGCCGTTGCGGTCGTGCCGTTCTAAGTGATTGCGGACGGCGGCAGCTCTAAGAACAAAAAAAAAAACAACAACAACAAAAATCGCCCCAGAAAAAGGAGCATAACAATACACAAACACTTTGACCAAGAAAAAGTGGAGTCCATACGCACACTAACTCTCGCAAATGCATGTGAAGCATTGTGGGAATAGATGCGTGTGTGTGAGTGTGGTAAATAGACCTAATACAGGTGTGCGTTGTGTTTAGCACAAAAAGGCGCATTTTTTTAATTTTTTCATAAGTGGAGTGAGCGCATAGTACTCGTGGACACTACCACAAACTAGTGGAGTAGTGAGTATGTACTAAGTGCTAAGGAAAATGCAAAAAATGTCCGCGAGTAAGGCAAACAGTGTAAGAATGTTGGAAAAGGCTAAGCTAGTGCAAGCCTGAAGTGGATTCAAGGAAATATACCTAATAACAAGAAGTGCCATAAGTTTAGTAAGTAGTGAGCAACACTGCTGGAGGACAAGCAAAAGGTAGAAATACCCAAATTTTTGGTATCCTTTCATAAGTGTTTGTGTGTACCACTCACGTCCATATGTGACCCCCATCAAGGCCTGGAAAGCGAGGAAATTATGAGTGGCTGTCTTAGCCCTGATAAAATGAAAGTAAATACTAGATAATTTGTAAAATTTCATTTAAATAAAAATGTGTGTGAAAAATTGGGTATTTGAAAATAAAACAAAAAAATAATAAAAGCGAAACAATTACAGACTTAAATAACAAAATAAAAGAGAATTTGAAATTTTTGTAGAAGAAAAAAAGTACGGAAGTGCTAAGATATGTGAACAGGTGCAAAAACAAGCATAATATCTGTAGCTAAATGCGAAAATCTCAGAAGTTGTTACATTTTTCGACAAAAACGTATAAAACAAAAAAAATAGCATAAGACGTCCGTTCACCCTTTGAAAACCTGATTTTACTAGGCGTTATTCTACTCATAAGAAAACTGTGTGAATTTTTAGAAATTAGTTTTAATTTTTATGCTTTTCCAAAAATTTTTATGATTTATGTTCTAACATTTTAGTTTTTTTTTTTTTTTTAAAAATATGTCTCACATCAAAACGCAAATACACAGAAAAACAAAAAAAAATGTGTATCAAAAATATATATATATATATTACTATAAGGGAGTCTTCACTTAACCCTTTGAAGGCTATAAAAGTCTGACTTCCAAAACCCCAAAATCCTAGAAATTTCCACAAAGATGTTAAATTATAAAAGAAAAGTATTTAGAGTTTGATGTTTTCCAAATTTACGAGTTTCCAGAAATCAACTAAAAAAAATCAGGAGAGATAGTAACAAAAAAATAATTATAAAAAATTCGCAGAACGTATTATTTAAAATATATGTAAACTTTTAAAACACTTGTGCACTCCTTTCGACTGGAGAAGCACCAAAAATTTCTCAGTTTCGAAACCTTGACTAAACTGTTAAAATCTGTAAGAAAAACATTTTCCCAGCTCCAATTTTTTTAATTCAAAAAAAATTTTCCAATGAAATATAATGAATAAAAATTACTAACTCACTGACTGAAACTAAAGTATGTTTGCAAGGCAGTTTCGAAAGTTTTTTTTTACCGAACCTTGGAGTCGCTTTCTTAAATTTTTTGGCAATATTAAATATTTTTTAAACAGCTCTACTAGAATAATCAAAATACGTCCATAACAAAAGTTTACTAATTTTTCTTGAGCTTTGATTTACTGACATTAGGGTGGTACGTTAGGGTGATAAGAACTGAGATCTGCTAGGTAAGTACTAGAATGGGTTACTTGAGGTCGATAAACTTTAGAGCAAAAAAATTATATCCTTTAAGATTTAAGAATGTATAAGGGCGACACCTAAATACGTACGACCAAAAAAATATTTGTTTTCGAAATTGCCTTGCAAAAATACCTTAAACAAGGAAGTGTATGGCGAACTTTTTTCTTGTACGTTCTAATGCACATACCTATATGTAAAATATTAATAGTCGCAAAAATGTTCGACCACGCTCCCATACTTCCATGCTCGTTTAAAGGAGCTTACCTTGCTAATGGCATAAGTGGCTTAAAACATCACCAGTGCTTGTACATAACTGCACACATATGCGACATGACTCGAAAAGACATGTGGCAATATGCATTGGTGATTATGCAAATAAATTACCTAATTATATAGTAATTAATTGTGACGGGTCGAACGAGAATGTTGGTGCAGTGAAGCAAAGCTACGTGCCGAATTAGTGTACGCTTGTACACAGTACAAGTAAACACTCATCGAACAGAAAATGTACACAACAAATACATATACATAATAACATTGACGTCCATTGTTGTGCCATTCCCAACGGTATTGTTGTTGACATTTTCAAATGTGTTAGCCAAATTAATATTGAAAAGAACACCATTAACTAGCATTTAGGTTCATACGCACTAGGGCTTTTCCATAAAATATTTACCGGCTGCCGTTGTCGAGTTACTAGAAGTTCGTATTACCTTCTGTATCACGCTTTTTACATAGCAAAAAATGCTTATTACTCCTTAGTTGGAAAGTATAAGATCAAAAAATTCTAAAAATATTAGAATAGTTAAACAATTTTATTCTTGTGAAGGATAAATTCTCTACGGGTGCAACTACATGAATATACAGTTTCTATTTATGGCGGAATTAAGGAGCTATTATATAATAATATTACTTAATAAATTTGATGTTCAGGTCAGCGCTGGCTTCCAGTGGGTCGTTCTGCGCTCATGTAAGGCATGAAGGCAGCAACATCTGGAAAACTGATTCTGTGAACCATCATCTCAGATGCGGAAGAGTTTGCAGAAGGACGAAATTATCCGTGTTCTATTATTAACTCTACATGAACCTCAGACTAACGCTATCTTAAGATGTTTGCTATAATATCAAGCAGCTTCCAGTTACTAGAGGCGCGGATGAAAATTATCGGTTGCTTACTTTTTTCTTGATCACTTATGCATACTTTCTCATCAGACTGCTGAGCTGCTTTGACATCAACTATATGGAAGGTACACGGAAAAAATAGAGGATTCTTGTAGAGGATGTCCAATTGTAAAACTGTGGCAATCAGATGAAATTCAGGTTGACTCACCGAATGCTGGGGGAAAAGCTTCAAACTGCTGCAAAACTACGCGCGAGCTTCTTAGACTGTGACATCAGCTGTTTGCGGACATACATATATACATACATATCTGTATACGAAATCTAATATCTTCGTATAAGCTTTGATAAGACGCTGAGTTGGAACTACCAATTAGCTCTTAGTATGGCCTCGCGAACCATGCCGGCCTGTAGAAGACATTTTTAGCTGACATGGGTTTTCAGCTCAAAGTTTATAGAGCGGATACGCCACATGGTTGTTCGTGCCGCTGTGTCATTTTGAGTCCAAAAACATAACAAGAAACGGCCAATCAATGTTTAAGAAACTTCAAAGGTTAACACCGCTCTCGGCTCTAGTATCAATGAGAATTTGTTCAACCACGGGTCTGGAGTCGCTCCCGATATGGACTTAGCTACATATTTTTATTCACCTGCGAATAATAAATAAATTTCCGTCGGTAATTTTCATAACTGACATAAAAAACAAGTATTGGACCTGGATCCCAGATGTAGACAGTGGTACACAAATATTTCGAGAATGGAAAATAGAAGAGGTTCTATCGACTAGACTCGAAGTTATGGTCCTCAGTGTTTCTGGTGGAGGTCTTAGCAATGCTGACCTTGCTTGAGGCTTTTAATTATTCAGTCGGTAAACTTTGGCAGTAAGTATTGGGAATTAAGGATACACTGACTTTTGAGGAAAACAAGACCTCGGAATACATACTATGCGACTGGCCAGTGTAGACCAGACCAATAGTAATGCATTTTACTTCATTCATTATAGTAAATACTTTGAATATAAGAAAAAAGTGTACTAAGCACCGCTAGCCTTTAGTAGGATAGCTGAATGAATTTTGTGCTCCCAAGGGTTGCAACTTCCTTATTGGGATACAACAGATTTTCCTTATTCCTCAAATGCTTTTTTGATCTAAATTGTGATTAAATCGGGGACAGAAAATAACAGTTATTCTGATTTTTTCGCTTTTTCGGGTATATATTGGACTGAGTCGGTCCCCATATGATAGAAAATAATCTAGTAGGGTTCGGGATCGGTAAGCATCGCTTACTAAAGTTGTATTTGATGGGATAGAATTTGAACTTAGTTGCTTAAGGAGGCAATCTAGGGTGAATGGACCTGAGTTATGTTTAGGAATCGCCAAAGACGAAAATTTCTGTGATCATAAAATCCTCTTAAAGGAAGCTACCAAATTATGGGGGGTAATTGCAAACTTATATTCGCGATACAGTCTGTTGTAACGGGTGATTTTTTAAGAGCTTGATAACTTTTTTTTTAAA
>NW_023458559.1:48597110-48623131 GCF_013731165.1 Rhagoletis pomonella
CGAAAATAGCACACAATGAGCACAATAATACGGACAAATTTTTTCTTAATTTTTTCATTTTAGCGCCGCTAACTTGATTGAGCTTTGAGATCAATAAGAAACAAGGCAGATTAGTAAGAGATGCGACCGAAACAACAGCAGTGAGCCCTGCGCTCTTCTTTGCGATAAGTCAGCACACTATTAAAAAAGAAAGCACGAGAGAGACGAAAAAGAAGGAGTAAAACCACTAGGTCAATGTATTGGGGCTTGATCCTATAAAGGACGCTGTCTCGAAAAGCCACTATTCGAACGAGGCAAATATTCGAACGACTTGGCTATGGAGACACTATCGCAGCTACTTCTGCAGTGCGATGTCGTCTCAAGAAGACGCGAGAAATTTGTTTGCCCCTTATGGTCATAGCGAAAGTACATACATATGTACTTATACTTTTTAACCACAAGCGATCTTCTGAATGCCTAAAGGAGGAGAGGGTTGAATAGATCTTTAGGTAGCAGTGCATCCCTCATACTACGCGGTTATCTATTCTCTGCATCTAATGTTATCTAAACTTTTAAACAATTTTCTGTTCGACTGAATTTTGCACTTATTGAAAAATATGATGAAATTTGAATTATTAACTTCCTTAATATCCTGGTTCTCCAGGAATTTGTTGTGAATTATTGTTTTTTTTTTGTAAGAAATATTACTCAGCATTTACTTTATTCACCTCACGCTCCTTCTTTCTTTCTCTCGCATTTACTAAAATGGGTATTGACGAAATATCTACAGTCAGCGTCAAAAATATGCATACAAGGGTGGGTATTTTTTTTTGACTATGCGCGTAATTCAAAGGAGGATTCTACGCAAATTTACCGAAAAACCATGGGTCTCAAATCAATTTAGAGTTCGCCAAATTGGCAAAGTTGGTTTCGAAAAAAATGTGAAAATGATTAATGTTGCACCCTCTGGTGGGAGTTTTAAGAAAATGATAAGTGCAGAAATGCATTCCTCATACCAAAAAACGCCTTATAGCATGTTGTTATATAAAATTCAAGCACTTCTTTACGGCACTACAGCAAAATGCTAAGAAACCTATTTTTGCACTTTGCCAAACTACAAATTGATTTTTGACTCATGGTTACTTCGGCAAATTTACGTAGGGTCCCACTTGTGCAAAACGCGCATAGTTGAAAACATCTCCCAGATAAATTTACCCACCCTAATGCGTACGTAATTCATTTATGGTGATTTCGTTTCTCCAAAAAATGTTGCCTTCTCATCCCCCTCTTCTTAGTGTCTGTGCGTAGAGAGCAAAGAGAAGGTTGCATTTTTCGGTAGAAACGAAATTGGCATTAGATTTCCCACACCAATTTTTATTTTATTTTTTAACCGAATACAAAAAAAGGGGAAAAGTTATCAATTCGTCGGAATATTTTTTCTTTAGTTCTTTTTTAGGTACGTTACCGCGTAACTTTGTACCACGTTAACCGATTTCTATAATTTTTTTTTAAAGGAAAGGTGTTACCTCACAGGTGAGAGATAAAATCAATACACCAAAAGTCAGCAATCGGTTTGATAAAACCGATAAATTGACACAGACAATTTGGACCACGTTAACCAATTTCTAAAATTCTTTTTTTTTAAGGAAAGTTGGTACCTCAGAGGAGGTCCCATATTGATTTTTGATCTGATCATTGGATCGAAGAAACTAACGGTACTCATAAATTTTTATATGAGTATTGGTTTCGTTTTTTGATTAAAAACTACTTGTATGTTTAAAAATGACTTCCTTTAATTAATTTTTTTCTTTTTTAATTTGATTCTCTTTGAATTTTTAAATTTTATTGTTTTAAAAGAATTTTTTTTTAATTGTGTTAAATTTTTGGGAACTTACATTATTGTTCTTTTTTCAGTATTTTTTTTCTAGTTTTATTATCTTGTAATTTTTATATTTTATTGTTTAAAAGGATTAGTTTCATTAAATTTTTAAAAACTTTTTTTGTTTATTCCTTTTTCGTTAATTTAGTTTGGTTTCCCTTTCATTTTCTTTTAAATTGTATGCTGTATTGTTTTAAAAAGAAAAATGTTTTGGTTTTATTTCATTTACTATTTAGGATCTTATTTTATTTTATGTTTTTTTTTTAATATAGTTTTCTTTTAGTTTTTAGGTTTTGCTTAAAATATAAAAATATTTCTTTTTATTTGATTTAGTTTTCAAGTGCTATTTTCTTCTTTTTGGATTAAATTTTCTCTTTTTATAATTTAATTAATTTTTTAATTTTAGATCTCATTGTTTAAAAATAAAATTAAACTTTTTTAATTTCATTTAATTTTTCAAAATAATTTTATTTTCCTTTCCTTTATTTTATTTTCTTTTTCTTTTTTTTATAAATTACTGTTGCACTACAAACAATTTCTTAATCTTGCTGTGCCAATGCATTAATTAATAAAAGTAATGAAATGAAATGCAAATGTGCGTAATTACCTTGCCTTTAAATAAGGGTATGGGATGGATTAAACAATAATAATTTTTCGCAATAAAAAATAGCATTTTTTAATTAACTATTTTTTTTATTAATTATACACCGTTTGATTTTTTTTTTGAAACGTAAATAGTTGTCAAACATTATGTAGTACACTGTAGAAATTTGAGAATGGAAGGGCCAAAACTGTGTGTGAAGTTATGCCTGCGTACATAAAGTTTCAGCGCACAGGCATGCCCTGCCAGTGCTATGCAGGCAATGTCAAATCCCCGAGTGTATTTCTGCAATGAAAAACAGCTTTTCATAAAAATACAATCGCCGTTCGGAGTCAGCGTAAAACTGTAGGTCCCTCCGCTTTGTGTGACAACATCAAGGCGCACGCCACAAATCGGCCAAACACTGACATATGTGTAAGCGCCAATCTATGTTATTATTATTATTATTATCGAGATTTGACCTTGGGACTTATGTACCCACTACAACAATAACAACAACACAATTCATTTATTACCCTCGGCTATCTCAAACTCCAAAAAAATTAGTAACAATCAAGTTTCAGTTATGAAGAAAGTCTCTTCAAATATCATTATTTCATTTGAATACTAATTTCTATAACTTTATTTATGAGCCACATACTAATTTTTTACTGGCAAGATAAGTACTTTATTGGAGTTGTTAAATTTTATTTACAAAAAATAATTTACGACCTAATTAATGCAAAAGTAGGTTGTTTTTGTTTTCAAATGCGAGTAATGTATAAATCAAAATACATAAAGAAAATATATATCACATGAAATTGCAGAAAAATCAATAACATCACTAGCACTAACTTTTACATGCACTTAAATAAATGAAAAAAAAAGACAGACGTACGTACATAAATATGAATGCGTAAAAGAAAGAGAAAATTTTGAATAATTTACTCACGCACTGCAAACGAATAATTGTTTTTTTTTTTGCTGCTTTGGTACAACGAAGTGAACTTAGAAACGGTGCCATAAACAAAACATAAACAAACAGAATGGGTGGCATCAATTTGCTAAGCTACACACAAACTAAGAGACGGTCCTAGTAATATGCAACGTTCAAGTATTCGCACAAGCAATTTTTCAATAGCGTCTGCATGCGTATTAGTATCGCAAACAGCCAGTCAAACGGAACTTTAGTGCAAGCTGGTTGAATTCTAACAACAAAGCTAAAGTGACATCATTTGCCAAGAGCAGGAAGATAAATAAATATGTTCGTAACGCAGCACATACATATACAACTACCTTTATTTATGATTGCATGTGTTAGTTTAATTATGA
The DNA here is from genome assembly GCF_013731165.1 of Rhagoletis pomonella. Taxonomy (NCBI): domain Eukaryota; kingdom Metazoa; phylum Arthropoda; class Insecta; order Diptera; family Tephritidae; genus Rhagoletis; species Rhagoletis pomonella. Next base: position 48,600,881 of record NW_023458559.1, read on the forward strand.
TTGCATGTGTTAGTTTAGTTATGATTGATTAATTACCCTGCAGTAAATCGCTCTAGTTCAGAACTAGCGCAGAACTAGCTCTTAAAGAGGCGGTACTGGTTCTCGATCTATCCCAACGCAATGCTTTCAACTGTCTCTTTTTAATATGTGCAGCAAAACTCAGCGGATGTTGGCTTCACTCGAACAAGAAGGTATTTGTGATTTGTGTAACAAAAATACATATGTATGTATAGTTAGATATAAAGATTTGTATGTATGAGTCAAGTAGACAATGTGCAAAGCGTACCACTGTAAAGCGTGGAAAAATGGGAAATGATTATTAACGAAACGAACCAAAAGATTAAGGAAGTAGTAATTTGTTGTGCTGAAAAATTGCGCTAGACACAATGGACACACAAGTGTATATATGTACATATGTAAGTGGCTTGCGGGGAACGAAGTGAAAGAATGATAAATCTCAGCGATTATTTAAACGCTAACCAAGCAGATTAGAAGCAAGCAAAAAGCGAGTGAAACAATCACACATTGCAAACAAAAACAAAAGAATACAGACACAAAAAAGCTGTGGGAGTAGGAAAGAGTGTCACTAACGGAAATGACTGCTCTGGAAGATGTGTAAACAATAGTGTCAGTTGAAAAAAAAAACAACAACAACAACCGGGGTAGCAGTCATATAGCGTCTGTATATGGAAACCAATGTACAGATTAAATTATTAAATGGTAAGTATTTGAAGTTATTAGAAATATGTCAGAGTAAGTTAGGGTGGTTCTTAATATGGTTTATAAATATTTAAATTGAAAAGAATACCAAGAAGCTTATGTAAAAGGAGAGTTAATTAGTATGGCCTTGTTGAACTCAAAACGCATTTTTTTCACTTATATTTGGAAAGTTTTTGTTTAGATTAATGGTATTTTTTGTGCTTTTAGGTTAAAAAATTAAATATTTTCAAAACTCTGGTAGCGGCCCTAAAATTGTTTAAAATTTTTGAAATTCTCGTGGACGTCTTTATTTTGTACGTCGAACAAAGTACATGGGTGCCTCATACAAAAGTTTGATTTGATTTTGGGGAGCAAAATGGTTCGTTTTTTTAATATCAACATGTTTTTCATATTTAAACTTTTTGGTTGATGTTTGATTTAAATATTTTCCATGCTATAGCTAAAACAGCAAAAAAATAAAATATTGAAAAATGCTTCAAATTTTCTAACTTTTTGATATCAATTTGTAAAAAACTTCTCAGTAAGAAAGTTTTATAACCCATGAAATTTTTCATAATAGGGTGCAAGTTTAAAGATTCTAACAAAATGCTTTAAGAAATAAAAGTGCTTTAGAGAGTAAAATATGTATATATATCGGGACCCAACCGCCAAAACAACCTAAGCGACATTTTTTTTTAATATTTCTTTGATGCTGAATTGCATCTAGATGCTCTACGGGCATTTCTGCATCAAAAAGAAAAATTTTGAAAAATATGTCGCTTACGTTTTTTGGCGGTTAGGGCTCGATATAGAAATAAAAATCAACGCGATTTTCTAGAGTCTTCAAACTTACACTTTATTATGCTAAATTTTGATAGGCTATACGACTGCAGAAGTGTTTTACAAATACATATCAAAAAGTTAGTAAATTTGATGCAAATGGGAAAAACTTTCTTATTTTATTCTTTGGTTTAAAACTTTGTTAAAATCTGTTTTAGCCATAGCATGGCCAATATTTTAATCGAACATGAAGGAATATGTTTTAATATGAAAAACATGTTAATACTAAGAAAAATACCATTTTGGCATTTTTTCTCCCCACTGTATATTACACTTAAATTTTTTTGAGCAATCGAGTCCTTTAGTACGAGTCCATAGGCAATCACTTTTTTTTTGATAATTAAGGTGTAGAGGAACATGGTCTACATTCAGAAGCAAAAATATTTGTAGTAGAGACAATGCTTATTATGAAGAGAACCGATAGCTTTATTAAAAGTTTTTAAACGAAGTGAAGTTGAACGATAATACCAAAAGGAGCTTCAGGCAGGCGCCTTGCGATACCTCCATTTTGAGTAATTCACTTTTTGAAGCGTCTTTCACATTCCGAAAAGATACATTTGAATCAGTTTCATTAGAATATCTAGAACTTTTAGCTCCGTACAAATTGGAACAAACCCCTGCACGTTATTCGAGATTAAATGAAATTTTAATCCAGGTGATTCAGTTTCGTACGATTTCTTCAATCTGATGTTGGAAAGCGTAATACGAGTTGTCAACCTAAATAAATCGCAGTTGTAGCATACTTACAGTGGCGAACATATAAATAGGGATGCGACATTTTAAATTTTTTTGATCATTTACCTTTTACTTTATTTTGTATTTATTATTATTTTATGGAAGTATACCTCAATAGATACTAAAAGCCAACTTCGAATTTCCATCTCCTTCAATTTTGTTAAAATTTTGCAATGTTTAATTTTGAAAAAATTATATGTTAAGGACTAATGTAAACTCGACACATCCTCGAATTTCGTCTCTTTAACTTTATAAGCTTTAAAAAATAAAATTTATTAAAATAGCTTTTTCAATACCTGTTCATCCTCGTAAACCAAAATATTTGAATTTGTTTAAATTCGACAGAATTGTGTCTTAGATTTGGTACGCATATCGTTATTATACATTGCACTGAATAACATAGTTCTTTTTAAACAAATTCTGACTCCAGAGAGAAAAACTAAAACCGCAGTTTTACTATATTTATTTGGCCCATTGTTTCGTGTGTATATTGATTTCTTCATTTGTTTGGAATTTGTTTTGTTTTTGTCGCCCGGTGTTAAGTGAAAGTTAATTGTTCCCACTCCACTACGTAAAAATGTGTGGTTATTGAACTCAACTACCTTAATTATTACCATCCCTCAACATATGTACATATGTATATACCCAGCAAAAACTTTGATTCTTTGGAAAGCGTTTACTTTTTGTATTGATGATTACTATACGCCCCAAAACAAATTTTTTCACTTTCTCGTTTACCCACTGCATTTTTAAAATTTGTCGCTTACCTCCAATGACATGTCCATGTTAAAGTAATGCGTTCTGTAAACTAGAAGGTGAGTGGTGTATCTCGATTGGTAAGCATTTTACGAAAGTAATTCACCACATACATTCTAGTTAACAGAACACATTACTTTAACCTGGGCATGTCATTAGCGATAAGCGAGAAATTTTAAAAATTTAAAAAACAGGTAATGCAGCGGGTAAACGGGCAAGATTTTGTCTTAAGGCGTACTGTAATGCGTTACTTAATCGATACAAAAAGTAAGCGCTTACTAAAAAAATAAAAGTTTTTGCTGGGTGTATACATATTTACGATACACATGGGAAATCACATATTGTTCCACACCCATTGAAAAATACCACCTACTTTTATCTACTCGTCCACCCAAATTGACCACCGCCCTTTTGTTGTTGCTCTTGCTAGACATAACATTAATACATATTTATGTATGTATGTACGTATGCAGCTGTGTTTGTACGTGAGTCCATTAAAAAGGTTAAGTTCAGGGCGCTCCCTTTTAATTTAACGTTTATCTGTGTTTCAACAATTACAATTCATTCTTATTTTTTCACTTCATACTTCCACTTACATATTTTCATTACTCCTCGACAATTGATTTCACTTCGATTGCTTTTTGTCTGCCATAAGACGACGCATTCGAAATCAGGTGCTCAGACAGCCAACAATTTTTGAATTATTCACAGCCACGTGTTCACTTTCAGTCATTCGCACCCATTAACCTTTTTCTAATGTACGATTGCCCTGTAGGGAAACCCCGAACTGGTGAACCAAATTTGTAGTTCCGTACTAGATTTTTATCGGCAAAAACGAACCAGTCCGATAGTAACTAGATCGCCACCAGTTCAAAAGCAGCGATATGTGGTACTTTTAAAAAACAATTTTAGAAATCTGTATCTAAATTGACGAATTTAGAACTGGTTCAAAACTATAGAAAAAGGGATGCAGGACGAACTAGATCTAATCTGGCGAATTTTGAACTAACTCGAAACTACTGAAAAAGGGATGCAGCGGGGGCTTGTTTACTTTAAATAGATTTTTGCTTGGCGGGTTTTTCGTTCAACTACGCTTTCAGTCTGCACGTCGCAGATGCTTTTTCATAGTTTGGTAATACAAAACTAAAATTTGTGTTAACATCTTAACATTTTGGGAGCTTCTGGAATATAATCAATAACAGTCAGCACCTCTGCAAATTCAGCTACAGCCAAAGGTATGTAAACGTGTTTTAAAATGCAAAATTTAATTTACATTCATTCAAACAAATTTGATTTCAGATTGAAAATACATTTCTCTGCAAATAATTAAAAATTGCTACCATGGTAACCCAAAAAGAAAACATCTTGTTACTTTTTTCGTTTACAACTGGTTCGAAACTATAGAAAATGGGGTGCAAAGCGAACTAGATCCCATATGTCGAATTTAGGGCTGATTCGGAACTATAGAAAAGGTAATGCAGCGGGGGACAATTTCCAATTCCTATGACATCGCCGTGTTAAATTCGCCAGTTGTTTGCATGCAAAAGAGATTTATCGCGAACTAGTAGTGGTTCTAAATGAAGCGCACCAGTTCAAAACTAGACATTTTCCCTGCAGGGTATGTACGAGTGAGTGTGCATACGTGTGTAAATGTGTGTGTCTAGGAAACTTTTTCCGTCTGCTGTTGAAGTTGCATTTAAAAACATTTAATTACTTATTACATATCGTAAATATGTTGTATATATATACATACATATATACTATAACAATTCTCTGTTACTGACATTTAGTTTTAGTGTTCGCACTTTGATCTCACACTGTATCGCCATCTCGCTCTATCTCCCGCCTGTCCACTCGCTCTATTAATTCCTTTGGCATATTCCTAATGAGCCTGACCGCATGTGACACGCACTTTCCTAAAAATCCATGTACGTTTTTACTTTGCAAAGGCAGGTTATTTTGTGTATAAACTTCAAACTATGTCTACATTAGTCTGTGTTTGCTTATGTAGGTTAACAATCTCTTTGTGTGCTCTACTAAAGTGTTTATGTGAGTCGTATGAAAAAATGAGTTTATGAACCTGGCCGAAAGGAGGTTAACATTTTTCATATTCCATATTCCGTTTCCTTTTTTAGAAATTTCTCTTTTGTAATTTTCACCATTCATTGGTCTCATCTTTCAACAGCTTGTCGACCTGCTCCACTTTCGTGCCACTCACATATCAATCCACATTGAATGCTCGCAGCAGTTGTCGAGCACATTGCAGGACACTTTCAGACAACTTTTTTGTCACTTTGCATTTTACATATACTATTTTTGCTTGCAACGCATTTAGTGCATGATGAGTTTTTGTTTGTACTTATTGGAAAATGTACTATGTATGTAATATCACAGTGAAATCAAACATACTTTGTACTAAAATAATATCATAATACTCTATGAGTCATTTAACACAACATAAAAGCAAAGATCCTAAGGACTGAGACTGGGTAATTTGCCCTTATCTATGTATGAGTGTGTATACATTAGGGTGTACATTAAAAATAGGGGTCTACGTAAAAAATTAAGATATCCACAAGAGTTTCAAAATTAAAACAATAAAATCATAGTTTAAAAAACTAAAACCTCCCTATTATAATTGATTCGTACTGTCATCAGGTATGTAACTTGAGTATAAAAATCGCTGCATCTTTTTGGCGCATCAATATTACATAGTTACATCCCGAGCTAATAAAAGGAAGGTAAAAATAGGGGTCGCTATCAGGATTTGAAGAAAAAATATTTTTTTTTAATCGCGAATATGCGACAGAACTTCGACTTTTGCTAGTTTCAATATTATGCTAATATAATCGGATTTAATGTCAACGAGTTTTTCGAATTTTTGCATTTTTTCGATTACAATTTTTTCAAAACCCAGTAGTGACGCAAATTTTTTTTAAATTTTTAAATTTTCGTAAATTTGATACGCAGAATAATATTAAGGGGTGCCCCAAAAAAAATGTATTTTGTAGTTTTAAGTTTTCTAGTATTTCCAAGCAAAAATAAGATATTCACGAAAGCTTCAAGATTAAAAAAAAAATTAGGGGTCGCTACCAAGGTTTGCAATAGAAAAGTTTTTTTTAAATCGCTAAAATATGCTAAATTGATCAGATTTCAAGTAAACATTTTTTTGAATTTTTGTAATTTTTCTTTTATAAATACTTTTTGAAAACCTGCTAACGGCCCCTTTTTTGAATTTTCGTGGATTTTGTACGAATAACAAAATTAAGAAATTTATATGTTGATATTTTAAGGACCACCCTAAATATAATAATAATAATATATAAAATGATAGCCGTGGTTTTTGTAATAATTTGGCTTAAAAACTACTTAATGGGTTTTATTAAAATTTTCGGAGGTTATTCCTTAAACATCTGGTTTCAACATAGGCTACCAAATTAATTGCTTGGTGGCATTGTGGCTGGAAACCCCGTATTTATGTCCCGCTTTTGTTGATATTTCAAAAGATCATTACTACATTTTGCAGTCGCCAGATGGCGCTGGAATAGAGATATTTAGAAAAGCTGTATTTATTGTACGAACTGGTTGAAATTTATAATGGATATTAGTTTCATGATAAGAAAAAAATATTTGGCGCTTACACATTTCCTAGCATTTGGTCGAGCTTCTCCTTCGCACGGATCAGGGATAAAACCCTGGTGCTACCGCGTGATATTGCCCACCTCTAACCACTCGACGACGGCGACTGCCAATGAGAAATGTTAAGAAATGTTTCTGTATAAAATGTACTCAGTAGATGACACTGGCGTCGAGATATTTAGAAGCTTGGAATTTACGGCCAACGCCCCTTTTTTTCTCACGCTCGCATACACCGATCTAACGTCTACTTCCGCGTGATAAAATTTCTCTGGGCGGCCAAAAGTATTTATCATTTACTACACAGAATCTGCCTCCTTTATATTATTGTCAGCATAAGATACTCCCTGGTCACCCCTATGAAGCCGAAATTCCTCAAAAAAACTCCTCGTTATCAGACGACAGCGGTTAGACTAGTTTGAGGTGGGTTGTCCGTTCTTTGTGTACCTCAGTCTTAGTTTGAACGGCAACCGATATAAAGTTTTATTTAAGCATACCCTCGCGGATCCTTATCTGGAATAGATGTCCAATTAACATTATATTTCAGTACCGACCGGAGTTTGAGGCCTCAGACTGGCTACGCACCAGTGCATTGCGAAATAAAAGGGTAAATATCTTGATACTCTGAAAGCCAAGCGTATTGATCATGGTATGATCGAAATGCGTGGAGGAATGTCTAACAATTCTCTCGATAGCCTCGGATTGCTTTCAGATTAAACTTATTCGGCTCAAAAGATGCAGTGGAATATCAGGAAACTACAGGGCTGAGGAATTGTTTAGGTAGAGTTAGGTAGAGAACCCTGAGGAGTTCCTATTGACTTCTCATCGATCACCCAGCGAAAACCTCCACATGCAAGGATGAAAAGTCATTCTGACCGGCGGCGAACCGCGAGTAGTGGAAGAAACTTAGGCAGCTGGCCAAGCGGCAGCTCACGGATTTTACAGCGCTCCTGATCACTGCCCCTTAGAAACGTATGCGATACGACTTAATATCGTCTCCCCTATTTGTGTGGCTGCTTAGCGGATGACGAGGAGGAATCGTCTTAGCATTTGCTTCGCAGCTGCTTTCGCTAGGCTAATGTTAAAACATCACGGACCGTACTTGATTAATGCTTCATTAATGTACTCAACATTTTTCCTAACAACTTCGTATGGATCAGCTATAGTTGCCGTCCAGCTAAAATCTATTAAGCTATAGCACCACAGAGCCTAACCTAACCTAATTTACCCTCATGAAAGCTACAATGGGATTATAGCAATCTCTAAGCTAAATTTTTATAGCGAAAAATCTGTAAATGAATAACATATGGGCCTAAAAATATGCAACGCGAAAGCGAAAGTGGTTCAATATAAAATCGTAAGCGTTGTAGATGTCTTATATTTCCCTATACGAGTTATGTATTTTTAGGCACAAGCCTTATTAATTTAGATTTTTAGCGATAGAGATTCAACGTAGCATTTTGGCGTAACATTGATGGTTTCAGATCCACTATTGCCTCTTGACTATCAAAGTAGATGCTGACTTTCCAACGGGACGTAACAAAAATAGGCCTTACATATCATTTTATATGGCGGCCATCACAATTCAGTTACCACAGTGAAATTCTTAGCAGTCACGTGAGTCCTACATTACGACGATTGTAAACTAAATACATACATAAATACTTATGCATATACTAGTTTATAAATTTTTTTTTTTGAGTTTGTGGAAACTGAAAGTTCAACAGAAGAATTATTCCAAATTTGCCACTTAAACTCTTCTAATCAAAATCTTCTGCAGAAATTGTTTTTAATTTTTAGCTTTGATTTATTATGCTTCAAAAACTTTAGCGAATTAGTTTCAGAAGTTCAAGTAGAATTTTTCATAAGCGGCTGGCCACCCACTACTAATTAGTACTCCAACCACTTAAACAGGTAAAATCTAACGCTAAGCAAAGCTGTTATCTTAACTTTATTTCAACATAAATGGTAGAGTTCTAATTATATGATTACAAAGCAATTAAAATGCTGAATGAAAGTAAAACAAAAACACAAAGGAAATCAACTACAAAATGACTATGCTAACGAAGGTAATGAAACTTTGAAAAAGTAGCACAAAGCAGCATAGGAAAATTTGTGGAAAGGATTAGATCGGTAACTGGATTTCTAAAATGAAAGGTTGCAATTTAAGTGCGGCTATACTGGTATGTAATTACACAGAAATGCTAGCTCATAAAATTTAGTTCAAAGCTAAAGAAAAGTATGCAAAATTGGTATAAAATATTTGCGAATAATAGCCATTCATCAATACGCTTCTGAAATAAAAAAATGGGTTCTTAAATTCATCACGCCACACAATGTCGCATTAGTTGGTAAAAATCGAAAAAGTTGTGTCTGCAATGTAAATGCGTTTGTTAGTTTTTAAGGGTGATTTTTCTAAAAAAAATAAAATAAACCAAAATTTCCCTATGAAATAAATTATAAGCTGCCAGAAAGCCACTAAAATTAACAAAATTCATACAAATAGCCATGCGTAAGCTCCTAATGGAAAAAATTAAATGAAATGTTGAGTGTACATACATATATACATATGTATATAGTAGAGAACTATAAGAATACAAATTTTGGAAGAAAATAACAGAACATTAATAAAAGGTAAAGGAGTGAAAAAAAATATTATGAAAAAATACGTTTTTTTTATTCCTTTATTTAAAGGTACGTAGAAGTGCATAAAATGCATCAATGCCACCTTAGCTTTTGAAATGACCTTCAAGGTCATAGTCAAGACCATATTTGGACGCAAAATTTTCCGCTCTTTTCGAATCCGCAATGCGCTTTCCATTTGAAAAAGTCGACTTGATCTTCAGATGACGTCCAATGCCAGTGTCAAGGTCAAATTAGAGATCACCACCAGATTACTAAAACCCTTGCCCTGGTCCTTTGTTCTCTGATGAGTACTTTCCGAGATAGAGGGCGATCGAATATTTTCTGAACAACCGGTATGTAAAGATCTATTAGAAAAATTATTTGCGTAGTAAATTATAATTCAACCAGCTGTATTATTCTCTCAGCATTGGAGTATGAATTTTCGCAATACGAACTTGATTTTTGCAGTGAGAATTTTTAGGGCTGTTATGTAAAAGTAGCATTTGTGGCCATATCAAGTAAAAAGGTTTGCTTTTTATCGCGGACTTAGGGTTAAAAATTAATTTGAAAAATTAATTGAAAAATTAATTTTAACATTTTAAACAGGCGAAAACCCTCTTCAAACGCCTCAAAAGTATTCTAAATATTCAAACTAAAATTATCTTAACACTGTTTCGTTCTTTCGTCAAATACATAGCTTTTGTAAAATTTAATTAAAATCGACTTTGCAAACAGGTGGCAACCCTCTTAAAAATATTTTCAAGCTGCAACCTCTTTTGTCTGTTACATATTTCATTCACACAGTTCCTTTAATTCAAGTGGAATTTGACATTTTAAACAGGTGGCAACCCTCCTATTCAAAACAATTTCGAATGATACCCATATTACAATTATTTAAGTATTAAAGAAGTTGAAAAAATAAATAAATTTTCTTTTAAATTCGTCCATAATTCTATTTTTGTCACAACTTATATGGCACTTCCAGCACCGTTGCTTAGTTTTTCGCGAAATATCAATTTTTTCTGCTATTGCAATCAATTATACTTTTTTCATTCAATCCACAATTTACGCCCCACGTAAAAAAAATTGCATCAAAAATCATATGCAACTGTTCAACAAATATTTTAAGTTACAGAAAATTTGTGCTAATTTTCGTACTTCCGTTATTGATATTTTATTTCTCTTATTTTCTATTTTAATGCCTTTTGTCAGTTATTCATTCATTCAGTCTGTCTGCCATCCAATTAGCCACAAATAAAGGCGATTAAATGTGACGGTTGAGTTTCTATTTTAAACGTTGATCCCGGCTTGAATGCCGCCATTAAAGCTTTTGAGTAAACAGCAGTCGTACGCCAAAGCTAAAATGTGGTTAAGTGGCTATCTTAATGAAAGAAAATCCTAGCAACGGCAATGAAAAATGAAAATGAATAGCGAGGAAGAGGACTTGCATTTTAATTTAGGCGGAGGTCATTTATTTTTAAATTCCATTCTATGTGTATGTACAATGTAAGTGGTGAAAAGCATTACGCTTTCTCTATTTCCGTTTTACTATTGGCAAATGTACAAACATTAAAATGGCTCTTATAATAATTGGTAGGCTGGCTGACTGAATGGCTGCTTGGGTGACTGATTGAATGGCTGATTGAATAATGTTAGATTGTCTGTATGCTTGAATAACTGCTCAGGTACACTCAGTTTTCCAATAAGTGCTTCATTAAATTTACTTATATTCTTTGTTCTCCTTTCCGCCGCACGAAGAATGAGTTAAGTGTACTTACATAATTTGCGTTCATTAACTGTAAATACGTATGTAATGAGTTGACTTGATTTTAATTAAGTAATTGACGAAATCTGACAAGTAAATATGTTTTATAGAAATATTCAAACTTAGGTACATATATAGAACTGAATTTTCTGCAGGTTCAGCGAATCTTTATTCGCTAAAAATTAGCTGCGTATTGCCTTCGTTTAACTGGGGAACTGAGTAGCAAATATTCTGTTCTGACTAAAAGTATGCTTGCGCTCCCTATGAGTAAAACCCAGGTTACAAGTTATCCAACGATTGATCGTGTTAAAATTGCTTCTTGTCTCTAGAGACCAAATATTTTGCCAGGAAAAAATTCTTCTTGATTTAAGACTTATTTTTGTCGAAGCGATCCAGCCATAAATAATGTGGTAAATTTTGCATGTAGCAGTGCAAAGCTAGAAGCTCGGATTTCTCGAGGGAATGAGCTTTAGTTAACTCTGTGTCGGTGTCCAATAGCCTCCCTGCGAATATCATTCCTACATGAATATAATCATTTCTTATGTTAAACTCATGCGCCTTTTGAACTCATCCATAAGTCCATAAAAATATTTTCTCAAATGTTTAGTAAGCTTTTCTTAGGCTGTTGGTTCTAAGAGACCCGAATACAGGCAACTATCTTGCAACTCACCAAAGCCTTTGGAAAGCCAAAAGTCTCCGTAAGGCAATTGTCATGTTTGGCAACTATCTTGAAAGCTCTTTTCTATCTTCCGAAAGGCTAATTGAAAAATCTGCTATCGATGAGGCCTGAGCTTAATTCTGTTTGTCTCTTAGTAATACGTTTTTTTTTTTTTAATTGAGTTACATAAAAAATTATATATGTTTTGTTTTTGAAACAATAAAAACCAAAATTAAAATAAAATTAAATTAAAAAAGAAAACAATTTAGTGAAAATAAACGAAAAAATATTTAAAATAAATATCAAAAAATTAAATGAATTAAAAAACATATTCCCCCTAAAAAAAAAATTTTAAGAAAATTAACTTAAGAAAGAAAGAGAAAATAAAGTGAAACAAGAAGTTCCTACAAAATAAAAAATAAAACATTTTTGTTTTAAAACGATAAAATATAAAGATCAGAAGAAAACTAAATTAAAAAAGAAAAAATAAAGTTTAATAAATAAAAAAATATATAAAACAAGTTTCTAAATATTAATTGATATGAAGAATATTTACCTTTTTAATGAAAAAAAAACTTAAAATTATTAAAATGGAATGAAATTAAATTATAAACAAAAATCTACTTTTCTTTTCAAAATAATAAACTCGTGAAACTAAAAGATAATTATTTAAAAAAATATAAAATATGTAACTACAAAAAAAATCCTCTGCCCGCGGGTTCGGACCTCGGATCTATCAAAAAACCACTCGACCATTGCGACATTCTCAAGTCCTTTCTGTCAAAAGACCTTTTCACCATGAAATTTGGCAACGAAGCTTTTTTTGTAAAACTTTCTTGCCAGAATAAAAAGAATCGTTAATACTACCTTTTCTACTGCTTTCATTTGTCTTACAATAGACTTGAACAATCTTACCCAAAATTGTTGTATTGTTAATTCTATAAAAAAATGGAAAAACTAGTAATCAAAGATTCGTTTTATTGAACAAAAAATTCGGCGGTAAAATACCTTAAAAATTCAAGTACATACATATACGCTAACCTCTGAATTCAAGTCATCTAAAATAAAATAGTTATTTTATAGTCACAATACCACATATTGGCAAGTAAACCAAGGAAGTATTAAATAGCAAAAAAATGGGCCGAAACTATTTTTGTGAAAATTTTAACTCAAAATGTTTAGAAATGGCGTGTTACAATATTTAAAACTGTAAAAGTTTAAAGTCGGCCGCTGTGGTGTAGTGGTAAGCAGTGCGCGCTTCCACTCCGCAACGCCTGGGTTCAAACCCTGGTCAAAGCAACATCGCAAAAAATATAGAAAAAAAAAAGTTTTTTTCATAACGGCGATCGTCCCTCGGCAGGCAATGGAAAACCTCCGAGTGTATTTCTGCCATGAAAAACAGCTTCTCATAAAAATACAATCGCCGTTCGGAGTCGGCGTAAACTATAGGTCCCTCCGATTTGTGTGACAACATCAAGGCGCACGCCACAAATCTGTTTAAAAATTAAATTTAACTTTAATATAAGGGAATAAGGTGACTGAAATACATCTGTATAACAATATTGGTGTCAGACTGAAAAGTTTAATAAGGTTATAGTTTGAAAGTATATTTAACAGGGCGGCCACATGCCTAAATATCAAATTCAATTTATATGATAGGTTAAATTAATTTTAACAATATGGATATGGAACACGAGATGGTTTGCCACCTGTCCAAAAATGTAATTCAATTAATTTCAATGAATTACTACGCTAAGGGTATCATCCAAAGCGGCTTTGAAAGGGCTTAATTTTCAAATACATTTAGTAGGATTGCTACCTGTTTAAAAAGCCAAATCAAATCAAAATAACATATGAATAAAATAAAATCGTTAGAGTCAATTCCTAGAAACCTTTGTATATATATACATACATATTTACAAGATTTGATTGTTTAAAGTAATGAGATACATACATGTGTGTAGTTTGAGAAAAAAATCGTAAGATTTTACTGCCTTTAAAAATTCATTTGCAAATTTATACTAGAACTTACCCTTAAGTAGAAATTTTTTTTCTAAATGTACTGACAACTATTTCGTCTCTGCAACTCTCTACCTTTGTATATTGTACCCCTCCTCCCCCACCGCCCCAGCCACCCTCTTAACGTTGTCGGGCGTCTTGACTTTCCTATCACCCCCCTTTACTCACTGAACACTTTTACAGAACACCCCGTACATGTTACGAAAACAGGTACAGTACTGCAGCAGTATTTTCGGTTTATTTTTCGGCAGTAGTGTGTTTCCAAACTACGAACTGTCAAGCATAACACCCAAGCAAGATTCTCGGCAATTCTTTCACGTTTAGCATCATTTGCATCGCCTTGGGACACGCCTTTGTGGAATTATTTTGTCATTTAGCACCTACGTACGTAGGTATACGAGCAGTTTCTTCTCTTCTTATGTGTCCATTTTTCTGAAAATAGCTGATGAATAAATCGCCTTGCGGAGCCCCAAAAACGAAACTGAGGCCATAACATTGCCAGCTGAACGTTGAGGTGACTGTCAGTAGCTGCTGGTCACACATATTTGTTACGCATACGCAGTGTACAACCAAGGCTTTTTGATTTGAGTGACCAAAAAGCAATATAATTAAATATAAACATTACCAGAATATGACTGTGCATATTTTTATTGCTGTATTATGTAATTTTCCGGCAAAATAAAATAACAATAAACGTCTGTTATCAATAAAAAAATGTATTTAGATAATAACGCATAAGTGAAAGAAAGGAAAAAATCGACTAAAAGGCAAAGCATAAATAGTCGAAATCTTCAATGCAATAAAGTCACCAAAAACTTCAGAAACCATAAATAAAAAAAACAGCAACAATAATAGGCTCCCAAAACCCCGAATAACAAAAAATAGAAGTGCTGACATCTTGAAGATGTGACAAAAGCAACAATGGAAGACATAAATAACGGACGGTTGAAGTGACACCAAGTATTGTATGCAGATCAAGTCTAGGCAACTTTAGGCGGCAGACCACAACATACGTACATTTATACATACATAGAAGTTTGGTGACGAAGCAGAAGAACAGAAGACAGTACTTAAAGTTTTACGGGAAGCTGAAATTATTCTCTCACATTTGCATATGCGGCATTGATAAAAATAACAATATGAAGTTATTATTCACTGCAAGTTTTTTTTTACGCGTGGACGAGTATAAGTGAATGTCGTCTGCCTGCTAGTAGCTGGTAGTGTATTGCTTGTGCACAACGCATGGCAAAAATGTAACAATCGTCCGTCCAACAAAAGAAAGCTACCAGCCTTACGCCAATTTAATTCACTTGCTTTGGCAATATCCAGCCATGCGCCACTTTCGTACGTTCATCGCAAGCTCACAGGGACCCATTTCATGCTTACCAAGCCGTGAGACTTTTGTAGTTTTCCATTTATTTTATTTTTTTGGTTCTCTTTTGCTACTCGCCAGAAATTTACATTTACACGCGCAAGAATTTCTGAGTGCGTCTGGGGTTCTGTTTGTCTAACCCAGTAGGAAACTTCGCTATTTTGTTTTGTGGGGAAAATGGAAATATCGCCCACTGTCTCTTACTTTTTGTCGAATTGAACCAGTTTCAAATACACCTACGATTTAGTGCGAAATTAAAGAAACAATTTCTTCCACTAACGCAGTTCAATGCGCAAGGATTTTATATGAGTTCGTATGCATATACGTACACTTGTAAGCATTCTGCACCATGCTTATGCCCCTAAAAGCATGCTACACGCTGTACAATAAATTATTATGCGTGAAGTAAATTTATGTGGCATTTTCTGGTTGTTTGTTTGTCCTTCATTTATGACGAAATTGTCAGCGTTATATTGCTATTTGGTATGATTTTTTTCTGGTTTCTTATGTTCACTTGGCAGTAGAATGTAACATAAATATTAGCATTGATATAATAAATTGTCGGCAATGTAATAAAAGTAAATGTAAATAATATTACATTACAAGGTCGGCAGACATATCTACAAGTAAATATGCACATGCGAGCAAGAGGAATTTTATTTACACACCTATGCAAAGGAAATTTTTTTTTGTTGCCGAATAAATTCGCTTTGGCTCTGAAGTTTTTGTTATTAAATCTGCGTAAATTGTATGCACCCTAGCGCAAATTGATGTAAATTAGGGAAATATTAAGCAATCACGTGACTTCTAATAATGAGTAAATTGTTTTACTGCAGAAAACAAATAAGTTATCTAAATAATTGTCTTTGAGGTAGTTTATGCAACTAACTAGAAATAAGGTGGAAAAGCGCAGAGGGCAAAGAATTTCAATTCAATTTAGAACAGCGTTTTTCCGAAAAACAAATAAAAAAAATTAAACCGAGGCTTGCAAATAAAAACATTTTTTTTTTTTAATTTTTAAATCAAAAGGAATTGGTGAAAAAAATATCGTACTGTTTTTTGGTGGTACTATTCGAACTCGCTCTCAGTATTATTTCCTCATGGTTAAAAAAAATATTACTTTCATTGTTGTTTTTGCAAGCAGTTTCGAATAATTTTTGGATTTTATTAACAAAAAAAAATTTTTTTTTTTATCCCAAAATAGGCATTGAAAATACAAAAAAATTTGATTTTTCCCTTTATTTTAATTTTTCAAGGTTTTCTTATGATTTTTTGAGGCTCTGCGGAATGTTTTTTTTGTGCCTTATAACAATTATATTCAACGTTTTTAATAAAAAATGTTGTGGAAAGTAACAATAATTTTTTAAATATACATATTTGCCATTTGTCCATTCCATTGTGACTGGTGGGATATTTTACTTTAGAATGTGATCAATTGTGAATTATAACTACGTCGTCGGGACTTATACAACCGCGAAAGATATGTTTTAACATATCGAGCCCTAACCGCCAAAATAACGTAAGCGGCATTTTTTTCAAAATTTTCTTTTTGATGCAGAAATGTATCTAGATGCTCTAGGAATATTTCTGCGTCAAAAAGAAAATTTTGAAAATAATTACGCTTACGTTATTTTGGCGGTTAGGGCTCGATATGTAGCTATCATTTAAATTAATGTGACTGGTGGAACACTGAAAATAATTCTATTTTACCTTTGTGCACTCAGAGATGAATTTTAGCCAAAAAACACTTAATTTTTTACGGAACATGTTTTGGTGTTGCAGATTATGAGCTGCACGCTTTCGTCTTCAATAAAAATTAGGCTTATAGAATACTAGATCGCCATCACACGCTTCGCTGAGTGTATGAAATTTCTGCATTACATTGGGTGTAGTTTATTTTAATAAATCTCAACATACTTAAACTATGCGCAGGAGATTTCAAATTTTTTAACCACCTTCAAAATAAATACTTTCAAATTAAAACTTTCTTAAACCTCTCTATTGTGATAGTGTTTCTATTATTATACACCCTGAATTCGAATATATATTGACTGAAAAGGGACAACCCCCCTACATGTAGTTGTAGTAAAATGAAGCACTTTCAAAACTATTTCGATTGGTACCCCTAATGTAATAAGTACTTCACTGAAATTATTGAATAGTTTGAATTTAACCTTCTGGATAGTTGGCAACCTTTTCAAACCTCTTTCGTTTCACACTCGTATTGTGTTACATTATATGCATATGTCCTAATTCCAATAACTTAAGTTGAGTTTGAATTTTCAAATCTGTGGAAACCCTGCTATGCATACGGAGCTTAGAAATAAAGCCTTTTCAAGGCATTCGATTAATACCTACATACATATATTGTAAGAACTCATTTAACTCGTAATATAATTGTATTTGTATATTGTTTTAAAATAGGAGGTAACCCCCTTCAAATACCTCAGAAGATTCTACATGTTCGAGCTGAACATTTCTAAACACTTTTACGTCTGACACTTTAATTTTAGTATAATTAATTTAAATTCGACTTTTAAAACAGGTGGCAACCCTCTACAGAATATATCTAACTAAAGTTATTGAACCCCTTTGGTCTAACAACCATATTGTGATAGATATCAGTTATTTAATACCCTTACTTCAAGTAGAATTTGATTTTTCAAACAGGTGGCAACCGTCCTTCATGTAGTTTAGAACTTAAACCCTTTTCAAAAACATTTCGATTGACACCCATATTGCAGTAATTCATTTCAATTAATTGAATTTAATTTTTAATCGGGTGGTAGCCCTAGTAAAATACCTAAATAATATTCTAAATATTCAATCTGAAAGTTTTTTAACAATCATTCGTTTGACACCCATATATTGATTTGTCACATACATAGCTTGCAATAATTGATTTATATTTTACTTTTTAAAAATGGGAGGGGGAGGGAGGAAACCCCTTTTTAAAATATATTCAAACTACAACATTTTTAGACCTCTTGA
This sequence comes from Rhagoletis pomonella, assembly GCF_013731165.1. NCBI lineage: Eukaryota > Metazoa > Arthropoda > Insecta > Diptera > Tephritidae > Rhagoletis > Rhagoletis pomonella. Next base: position 48,618,977 of record NW_023458559.1, read on the forward strand.
TATCTATTTTTTAATATAATTTTCAAATAAATAATTCCCTTAATTCAAGTTGAAATTTACTTTTTAAATAGGTGAGAGTGGAATCGATTCTATATATCTCCATACCAAATTCCAGTCCTATTTAACAAATATTTCCTGCGATATATACTATGGAAAATTCCGTTCGTATGTGAGGTGTCACGCCCCCTTGAACAATCGAGATTAAAACTATCCTATATTTTAAGTTGGGCTAAATGACACCAGTGTACAAAATAAACAAATAAACAAACTCACTTTCGGATTCATAATATTAGCAAAGATTAAGAGTTTCATAGAAATATTAAAAAATATTTACATTTGTGACTGGTGGGACATCTCTTTATGACTGGCGTAAAGTAATTATGCATGAAATAAAAGTTTCCATAGACGATAATTACATCTTCTTTTTATTTTTTTTAAATCTTTCAACAGATTATTGAAATGTTGTCGTTTGAATAGAGGTTACTACTTAAATAGAGACAATCAGGGTATTTTAAAATTTATATCGTTTTCCTCTTTAACATGAAAAGACCCTATTTTTAGTAAGAAATACCAACTATTTTTGGTTTTAATTTATAAAAAAAGGGATTAAAAAAGACTCCTGATATTGTTTTCGCACAACATTGTTATTGAAATTATGCAATTATTTCGAGTTTTTTCGGATTTTTGATATTTTTATTTTCTTCAAGGATTTTTTGGGATTTATTCGGCACTTTTCGGGATTTTTAGTGTTTTACTTTTTGCTTTTTCAGGAGTTTTTCGGAACTTGCTCGGATTTTTATCGAGAATTTCTGAAAATTTTCAAGATTTCTTTCGGGAGTTTTCTAAATCTTCAATACTCTTCTGGTTTTTTGCGCGTTTCTTTTTATATTTTTTGAGACCGTCCGGCATGTTTTTTGAGCACAATATATCTTCACGGTTTTCTTGGGAATTTTCCGGGACCCTACGAAATTTTTTCGTGACTTTCCAGGAGTTTTAGTGCCTTTCTCTCACAGATTGTTCATGAGATCTTCGTGACTTCTCACAATTATACTTTCATTATTTTCAGCACGAAATATCGACTAGTTTTTAGCTTTTCTTCTTCTTATTTGCCACTGTAACCGCCTAAGCGATTTTGGGCGATTTCAACAAAGCATTGGTTTTCACTCGCAAAATATAAGAAAAATATTCCTGATATTTTCGAGCACAAAATAGACTTTGAAAGTAATAAAAATTTAGAGATTTTTTTAAATATTCAAGATTTCCTTGCGATTTTTTCGGGACCGTTCGTATTTTTTCTTCATTCTACTTTTCATTTTAATTTTGATTTTACCTTTTGATTTTTCAGGAGTTTTTCGAGAGCTACTAATATTTTTTTGAAACCATTTTGTGAGTCATCGCACTAACTTTTTTGGCTTCTGCTGGAACTTTTTCGAGATTTCCCGAGAATTTTCAAGACTTGTTTCGGGACATTTCTAGATCTTCAGTACTCTTTTGGTTTTTTTCCACCTATCTTTTTTAATTTTTTCGCGGAGGTTCGGCAGGTGTTGTGAGCATATTTGTTTTAGTCTTTGGTGTTTTTCGGAAATTTTTAGAGTTTTTTTTAGAAATTTAATAAAATGAAATGTTGTTTTTCGAAACTCCTGAAGGTTTTCACGGAATTTTGTCGGGTCCGTTTAGAATTTTGACAAGATTTTCTGAGATTTAAATTTAGAGATTTTTCGTCAACATTTAGGACTTTTTTCTGGTTTTTCTAGGTATTTTCGGAACTTTTGGGAATATTTTGCTATTGCTTTTTGGGAATTTTGCGAGATACTTCATGGGCTTTTGATACTTTTCGGGACTTTACTGGATGTTATATATCAATGACGGCTATACTAATACTAAAACATGTGGTGCATGTTAGACGCGAAGGCAAAGCTGCAAAATCCCGACTTTGTTCTAGATCTTTCGTGTTTTGGATAGTTCGGGATTTTCAGAGATTTTCGCGGTTTTTCTAAATGTCGTCTTGTTTTTACGATTTCCGAGAAGTATTGGGACTTTTCTTACTGTTTTTTTTTGGGTATTTTTCGGCCTATTTCGATGTTTTTGAGTGCAGTTTCCAAGACATTTCGGGCATATTTCGTGACTTTTCTGAATTGTTTGGGATTTTTTTCGGAACCTCTCAGAATTACTTTAGGAACTGTTCGTAATTTTTCTTGTCTCATTTGTTAGAAACTTTTAAGGTTTCTTTAGGATATTCCTTGACTTTTTCCGGATTTTTCCACATACTTTGTGTTTTTTTTTAACTTTCGGGATTTTTAAGAATCTTTCCGTCATTTTTTCGGCATGGTTTTGGAACTTTTCTTGATTTTGACACTCTAAAACGGAGAAAAACTTTTCCCTCACGAATGGACGCCATGAAAACTACGCGTATTTGTGAGTCCCTTCAATTTGTATCTATACCTAGGCGAATCGCATTATTCACAGCAGAATTATTTAGTAAATAACGCATAATTAGACTTTTCTGTGAGTTGCTGTGAATTATATTTATAATTAAATACAATATGCTGAATACTCTAAATAAAAAAATGATATTCTTGGTTGTTGCGAATAACTTTATATAAAACTCCCCCAAAGAGAAATGCTGCGGCCGACCCTGGTCAGAAGTATTACTTTTTTATACGTCGACTCTGAATTTTTCTTCTATATAAGTCGATTTATTGAGGAGTTTAATTAATGCAAAATTCTTATCCGGAAATCACGAGAATCTTCCGTACAAATAAAAGTGAGAAAATTCTGTCATAGTGAATTACTGTTCGCCTTAGATTTATGAGCCAGAGTAAATGCTCAGTGAGTATTTGGATCGTATCCTTTTCTATTTAAAAAATAATAAAAATTTTCCAATTTTCTCAACTGCAGTGCGTTCGAAAAACGTAGTTTTCGGTGAAACAAGCTTGAAAAATAAGTAAAAAAGTCTAAGCTCGGGCGGTTTTTCACCTTTCCGAAAACTACAGCTACAAGGTAAGCAGGGGTGGTTTTATCTCTATTTCAAGTGGCACAAGTGCGTTCGGGTATAAAAACAACAAGTCACGTATACGACCTGCCACCCTATTCCCTATCCAACTACGAATCTAGGTACAACAAGTAAAGAAATATAAGTTCGGGCCAAACCGAACTTTATCAAATATCGTAGGTATCAAATATCGTCGACCGCTGTTAAGAAAAACCCTTTTTTCTGTATTTTTTTTTGCGATGTTGCTTTGACCAGGGCTTGAACCCAGGCGTTGCGGAGTGGAAGCGCGCAGTGCTTACCACTACACCACAGCGGCCGATATTTAGTGAAATATCGTAATTCTTAAATTTTTCGGAAATACCGTTATATGGGAAGTGGGCGTAGTTATAGTCCCATTTCTTCCATTTTCAATACCAATCTACCTTGGATAAAGGGCAATTTACCTACCAAATTTCGTTGAGATATCGCAGTTTTTGCTCGAGTTATCGTGTACACGGACGAACAGACAGACATGGCTTAATCGACTCCTCTATTCGTTCTGAGCATTTATGTATACATTTGTCTATATCTATCTCGATTCGTTTTGGCTGATACAAAAAACCGTTATGTGAACAATGTTATAATACCCTTGTGCACAAGTGCGCTCGGGTATAAAAATTTGGGACAATTTGCAATGACATGAAAATAAAATTGTAACAGTAACTGACAGCGTATTCATGCCAAGCACTAAAAATAGGTTACCTAAAACTAGTGGGAATAAAACTGTCATTCATCAGAGCTCAGTAACAAAAGCAGCGGATAAGAGGAAATACGCATCCACAAACTAGTGCACCCATATGTTCATATGTATGTAGTATGTACAAATATTTCCACGACACTTTATAAACCCCAATTACGAAAAAATTAGCTTCACATTGCGAAAAAATAACAACAACAAAAATTGCAAAGCGTGGAAAATCGTAAAACGTGGCAGATTGCAAATTGATTTAGTAACGAGGGGGGAAAACACACAAAACTTTTAGTGGCAATAAAAACTGGATATATTTTGCGGAAAGAAATAAAGAGATAAAGTGAAAATGATAAAGGGAATTTTAAAAGAGAGTAAAATATAAAATTAATAAAATAAAATAAAATAAAATAAAATAAAATAAAATAAAATAAAA
>NW_023458559.1:48623531-48718429 GCF_013731165.1 Rhagoletis pomonella
AAAATAAAATAAAATAAAATAAAATAAAATAAAATAAAATAAAATAAAATGAAAGAAAATAAAATAAAATGAAGTAAAATAAAATATATTAAAATAAAATAAAATAAAACAATATAAAATAATACAAAATAAAATAAATTTAAATACAATAAAATAAAATAGCCTGTAATTTCCCAGTTTAGTAGAGAATAATGGCTGAAATTAGGGATATCTGTCTCTTAACCGAACTTTTATTTCTTCTCATTACACATCTGAATTCTGTAAATTAAAAAAAAAGAAAACTACTTATTTCAAGCAACCTTCTAAAACTGATTAAAGATAATATTAAAATTCATCCTCTACATGAGCACCACTTAATTACCTTCTTAAGAATAACTTTTACAGCGTGTATACGTTGCATTTGTTGCAAGGTCTGTCGTAACCTGAACTACAAAAATCGACATTTAGTCTCTTTTCTACTTCGGTCGCAATTACAAAATTCAAATAGCAAACTTTCCAAAAGTTCTCTGCTACAAATGAGCTACGGCTGAGAGCTGCCACAAACTTTGTTGTCTGTGACTTTTACTTGGTTAATGCTGTGCTTAAAGTTGTTTTTGTTTCATGCCAAATTGTTAAAATTTATACTCATCGGCTTGGCTTGTGTTCGGGATTTGCATTATTACAGCACTCCTTGGAAAGCGATAAAATGTGGAAGCTAAACTTTAATTAGTTAATTCGTGAACTAAATATTTTTGAACTTTGCATTGAGCTGATGCAACTGATAGTAGTGCAAAAATGTGTGATTTCTCAATGCAAGTGAACTCGATCTATGCAGCGCTATCAAGTTGATGAATATTTTTCGGTTAGAAAAATGTTTTCGTTCGATGAAAGTCTAATTTAGTCAAAACTATTTTTGAGTCACCTTAAGTGTTTATATGCATGATGAGTGTAGAATAGTTAAAGCTTTTAAAAGTCAAAATGAGGATTTTAAGCTTACAAGGTAGTTCGAGCAGCAAGTAGTTAAATAATGCAAGTCGGATCTACATTTTTTACATACACTTTTTACATAAAATCCAGCTGCTCAGGGTAGCAGGCGGGTAATAGCAGGAAATTTGGCAGCAAACTGCTTTATCAAAAAGGTAGTAGGCTCAAATGAAATAAAAAAAAACTTGAAACTCTCTTAAGTTCCCAAAATAAATAAAATTTTTTAAGACCAAAAAATATCCGAAACGTTATAAAAGATTCTGAAAGATACTAGAAAAATTCATAGAACCAACAAAAAGTCCTAAAAAACCTTAAATACACCCAAAAGTTAAACACGAAAAAAGCCGAAAAATCGCGAAACTATTACGAGATCTTAAACAAGCACAACAATAAAAATTCTCAAAAAGGTCAGAAAAAGTTTCAAGAAGTCTCGATAAACTCTCAAAGTACGGAAAAATTCGGAGAAACTTAAAACACCCCTAGACAACTCACAAATTTTAACACTAAAAATATTGGAAATTCCGGAAAAATTAAAAAAACCTAGAGAGATCTTGAAAAATTCCGAAAAGATCTCAGAAGTGTATACTCGAAAAATATCTGAGTAAGCGTATTCCTTTTATATTACATAAATACGTAATACACCCTGTACCAGAAGGGAGAAGTTTAGCGTATCGGAATTTCGCTCATCAAATAAAAGGGTTGGGCCATTTGCTCCAATAAAATCTTTGGAGCAGCAAGAAAAATATCAAGTCAAACGAATAATCACACAAAATTTTCTTTAAATTTAAGTTCCCAAAGATGTGAAAATATTTAATTTAAAAAAATACAATTCCGTGTAAAAATATGCTCTCATGGTGGTTGTCAAATCAGTTTCGCGTACAAAATAATTATTTTTAACGACTGTGTTGCCCATATTGAATCAAAGATAATATCATTTAATAGCGAAATGGTGAAAACAAACAGACAGAAGCAGTTTGAGATTAAAAAATTCCTTTTACATGCCACTGCACATGCAACATTCCGAACTAAATACGAATTTATACATGCAAATGTATGTACATTAGGGCGGGTCCATTTTCATGAGTTTCTCGGTTTATATCAATTACACGCGCGATGCAATTATACAACTAAGCCAATGAAAAAAGTTCAAGGAAATGTAGAACTATTCTCTTTTTAAACGTAAGAAAATGTAACAAATATTTCATCGTTGCGCCCTCTGGCGGATATTTTAAGAATACGATAAGTACAGAGACGGTCAGGGAACTATGTTTTTTCAAAATTTTGTCTTGCAAAAATACTTCAGATTGGAAAGTGTTCGGCAATCTTGGTTTCTGATACGGTCTAATATGCATATAATCACTATGTATGTAAATATGTCTCTCTTCATTTTAAACATTTTATCCACGCTACTGGTTTTTATATTGTTATATGTACTTGTATTTATTGCTGCATTGCGGATATGAGTTTTAGGCATAATTTGTATGCATACTTACATACATATGTACGAACACTTACTGTCTGCATATAAACTTTTATACGAAGTAAAGGGGAATGCCAAAGCGTTTCGCATGCATGCATATACATTTATGCACATTTGAATATGAATATGCATGTATGTATACATACATATATATACTATCGAAAATGGGTCGTCCAATGCAAAAGATTAAGCAAACAAGTGGTAAGCCAGTCAAAAAAAAAAAACAAAAGCAAACGGGAAAAATTCAACGATATTCCAGTGGAAAATTTCAACGAAAATTGTTTTGTCAACAGTCACGCGTTGTGACCGTAATGGAACAAGTACAACAACAATGCTTGATGTATGCAAACTGAAATACAAACATTGAAAAATGGCAAGCTTTATTTTAACAAAAAATAAAACAATAAAACCAAAAAACGTCAATATTTACAACAAACACTGCATCATAGTAACGAGCATTTGCTGCGCTTGAGATTTGCATATATTAAGGCGCACACACGCTCACGTTACCAAAGCGAGCATAGGAACACGCATCCAACCATATTTGAACTTTTGCCACACAACAAGGAATTTGCATACGTTATGCCACGCATGGGTGTATTGTCATTATGAACTTAAATGCAACATATTAAATGGCAACTTGAAGTTATTCCGGCGAGCAACTATTTTCGATTTAAGTGGAATGTATTGGAGTGCATTGGTTGAGAAAAGTAGTACCTACATATTTACATATACATATCGTCGTTTAAAGTACAAAACCGCCTATCGTCATTCTGCAAAACCGCATAACTGACTTTGGCTGCCAAATTGGATTTGCTCACGCAAGCTCTTAGCTCAATCCTTGTCCATTCGTCCTGAAATAGACTAGGCAATTGCTTTATAAAAAAGAGAACCATTTTAAAATATGAGTTTTTTACTCTTTAGAAAATAATGAATGCAACCTTACATACGCGGTTTTGCATTTTGTTGATACGCGGTTTTGTACTTTAAACAACTATATTTTTATAAAAAAGAAATAACCAAAATTAAATAACAACGAAAATAATAAGTTAAAACTTGGCAAAAAGCGGTTCGGCTATAATTTTTGGACCACTGTATTTATTTCTGAATATCTTCAATTGGACATGCACATTGTACATAAAGGAAGCCCATAACAAAAGTAAAAAATATATGCCTTTTTTGCCTTTATTCAAAACACATTTTGCCTTTTTCCAAGTTTTAGTGCCTTAAAATCCTACATTTCTACAGAACGCCTACATCACATCGCACTTGTCGTGGCGCCCTATAAGTAGATTTAGCTGGTTTCCTGCATCGAAACCTCGTCTGCCTTGTCTCTCTATTTGATCTGTCATCCACACAACACATGTACATTAGGGTGCCATCGAAAATGTTTTTTTCGAAACTTCAAGACCCTACCCCCTACTTTTATTCGTTTTTATGAGAAATACTATTGCCTATTTTTATAGATTTCTTAAAGGTCATTTAGAGGTCGATTTAGGCCAGAAAATACGAGTTTTTAGATTCATGAGTTTTTCAATGACTATTTGTGATTCCATCTCAAAGATCGAATATGATCTGAGAAGAGGATATATAGGCCTTTAAAATGGTATAAAACAATCTATTGTTGGACTTGTCTTGTTGGGATTTTTTATCGGGTAAAACAAAAAAAAACCAAATTTCTCTTAATTTCTTTAATTTTGGCCATCGTTAATTTCCACAAGTGGAGAGAAATTCCTTGATATTTAACCACTTCCGAGGGCTCAACTAATGAAACGTTTCATTGTCACATTTGCTGATTTTTTAAACATTCTGTGCATGCCCATGGCTATAAACAAATAGTGAGCCTACAAGCCTTGATATTCCAGAGCAGCTGACAACGTTGTTTATAATTTCATTTGCATACGATTTCCAGCCTAAATAAGCTTCTCAAATGAAGTATGAAGTTATTTGTTGAAGTAAAAATTTCTGAAATCCTCATAGGATAGAAATATATGTAAATACATACTATAATGAAATTCACAAATTAAAATATAAAAAATAATAGAATATAATAATAGATTGGAGCTTGCACATATGTTAGCGCTTGGCCGAACTTCTCCTCCAAATTGTGGCGTGCGGCTTGATGTTGTCACACAAAGGAGAGGGACCTACAGTTTTACACCGACTCCGAACGGCGATTGTATTTTTATGAGAAGCTGTTTTTCATGGCAGAAATACACTCGGAGGTTTGCCATTGCCTGCCGAGGGACGACCGCTGTTAAGAATAAATATAAGTACTGCCTTAAATTTATTTATTTAATTATAAGTCTTTAGAATACAATCCTTACAGACTATGTACTTAACTAATTTATAGATTACAAACTAAATTTGTGCATAAATCAAACCACTTATAAGGCAGAATTAAGCATCGAGAAAAAAGCATCACTTTGCATCGAAAAATCCAAGGTGATAGCATCACTTAGTGAATTAAACTCTCGTAAAGCACGATTAACAGGAGCATTACAAGCGTATTGCGTTTTCGTATTAACCCCATAGAACGGACACACATTGCGAAGATGCCGTTGAGGAACATTAAACCGAATCCTTTCTAATAAGTATGGACAGTCAATTAGGCCCTTGATAATTTTGAAGGAAAAGGACAAAGAGAGTATAGATCTTCGACTCTCCAAGGATTTGAGACTTATCAGCATAAGACGAGCAGCATAAGGTGGTATGGGCTCCACAAAATTTAACGACCAAAGAGCATACTTAAGAAAGCGTTTTTGTACTCTCTCCAGTCTATTTATAGCTGTCATAGTACTAGGTCGCCAAATAAAGACAGCATATTCTAAGTGAGACCTGACAAAAGAAGTATAGAGAACTTTAAAAGTATATGGGTCACAAAATTTTGCGGTATTGCGCCTAACAAAACCCAGCATTGAGTACGATTTAGAGGTTACGTGGCTAATATGACTGTTGAAAGAAAACTTGCTATCAAATATAACCCCAAGGTCCTTAATCTCACTAAGACATTGAAGTTCACAATTTGATATACTGTATTTTGAGCGAAGAATATTATATGACTTAGAAAAGGTCACGTGAAAGCATTTAGATGCATTTAAGGACAGATGAGACTTATGACACCACAGATGTAACTTGGAAATGTCATCTTGTAATTTCATTGCATCATCAGGCGTCTTAATAATTGAGAACAATTTTAGGTCATCAGCGTACAGGAGACATTTAGCAAATGTAAAGCAATTACTGATTTCATTAATAAAAAGATTGAATAATAATGGACCTAGTATACTCCCCTGTGGTACCCCTGAAGAGGCAATAAAGGGAATAGAGGATACCCCATCCACAGTGACAACACTCCGCCTGCTGGATAAATATGAACTTAACCATAACAGAAAGGAAGAATGAAAACCAAGGCATCCCAGTTTATAAATTAAGACTCGATGAGAGACCCTATCAAAGGCTTTTGAAAAGTCAGTATAGATACAATCAACCTGCGAGCCAGCCGAAAAGGACTCAATGCAATACTCACTGAAGACAGCAAGGTTAGAAATCGTCGACCTCTCCGCAACGAAAGCATGCTGATAGGGAGAAATAAGGGACTTAACCGCAAAGCTCAACTTAGCATTGACTGCATGTTCAAAAATTTTGGAGACGGTGGTCAGTTTGGAAATGGGCCTGTAGTTACGCACGTCATTTTTGTTGCCACTTTTGAAGACAGGCGTAATAGACGTAACCTTGCAATCGTCAATAATGATCCCAGACGAGAGTGATTTGTTGAAAATAAGTTGAAGAGGAAAAACCAGGGCCGGACAATTTTTCAATAAGATGGGGGAAAATCCGTCTAAATCTGTTTGAGAAGAAGATTTGAGAACGTTAACAGCTCTAATAATATCCTCAGTAGAAAGATGTAGAGCTCCGAAATTTAATTGTAGTTAAAATCGCATTCAACATCTACTATTTTGGTACTCAATACTTTGATTCAGCGTAATTATTTTCAACTAGCTACGCACATTTCCGGTTAAATAATTCGTTGAATAATTTTCATTTAGTAGTCGAGCAGCCTATAGAAATTTCCGGATTAGATATCAACTCTTTCATAAATTCATCATACGTTATATCCAATGTCTATTCTTGCACTTAAATAAATTTACTTATTGTTTTTATTACTGAAGAAAAATGTAACCAAAAGCACTGAATCTTCCTCTCCCCACTGCCACGCAAACAATAAAATCTTGCTAATCTTCATTAACTTATTCTCATTTTATGACCCATTACATAAACGTTATCTGTCAATAAGTGAAAATAAACCATCCTGCACAACTACTAAGTTACTACTCACTTATATAATTTCTCATTCGCAGCAGCTGTAGCAATTCATTTAATATTGTGTTTGTTTGTGTGCATGTGTATGCTTATATAAATCTAATTGTTATGCATCAGTCACACAGCCATCAGCCGCAAATCCTCAGTTGCTGCTAATTTCATTTACGCAATCATCATAAAGCATACAAATCCCAGTGGATGTCTGCACTGGCCGCCGCACAGTGGTAGAATATGCACTTAAATTGGTATAAATTCAAGTATTGGCACAATTATTATCGAATTTTAAAGTAATGGTGATTAAATTAGCTACGACACCTGCCAGCGACTTTTTTGATTTAAGAATTTTTGTGCTAATCATACAAGTACATACAACGAAGAGTGCAAAAATAATATAAGGGAGAAACAAAATAGTGCTCATTCGAGCTGGTTTTCTTTTTTTGAAATTATAAGTAAAAGAAATTTATGCATATCAAAATAAATTTATTAAAATTCAAAATGGTGGATCCAATGTGGCGACCAAAAATTGAAAATCGACGAAACTCGCTAGAAACACGTTTATGGGGGGTTTTTGAAGTCGCTGAATATGAATCAAACATTAGATTTAAAAAAGTAAAAGTAAGGCTTTCTGGGGTATCGAAATTGCTGACGAAAAATCCGTCAACAGATTCGCAGAATTCAAAATGGAAGATTCAAGAGAGAAGAGAGACACTCTTACAATTATAATTTTTGAGTTCCCTACACTTAATACATAAATACCATTCTAAAATATAGTATAGAGGATGGGTTTAAATTTTTGTGGTCTGTCACTATATTTATCTGCACACTTAGCTTTACAAGATATATACTAAATATGTTTAAGTAACCAATATAGATATGAATATAAGAACGAATTAAATTTTCACAATTTAACAGTTGGTAAAAATGTGCACTTAACTTTTTTTGGGATTTGTTTAAAATTTAACTGACTTTTATTATTTATTTTCAAAGCATTATAGGAGTCTAACTTACTCTACTTTTTGTTTCATGGGCCTCTTAGTGGAACTAGAGCAACTAAGAGAACAATTTTCTACACCAGTTTTTTTGTTGGAGTGACACAGAGCAGAGCAAGAGGCAAGCAATAAAATATTTAGAAATTCTCGATAATGTCATAGTTAGCACAATGCTCTCTCGAGAAAGTAGAAACGAGAATTTCATTCATAAACAGTGTTGCCACAGACAGATTTTTTTTCCTACAAAAACTTCCAACCAAAATCCACCAAAACCTACCAAACATTTTTTTTTTTGAGTTTTAAATATTTTTGTTCAATGTCAAGTTTATTAAAAATGTAGATAACTTAACATTTAGTAAAACTAAGACACAGCTAGAACAATAAAAACAAATTAAGTTCGTATAAAAATTCATTACGGTTCAGGCTTATGCGACCTAAGAAGATCTATTGTAATCACTCCAACCTTAGGCTATCCAAAAATCTAAGCACTTTGGACGATGCCATATGTATTCCAAATTTTATATGGAGAAGAAAATCATTCTCTAAGGTGTATCAGTCTACGATTCATGTTTCGTGAGCAGGTACATAGAATATACTCTCGGGTTTCCTCTACCAGCCCACAAAACCTACAGTCCGTCTCTACAGAAAGCCCCATTTGATTCAAATGGAACCTTAACTTGCAGTATGCTGTCAAGTAGCCAATAAGAGTTCAAAGTACAAGGAGTCTTTTTGTATTATTATATTTTCCTTCCGCAGGTGAGCAGCAATCTGAGATTCTTCTTAGCTCCAAGTAGTTCTGCAGTGTATTTTTAAATGTACCGCATAATGGCTTGGAACCCTGCAAGCGTATTTCGGTTCCACGCTTTGCGAGACAGTCAGACTTTTCGTTGGCTTAAACCCCTTCATGTCCCGGAACACACCTCACCGTTACGCTATTGTGGGCTCCTAGGTGGTTCAAGAGGCCACTAGCCTTGATGCAGTTTTAAAAGACTCTAAGGCCTTTAACACTGCCTGACTATCCGACACAATATTTATTCTGGCCCCATTTGTTATTCTACGAAAACATTCGGAACAAAGACTTCGACTGCAAAAACATGGCCCTGGAATATGGCTGGGTACGAGCCCATTGGCAGACATTTCTGGAATCATGGCCCAAGTAAGCCATAAAGTAAATATGGATGTTCATGTCGTATATTGGCAGTAATAAGTGTAGACGTATTTAATTTCGAATCAGGTATATATATATATATATATGTTTGTCGTCGCCGTTATACGCACGCACCGGTGAAATGGTCATGGTTGCTAAAACCTATCAAAATCCGATCTAGCCTACCAACCTACCAAATGGAAAAAAACCTAACAGGAGGCCATGTTCTCCAATGACCAAATACATTTTACGGAAATTCTTTAGTTTTTGTCCTCTACGACTATTTCATAATAGGCTTTATCGGAGCCTAAGTTTTATAAATTTTGGAATTTAATTTTTTTTTTACTTTTCTCCGTTATATTTTATCCGGCATTTTTACTTTTGTACATCGAATGTTTGATTAGTATTCACCGACTTCCAAAAACCCCGAGTAACGTGTTTCAAGCGAATCGCGTCGATTTGAATTTTTTGGTCGCCATATTGGATCCAGCATTTTGAATTTTAATAATTTTATTTTCACATGCACTAACTTTCTTCACTTTTAATTTTACAAAAGAAAACAAGCATGAATGAGCACTATGTTGTTAGTTTTTAGGAACATTTTTCTCTTATATATTATTTGTACACTTTTTGTTAGTATGTGTAATTAACAAACAATTCTTAAATTAAAAAGTCGTGGGCAGGTGTGATAGCGAATTTTATTATTATTATTTTAAAATAAAAAACTTTAAAATCCGTTAAGAATTGTGCCAACACTTGAATTTACACCAATTTAAGTGCATATTCTCCCACTGTACGCCGTCGAGCCAAGCGGGGAGGAGGAATGGAGAATAGGGAGGGTGCAACATATTGCCATATAGTCAGTCGTGCGCATTCAGGGACATAATCACAATAGGGCCATTGTGTCGTCTGTTTTATACATTTTACTGAATGGCGTATTTATTTCGACGCAATGGAGGTTATGCTTAACTAACTATTTAGTATAGAAGTGAGGTGGATAAATCAAGAGAGGTGAAATTGAGATCTCTATCAGGTTTTTCGATTCTAAATGAAATTAGTTAGGCGGTGACAAAGGCTTTACTTCACGCAAAACCGCACATGTATATTGCGTCACAGGACACAAGGGTATAGGAGGTCGTGAGAGAGCTGACTAGCTAACCAAGGATGGCCTTCTCTTAGACGCATCACTAGTGACGGATATACGGATATACCAATTTCTCTCCTTAAATTCTCTAGACAAAGCACTGACCCCGTCTAGAGGCGGGCTAGAACTCTGAAACTCCGAGAGCTGATAAGCTAGCCAGGGATAACGTACTCTGAGATGCCTCACTAGGGGCGGATATACCCGATATACAAATTTCTTTCCAGACATCAAAAGATCACAACACGGTCGGTAACTCTCTATACAAAGCACTGACTCAGTCTAGGGCCTGGTCACATTTCGGTAACTGAGATTTTCTCGAGTGCCATAACAGGTTCTGGCATGGAAATTCCTTTTACAGATAATCTATTCCGACGCTTATTAAATTTTCTTAAACATTTTCTTACCCAATAGAATTTGGACAAAAAATTAATCACGCTGGTGGACTGGCACCACCAAGATAGATTTTCTCTATTACATTTACGATGGCAGCGCCAGGACAGTATCTGTCATGCGACCACCTTAAAAGGTTAACCTTGACGAGCTAGGGAAGGTTTTCTTGAAACAAGTGTATCTTCATTGAGCCTGGGCTGGCTCCAGAATAATAGCTTCCATTTGAGATAATCCATTTCGATGTGGGGAAGATTTCCATAACTGAGATACTTTTTAGCAGTGGCTGGACTGGGTGTATCCTACAACAGCTTACTGGATTAACCAATCCTGTGGTAAGTTTTTTCTGACAAGGGTTTTGTTGACACCGTCATGGCAAACACTGGCAGCGACAGCCATACAACAGTAAAATATTAGGGCACTGGGTATTTTTTCCTAAGCAATTTCTGCACCTGAGGTTAAATTGGCTGTAGTATACAAGAACTCATCAGAGAGTTTCATTTCTGCAGTTGGAGAGATTCTCTCTAAAAAAGTTATCTCTCTTATTTTGCGGACTAGGTCTAGCGCTCAAAACCTAGACTTGGGCAACTGATTTTGGTGCTGTCCAGATATTCCAGATAATGATTTCCTTGTCATCAACAGGGCAAGCTCTGGTAAGCGTCTGCGATAAAATTGTAAACTATCAGAGTGCTAGGTATGTTTTCCAAACCTTAATCATCGGTAACAGAAATCGCATTTGAGAATACAGGTTCGAACTTCAGTCCTTGCTCTTGAAAGATTTCCTTAGTAATGATTACCTGAAAAAGGTAACCTTTCTGACCGGAAATATTTGTTCATGTACTGCCAGGCGGATAGGCTATTGAAAAAACCTCAAGGTTACAGACTTGCCAAGGTTATGGGTATTTCAAATGATAATATTCGTAAAATTACTGATTTCGTACTATTAACAAGAAGAACGGACTCAAGACTTGGTAGAATTGTCTGCTACAAGTACATCGCTTGAGTTAGGTCTTCACGAGGATAAAAAGTATAGAAACAGAGCAAAGAAACTGTGGAATATATAATTTGCGAGTTCCCAGCCTTCAGCAGACAGAGACTCGCGTTGTCGGCTAGGTACAGCAGCAGGGCTTACAATCAGTAAACCACAGAGAACCAAAGTGTCTACAAAAATTCGCTAAAGAAACGCCAATGTTCTTTCACATTACGTGAATGCTCCGATTCATGGATCGTAAGCGTATCTATCAAATTTATGGACATTATCTTCGTCTATGTGAGACTTCTTAAGGGTCAGCGAGCAAAGCCTAACCTAATCTGGGTAAGCCCGTGGTAGCTTATATAAATATAGATTGAGTATTTAAAAAATACTTTACTAAAATAATTTTCACATTTGAAAACTATTTGAAGATTTTCTTTTCTTAACCTCTCGATCTAGAGTTTCATTAGAATCTGATCAATACCACCATTCCGATTTTTACTTGTTGATTCTTACATATCTGCTAATCCTTGATGTCTTCCTTTATTTCACAAATTTCTTTATAACTATATTTCACGTGTAAAAATTTACAAATACAAAAAAAACACATATGTGTATTAGGGTGCATCACCCTCCATACAAAAAATATCAGTTGTGATTTTTGCATCGGAATTAAAAAATATATTATATTTTAAGACTTCCGCCAAAATATTTTGGAAAAATATGAAGATGCATTCGAAAATACCTCCGAAAATCGAGTTTTTTATATAAATAACCTCAGATGATAGAAGAGTTGAACACTAAAATTTCTAAAAACTGTATCATCGCCATCAAATAAATTAGGTTTTGGAGATATTTTCAAACCAGTCTAGCTGACGTAAGTTTTAAAATATTACCGAAATATTTTGGCGGAAGACCTGGAATATAACGAACTCCATAATTCCGGTGGAAAAATCACAACTTTATTGACGGGCACCCTAATGTGCACACATGCATTTCTATGGAATGAATTTTGTAGTTCGCATCCCGAGAAATTCATTACGCAACTACAATATAAACATCCATAATATATATATTATATGAAGATTTCCATGCAAATACTAATCTTAATATTTTGAACCAAATGTGAACCAATGCAATTGTGTCAAACTCATAAAACTACAACACACAAAAGTAGGATAACAAAAGTACGCAAACTATTACAAATTAATATATCTTATTTACACAAAGGCGCAAAAGTTACAATTGAAAAGCCAATGGGCTTGCACAGCGTGCCCTGCAGCTTCAAAAGGCATAATCAAGCGGATGCTGTACATATTTCCCCTTTTAATATCATTAAAAACATATAAACATTAATGAGTTAAATTGTGTGTTGCTCGAATGCACAAAGCTTGAAAGACGTATCCAAGGAATACCAGTATTTTATACATATACATAGATGTGTAAGGGATGTGCTTTTGCAAAATAAGCCAACTGCAAGGCAGCTAAAGTTTAATGTTGCAAGTTGGATGCCCAGATCGAATTGCAAAATCGTAAGTAATATGGGCAAAGAAAAAACTGAAATGCTTCGTTGAATAGGAATACTTAGAAAATTAAAATATTTTACGGCAATTGGATAGGAAAATATTGACTGAATTTGTACAAGCGTATGCATAAATTTAATGGGATTTAATTTTCTAATTTCATCAGCGTTCTTTTGGCAAGGATTTAACGATAGCGTAGGGCTTGACTTTTGTAAAATATTTTATAAAAAATATATTCAACTATAACTTAAAGTTACTTGAAGATAACCTATAGCCTCCACACAACTGATTGTTCAGATATGGGGCTTTACGGTAAAACTACTTTATTTGGACAGCTAAACCCGAATAAATTTCGTAAGCTATTTTATAAATAATAATGTAAAGTCTACTGAAAAAATCGTCAAAATCTATGCTGTATAAGCTTTATCTCTTATACCAATGATTGCTCAGTGATAACAGTTTTTGCGATATATCTCCTTTATGTAGGAAGCTAAACCAATTAAATTGTGTTACCGGTTTACATACCGATCACACAGCAGTGAAAATCACTTAGATTGGTGCTATATAACCTCTATACCTCTGATTGTTTAGATATGATTTGTTATTGATATGTATCTCCTCTATCTACATATGTAAGCTGCGAATATATACATTTTTTCAAATGCAACAATCTGTTAAAGTAAAATTTTCAGATGTTCATGAAAGGTATGAAGCCTTCGGCATGGCCGAAGACAGCGCTGCTCTTGTTTTAATTTGATTTTTCTTTGCTATGTATATATATAGACCTTAGTCTCTCCTCTCTAACCTAGGCCCTCCTGAGAAGATTTTAAAACTTTATAATATTCAGGTAATCTAAACGCCATTCAGTCACTAGTTACTCCCAAAAGAATAAACCATTGTTATTTTCTGCGCAAAACTGTGCAAACAATAAATTTAAATGCTTTCTGTGCTCGGCCATCTTCATAATATTTTAGTTCATCAAAAATTAATTTTGGCTGTGACTACTCAAGCAAAGATATTACAATTTCCGTTCCACAAAGTATTTCAACAAGACTAAGTATTATACATACATACACTGCCGGAACAAAGTATTGGCACAACAAATTTCTCCCAATATTTTCAACAATTTTTATTCTAATATTTTTCCGCCAATTCTGTATAAAAATATGGTTCATTCTAAAAAAAAAAAACATAAAAATATAATTCCTAAAATTTGTGCAAAACTCGCGAAAATTCAGATTTTTTTCAATTAATTAGATTATGCAGATTTGTAGCCCAATCAATTTTATTATAATAAAGTGCAAGTTCTAAGAAACTAAGAATGACCGTAGATGTTTGGCATTTTTTTACGCAGTCTCTTCCATACGAACAATTTTTCTTTGAAAATACGTTATGAGGAAAGAATGCAAAACACCTTCAACAAAAAAAATCTCAAAAATCAAAGCGGTTTTTGACGAACTCCGAATTTGCATCTTTTCACTAGAATTTAATGGGCTGCAAAACTGCGTACTAAAAAAAAAATTAAAAATTAAATTTAAAAAAATTTATAATTTGCATGAAAATTTCCCGAATTTTCGCGAGTTTTGCACAAAGTTTAGGAATTAAATTTTTATGTTTTTTGTTGTAGAATGAACCATATTTTTATACAAAATTGGCGGAAAAAATATTAGAATAAAAAATTTTCGCAAACATTCTGAAAAATTTGTTGTGCCAATACTTTGTTACGGCAGTGTATGTGTGTATGTGATACGCTTTCCTTCTGTTCTTTTCTTTACGTCCCTGGAATGGCATTCGAAAAAGCCATTTTTGCGGCGACGCATATGCGGCACAATTGTTGCTGACTTGTAAAAGCCTATAAGTATAAAAATTTAAAAGGTTCGGTGCAGTAAAGCATTTTGCATAAGTTATATGCGGCATCGCGCAACCAACGGACGTGACGTTCGCTCGAAAAACCGACACAAGTGTACACTAATACAAGCATAAGGACATTTTTAGATACCATGTAGGAATGCAGACCTAGCGTGCTTCGCTGCGCCTTCAATGTATCTTTGTGTCATTATCACCGTTCACTACATCAAGAAAACTTAGCTAATATTGTTTTGAAAGTATTTACTTATAAAGTAGGCAGATTTTTACAAATTACAAACAAATTTAATTTCAGTTTTTGATAGGTGATAAATTTACGTTCTTTGAATGATTGTTGCACACAGTATCAAATAAGACAATATTAACTAACGTCCAAGTTTATAAAAAAGGACTTTCCCGTTTTCTCAAGTGAGTTTTAAAATGCATCTGCCCTTTAAACACAAATTTTGTTCTGAAAAATGTATTTGAACTACAGATAAATTTTAAAATCTATTTGTGAAAACGGTTCTATAAAGCACTTTAAATCTACTTTATTTTTCATGAATAAGGCCATACGAGTTATGGATGTACTATGTAGTTAGAGAAAGTAACAAAAAATAATAATTTGAATCGTTACACCGGATATTTGGAAATATGTTTTAAATTTTTCGTTCACTAAAATTTTCTTAATGTTCGGCTTTTGAGTAGGTGGCAAACCTTCAAAAACATTACCTAGTAAAGCTTTCTCAAACAATTTTTATTTGTTTCTGATATTGTATCCAATATTTGATTTAATTTTAATATTTTAGTTTTTACTATTTAGATAGGTGACAACTCAATTGAAAATGTTTTTAAACCAAAGATTCCTCAAATATCTACTGTTGACACCCATTTTGTACCTAATATTTAATTTACGTTTTCAAATTAATTTAATAAAATTTTTCAATTAGGTGGCATTTTCGACAGTAAACTTTCTTAAACTTCTTCTATTTGATAGCCATTTTGCAATATTTACCTTATCTTATATACATCTCTAAGCCTTCTAAACCTCTTTCGTTTGGTAGTCATAATGTAATATTTTCTTTATCTTATCAGTTTTATTAAATAAAACTTTTCAAACAGGTGGCAAGCCCGCTCAAAAAAAAATTCGGTTATATACCTCTCTGTGTCTCAGTTTTTAAACTGAAATTTTCAGAGTGGTGGGAACTCTCCAAATTCTTTTCTTTTTCAAACTAGGAAATAAAATATTTTGCATCGTCGTGTTTGAAGTTCCCGCTTTGAAGTTTGAAGTTTCCGCTTACTTATTCAGTTATTTTTTGCCTACAGGGCACATCAAAAATTTATTAAACGTGGCATGTGTTGAAAATTGTAGTACAAGCCGACAACACAAACACAATGCATATATATACATAAATATATATGTATTTTAACTGCATCTCTTTGCGTATTTCCATATAGGTATATAAGTACGGTGACCAGATTTCTGTGGCCAAAAATCGGGACATTTCAAAAGCATCGAATGCGAACATACAATTTTGTTTTTAGAATAAAAAGGCTAAATACAGTTATATTTAAAACAAAACAAAGAGAAAAAAATTTAAAAATATTTATTTTTTTATGAAAATATAACTTACTATCTAAAAAAAAAACACGCAAATCAAAATTTCAAAATTTGTAGAACTTTTATAAAAATTCGACGAATTTGAATAAATGTTCGTCACAATTTTAACCATTTTAATCAGATTTTCTAGAATCGTTTTGAATATGCAGGTCAATGCAGCCAATTATTGTTAATAAGGATGCGGGCTATGGCTCACATATATTCTATGTCCTTTGTGATAACGAAAGTGCTACCCCGTTTGTACGAAAAATTGTTTGTCGGCCAGAGTACAGGGAGATTCTTAATAAATGAATAAAGAAAACACAGAAAATCGGGACTTAATTGGTACAAATATAAAGAAATCGAGACACGTATACGTCTCGACTTTTAAAAAAATATTCAGCAGTTTTTCAAAATCGGTACGAATGGTCACCGTATATATAACCCACTCACCACTGCGGTATGCGGACACTAGTGCCACACACATGTACCTATTTATATTTGTATGCATGGCTATAAGTATGTGTGTGTTCCAATTGGGCTTCCGGTTCCGGCTTGAATGCGGATTTTCATTACAACGGTGCCAGCTGTGTACTCGGCAACAGCAACGATAACAATGCTGATGACGTCGATTCGCGGCTGCCATAGTTTTTCCGCTTATGTCCACAAAGATGGACATACAAGTAATATTCATTATCACGTCCATCGTCGGCGCAGATCAACACAATCTCGGTGTGGTTAGCAGCGTCAATGTGCATTTATTTTTACTTCTTACAAATATATGTACCTACATATGTATACATATACCTAGATACTGATTTCCATTACATTTACATATTTTCATGTTTATACACAAGTCCACAAGCGTATCTATAGAAAGCCAGCTGGCAGTTAATTTCCAGCTCATTGTTGGACTTAATACTGTGGAGAGTGATGCTGAAACGAAAGGCATGTCAGCCATGTAGGGAGAGCGAGACGAAACACTAATTTGAATGCTAAATATTGTCGATATATCAACATGCCATTCA
The DNA here is from genome assembly GCF_013731165.1 of Rhagoletis pomonella. Taxonomy (NCBI): domain Eukaryota; kingdom Metazoa; phylum Arthropoda; class Insecta; order Diptera; family Tephritidae; genus Rhagoletis; species Rhagoletis pomonella. The sequence continues at coordinate 48,640,934 of NW_023458559.1, forward strand.
GAAAAAAGGCGATCCTGCCATATGAGCCAACCACAGCTGAGTCAGCCACCTGAAAATCACACAAATTGGCTCAGGTAGTGCCATTCTCTTTCGTGCGCTTATTGACAATCCTAAAACTGTAGAAACTTCGCGCTTGTTGAAGACGAAGAGATTCTGTTACTATTCTAAGTTTCACCTGGTCACATGAATTCCACTTTGCAGTAGGTATCAAGTATATATGTACATATATGTCTCTTTAAAAGAGGATTCCTTTGTTAAACGCTTTGAGGAAGTAAGCGGAATGCCCATTCCGTTTCCGAATGACGAAAATGAAACGAGTATGATAATAACTAGGCCCCTATACAAATTCCATTTGAAAGATAACTGCCAAATAATACCTTTTTGGTATTTGCGGAAGTCATCTACGATTTTGGTATTCCTTTATTCAGCTTAGTCGCTTAGCTAACTTTGTACAAGAGCATGTTCCAAACAGTGGCTGCCACTGAACCGAAAGTGTTCAACAGTTTAAAAAAAAAAACTAATTTGGCATAGAAAACCATGAAAAATAATGTAATCATCAGACATGTGGAACGACTTGTTTGATCTTAGCTTTTCCATAAGACAACACCGTCCATCCTTCGCCCTAGTTTAGATCAGTTTGCGTAGAACTGGAGAGATCACTGACAGCCAGGCTGCTATTAATTCCCTAATAAAAATCTCGCTGACTTTGGAGGTAGTTGTTGAATACAGCTGAAACCTCAACGAGGTGGCTAATACAATCCGCAGGCATATTGTCTGGCATTTCTGGAAACTTTAATTCAATGAAAATTTCGCTAAAATTTCAAACGATAGATGACAGGTAGGATTAATTGTCAAATCGCGAGAGTACTTTGCTACGCCATCTTAAAATAGAAAGGTTGGAAGTTTCCATAGCTACACGCGGTTCTTACCAGTTAGTGTTTGGTAGGAATACATAAAGTTTGAACAGCTGCTGCAGGATGAAGTAAAGTCTTTTACGAACCAGGCGACCTTAGGTAAATATATATATATTAGGAGTCTGTCAATGATCAGCTAAAAATTGGTCTTAGTTACCAAATCATGTGTTGAGAGAAATATATTTACTTAGCTGAATTTTTTCTGTGTGTAGATAGATTTTTACTAAGTTTGAATTGGTTTTAGTAGAACGCGGAGAATTCCAAGACCCCTCGCGAAACCTTAAGCCTCATTGAGTACCGACGGACCTATCGCCTCCCTCACCCAATCTCCCTCCTTGCAAAATTTTGCAGTAGATATAAGATTTGTTAAGCTGATATCGCTTAGTATGGTGTTGCGTCCACTATGAGCTTCTTTCTAGTCATAGAATGGCGCAAATAGCCCATGGATATTGAATTATTTCGATTGGCTTTGTCGAGATAATACATTCACTTGACTAAAAATCTAAATAAATTTATATATTAATTTTGGAAATTTGTTGGAAGCAAATGCCATTGTTGTACTACTTGAAATTTTCTCTACAGGGTTTCCACATTCTCTGCTCACTTGTATGCATTCATATGTGCGGAAAATTGGGTATGGCAATGAGTGCATTCTAGCTTCAGGTATATATACCACGTTTTAATGGCTAAGAGTTTCACCGTCGATGCATATAAAAGGAACTAAAAAAGAAGTGCATATACAAGCTTTTGAGGAAAAATCATCAGTTTTGTGCATAAAAAAAGAAAGAAATAAGCCAACATAATACATATAACTATGGCTTTAATAAGCGAAATAGAGTGGCAGCTTAACTGCTGCAACTTAATTTAGCGGCTATAACATGAACAAGAAATGGGTTATGGTAATGGAATTTTTATATTCGCGAAAGCGATTTTTCAACGCTTGGTATGCAAATCTGATTCACGTACATACATACATACATATGTATGTGCGTATATAAAAATGTACATTTAGATGCACATTTAGGTATGCATAATTGCACACTCAATGTCTATATGTGCATATGTTTATTGTGTAGTAGAACATAAAGGAAATTTGCATTTAAGATTACTGAAGAGGAAAATTCAATTTTAAATGCGTTTAATAGAGATTAGCTGAGGGTACAGAGGTATGTGAAAATAAAAAAATCAACTGTAAATTAGAGGTGCCGTTTTTAAATCGATTAATCGGGCCTTCCGATTCGATTCTTTGTCGATTTTTTAGTTCCGATTTGATCCGTGAATCGAACCATTAGAATTTTCCCAATTGATGCACATAACATTGCATTAGAAAATCTGGAAAATCAAATCACCATTCAATCATTCAAATTTGAATTTCAGGCTACAACAAAAAATGAAGGGGTTTGGATAATGCATCCAGCTGTTGTTTAGAGTATTTGAGATATTTTGTTTAACAAAAAAAAACCCAAAGTGCGATTTGGAGCAAAATGATATTGAAACAAGTAAGAACATTAAATACCCGGCGCAAGTATTAAATATATGTTTTTTCACCTTTCCGAAAGCTACCGCTAGATGGTAAGCCGGGGTGTATCAATTTTGAGTAAATTAGCATCCTTCAATTTCGAAATATTGAAGTTTCAAGCATTTCTGAAATTTACCGTTATATGAAAAGCGGCCGCAATTTTAGTCCGATTTCAATAATTTTCAACGTTTTGCTTTTATTTGGCAAGCACAATAACCACACCGAGTTTGGTACAAATTATTAGAACGGTTACCGATATACATATATGTGATCATAAGTGGGCGGTGCCACGCCCATTTTCCAAATTTTTACCATAAACGTATTTCTCGGTAAGGAATTGTTGCAAGGATCAACTTTGAATAAATTAGCTTCAATATTTACGGATTTATCGAAGATTTTGTATTTCTCTAAATTACCGTTATATGGGATGTGGGCGTGGTTATTGTCCGATTTTGAAAATTTTCGGCGATACAAATACTGTATCAAGGCCAACAACTGTGCCAAGTTTGGAAGAAATTGGTGCACCGGTTACCAAGATATACACATGTAACCATAAGTGGGCGTGGCTACGCCCATTTTCCAAAAATTTATAATATTCTTATTTTTCGTCTGAAAATTATTGTAAATATCAATTTTGAGTGAATTATCTTCAGTAGTTACTAAAATATCGCAGTTTTCGTATTTCTGGAAATTACCGTTATATGGGAAGTGGGCGTGGTTACAGTCCTTGGATTAAGGGAAACCTACATACCAAATTTCGTTGAGATATCTCAAGTTTTGCTCGAGTTATCGTGTACACGGACGGACGGACAGACGGACAGACGGACGGACAGACAGACATGGCTTAATCGATTTCTTTTTTCATCCTGATCATTTATGTATACATTTGTCTATATCTATCTCGATTCGTTTTGGCTGTTACAAACAACCGTTATGTGAACAAAATTAATATACCCTTGTGCACAAGTAAAGCATTTCAAAGCATACAAGTGAGCGGCAGTGTATAACTTAATTATATTTTCTAGAAAAATTTCATGTATTGAACTTTTGTAGCCCATTCATTTTTGTACTAAATATAATATAATATGGCCGCAAAATATCGTTGGGTCATATGAAAATTTTGTGGTGCATATTTTGTATGGTAGAAAATGCGCTACAAAACTGCATACTTAAATTTTTTCTAAAAATCGTTTTTCCTACTTTTTGGCCCAATAACAATTTGTTGAATATGAAAACAAAAAAATTAAAAAAAATCTGTATTGTGAAGTGGCCGCAAAATATCGTTGGTTCATATGAAAATTTTGTGGAGCAAATTTTGTATGGTAGAAAATGCGATACAAAACTGCATACTTAAATTTTTTCTAAAATCGTTTTTGCTACTTTTTGGACCAATAACAATTGGTTGAATATGAAAACAAAAAAATGAAAAAATCTGTATACGCAAGCTTTATTCGGCTAGTGTATTGATTAATAATAAATTTTCTAAAATTGCGGTTAAGTTTGATAAAAAATGTGATAAAAAAAAACAAAGATTCGAAAAAATTTTTTACCATTTTCAGAAGAACTTATGAAGTTTCTGTTGAATCTTGATATTCGTATCTTATTATAGAAAAACCTGGTGTTTCTTTTATGTATTTACGGAATGTTAGCTACCTGATAGCTTTTGGATAAATTAAGACATTGAAACCGTTATAGCATTGCATGTTGTAAAATATACTTATAACAATGTTTGTAATTTCAGTGTTGGTCAGAAGGCCGTATTTTGTTTCTTTAAGGCCCAATTTTAGATGGCCGATTTAAGTAGAGATTGTTGATTAACTTGAAAAATCTATTTTCGGAACATACATTTCATCTGCACTTAAATAGCCAATAGTGGCTAGTGGTAAAATTGATGGCCAATATAAACAAACAAACATATGCAACAACAATTGCAAGGAGCAGGCTACAGTGTTGCCACTTGTTTGACATCTTTTTATAAAGGTGATCCAAAATCCTAAATTAAACTTAAGTGCCGTTTAAATTAGAGGTGCTCAACAAATTTAAGTTACTGAGCCAAACGACAACAACGACAATATCAATTACAAAAACATCGTTCTGGGAATTGCAAAAAAAAATTTCAACCCCAAACTAACAAATCAATGATACAAGCATACGGCTTGGGAGATCGATTTATTTTTTGACGATTTCTTCCTACAACGATTATTTTGATTTCGATTCGAATCGATTCAAAATCGATTTTTTCTATTTCGATCTGGTATGTCTACTGTAAATGCATATCTACATACATACTATATTAGGTTTTGCCAAGAGTTCGGACCTCATGAAGTTTAGAAAAGAAGAAGAAAATAAAATAAATTATATCACCGAAAATAGTACATTTTATTTAAGAAAGTTGATAATTGTGTCGAGACTTCAAAACATGGTCGATTTGTCAAATTTCCAATTACCAATATCATATCGTCTCCCTCATGCCAGAAGCATGAATGTGCAAATTTATCAATTTTGAGTTAATGGGTTGACTTGATTAACCTTTGGATGTTTTATGGTATACCAACATCGCATGGTATGTACAAGGACACCACATATTTTACAATGTCAATTACCTGACTAGTTAACTCTCATAAAAAACTTTCAGACCCCAATAAACATTCGGCTTGGCTAACAATTCGAAAATGATTCGAAAATCAATATTTTTTTGAGTCTCACCTTCGATAACGAATGTGAAATAGGTTAGTATTCGATTCGAGAACTAGCCCCATTATCCAGCAAATCGGAACCTTCGTTATCCAATGTATTTTTCTTTCGTTATGAATACGAAATTCAGCCCATTATCGAATTGTAATTTTAATGAGAGAGAGAGAGTGATTTTTTTATATTTCCCTTCGAGAACAGTGTTGCCACAAAATAATTACCAAATTCCTCAAAACCAAATGAAAAATTCGCAAAATCCGAACAAATCACTTTAAATTTTCTTATTACAGATATGAGTATTGTTTACTGAATACTATTTACTATTTTACATTCTCCAATTCAATTGGTACATTTGTTCTTGGGGTTCAAACAAAGTATCACCGTAGTTTTTTATGCTTTGGTATGAATATCCTTATGATCAAAACAATGTTGTGTTCTCTTCATTCTTTACGTGATTTTGCAAGTTCAAAATACATAAGTTGAAGATATAACGATGGAATGAAAAAAATTATCGATAACATTTTGAATATTTAGCAGCAAATGCATGGTGCAAAGCGAAGTGGGTTTGAAGAATATTTGACAAGCCGCCTGTGTAGTGTATTTCGCTCTTTATAAAACTTCGGAAAGCATTTTGTTAAAAAATCTGCAGAGCGATTTAAAAACTCTCTTGTGTAAAATATGGTTGCATTTGTAATCTGCAAACATATCGAGAGAAAATTCCAAAAAATACTCAAGCGCACCCTAAATTCCTCACGTTTTGAGGAATTACTCACAAAGTGGCAACACTGTTCGAGATGAGCTGGATATCACTTTCTCTCTTATTACTATGGTTTCCATTTTTTTCGAACCCATCTCGAGTGTATTTCCAATATATATACTATTAACGTTGGAAAACTAAGGTTGGTTATGAGTTGGTTCTCAGTTCGATATTCATATTGGATATCGAAGGACAATTTCGAACGTTCGCCAAAATGTTTATTGGGATTTGATTTCCAAACATTTTAATTTTTGCGCATTAATGTACCACACAGCAGCTTTGGGTTGATATAAAGGCTATTAGTGCATCACACTAATAAAATCAATGGGAATCCATCTACAAAGACGGTAAATCGGTAGTGTTGTCTTCAGAAATTTCACAAAAAACGACAAGGAATGCTTCCCCTTTATTTCCAAGCGAAAGAGCAAAGACATTGGAACGGTATACACTTCGTAGAGTGCGCGTAGATTCAAATTGGGAGGACACTAAATGGGATGCAGCTGAAATCAGGGATGACAGCAATTTCGAAAATAGCCTATTGGCTTTTCAAATTCACGGTAAGACAATTTTGCTGTCACTTCGAAATGTTCAAAATAATAAACCGCCATTTCTCCATTTATTCGTGCAAATCTAGGTATCTAAACAAAATATTGCCATCAAATACGCCTAAAAATATGCAACAAAACGTAATTATTTTTTCATTCACTTTATAGTATGCCTACGCACTTTCTAACTCGCATATTAAATAATTTTCGCAAGGTCTAACTAACCTCTTATTTACTACATATTTTATAAAAAACAAGTCAGAGACTAGTTTCTTGCACATGCGCAACAAATTTTGCTGCATCGTTGCCACACTATTTATAATAAAAGCTTATAATAACAACATTACATTACAACAACCAAATTTGCGAGGTCACGTAAAAAGGTGTCAATGGCAAGCAAAAGTAGGACGTCTAACGAAAAATCCAGTAAGTACTGTATATTTGTGCATACATATTTAGGCTTCATTAACACTTAATAACCTTCGCGTAGTTTTAGTTGTGAAATAAGGTGACTAAATATAAATTGAACTTAAGAAAAGTTTGGCGACATTGAAAGCATGAATGAGAGCTATCGATTTCAATTCAAGCAAAACAAAAATAATAAACTTTGCAAGGTTACTGATGCAATTGAGGGAAATTCAACTTGATTGAATATGACGCCTTCGTTTGCCTAGTACAATACTACAATACATACTACTACATATGTATGTATGACAACAATAAAAAAAATTCAAGGTCGTTGTCGGAAGTATGAGTAGCGTAATTCTATGCGTTTGGCGTAAATTTATTAATGTTTCCCCACGAGTCGCTCTCACACCAGCGATGGGCATGAGAATCTTGACATATAATAATTTGGAAAATAAACGAGACTGTCGTTATACCAAGTTAGAGGTTATGTTATACAAAATTGCCTATAATACAATTGAGTTCGTAAGCTGTTTTTGATAACTAATCATGACAGAAATACATTAAAAGCTTTCTAAATGATATTTACTAAAATCGAAAAAAATTCGAAAGCCTTAAAGGCCTCGACATTTTTGTTTAAATGTCAAAGTGTTTTTGAAAGATGTTGTACTTTTGAGATAAGTGTTTTCTAAAGGTGCGTCCACACAGAAAGCGGGCTCGAGTTAAGCGAAGCCATTTCAAGCGAAGGAAAGCTTTCACACTGCTGTAAGTTTGTGAGACCGCACCAGAAAAAAATAGTTCGCCGAACGTAGGGGTTGCTTTTCCACACTTTTCGTCACATCTATTGGAAAACTTCAGATTTGAGCCAGCTTCGAAGTGTCAGCATTTTATTAAGTAAGGTTAAATTGGGTGCTATTGCGCGAAAAACTTGGATTTAAAATCGAGAACATGCGCTGAGGGGTTAAGTCGGCTGCACAATCTGGAAAGTACTTGTTAAGGAATTGGCTGCGGGCTTTAACCGAAATGGGACAATGACAGCGATAGTGTTCATTTTTCTCCACTTTTTTCTGTGCCTGTGGGAAAAAGTTGATGGTAGAATGTCCTTATCTCTTGCCTCTCAATGTCCTATCAATACACAAACTACATACTAATTTTATAGTGGACCGGCTGTGTCTGATCAGAGCTTTCGATCGCCTCTCATCGTATTTTAGACAGATTTTCTTTGTAGTCTGACTGGTGGGTTCCGCAGCAAATTTTTAAGTTGTGTTTGCAGCAGATTAGAAGTATGCATGTCCACTTTTCTGGCAGAATTCACCACGGATTTTACTATTACGTTTCTTTCCAGCTAGCCGGCCACGGACGTACCTATGTATATTCAGCTACTTGTAAAATGGTCAAGAAGATTTTCAATGCTAGCTGGTTGAGAACCTCTCTGCACTCAACGGCTACCCTAGAGGTTGTTGTTTCATTGGATATTAAAGATTTCATAGCCGCTTCTATGTCAGAATCGATGGTGTTACGCCGCTCTAAAGGAACGGAGGCCATAGGCTACAGGGCAGCCTCATTTTTTGCGGTTAGATTTGCCTAAAAATGCTACAGCGGTCTGGAAAACAAAAACTATGCTTCAGTGAGAGTTCAAAAAAAGAAGTGGGAACATCCGAGCCATTGTTTTTTTTTTTATTTGTGTTTATGTGGTGGGGTCCAAAGCCCGGCAAACAAAACACGTTGCTGGGAGAGTTCACTAGAGTGAATACCACTACCTATCCTGGCGCTTAGTTTAGAACCATCAGTGTAGACAGCCGTCGTCCCTAAGTCTAGGTCTGTGGCACCTTCCCATTCGCTGCTTTCTCGGATTTTTGTGCAGAGTCTGCTGCCTAGACAGAATAGAGGAATAGTGTATTCTAATTTTATTAATTACTCAGACGAGTCTGAAATCTCTTCACGGTTAAATTGCTTTTAACCTGGCAGGCAGGAATTTGTCAGACATTCTTTTTTATGTCTTTGCGGGCATATGTGTGGTATGTGTAGGTGCAGTATCCTTTTAGGCGCACTGTCTAAGTCGGCTTAAGGTCTGTGGTAGCTCTAAAAAAAAGCTGAAAATTCATATAAAATGAAGCACATGAAATGCTCGCAAATTTACTTCCTCAAGGAAGTTTACAGCAACAGCAATGTATTTTTTGTAGCAACAGATGTAATGAAAAATGTTCCTTATGATTTTTAGTGCGAATTGCAGACGATAATTAAACAAAAGTTTCCAGACATACATACATTTTTTATAAAAAACATTTCATTTCAGATATAATACTCTCTTTTAGACCAATTTTTTCCATTTCTTAACTTAAATTTTTTAAATTAGCCGTTACTCTTTGTAAACCCAAAATTGTCGAATTGAATTTTTAAATCCTCACCGACTTCAAACCGACCAAAATATAAAACCCGCAAACAACCTTTTCGTAAATAGGTATGTACATTCATCATATGCAGTAAAATCAGTTGAAAGTATGTAAATCCGCTTTAATCGTTTTTTTTTTTTGGTAGTTAGCAAATATTTCAATTCGTCACCTTCCGGTCATGCACACACGTGCCGGCGTGCATTCTAAAGTCACCAAATAATTTCATCAATTGCTTTGTGCTATTCCACATGCACGTTTACGGACGGACATTTTTTCGTTCACTAATCAACTGAGAAAGAGTTCCTGAAGTTGACTGCGAACTGCAGACCTTAAGTTTACTTTCTGTTGATATATGCCACGTATCTCAGTCACGAATGAAATGAGCTGCCAAGTAGGCGAACGGACAGCTAAAAATGCTAAATTAAAAATGTGAAAATGGTTAGTCACAGTACGATGAAGAGAGAAAAAGTACGAAAGCCTTCCTTGCTGCTGCAGCCCATATTCAGAAGCTTAAGTGTTACATAGTGCATCGCATGTTCATCACAGCTTCACACATATGTACATATCTTTTTAGAAATTTAAAATAAAAAGGTGAAAGGTGACCATGAGGATGAATAGGGTGCATCCGTCTCGTAAGTTAGAAACAGCCGACATCTTTTTAAAATAATTGAAAGCGAACGTAAAAAGGGTAGAAATTAAAAGCTTTCCTAAATGTCTGCTAAACTTCAGGTAAATAAACATTTCTCTTCGTTGACTTACTGTCCTTTCCATGGCAACAAATTCCGTGAGCTCTGATCTTAACCGAGAATAGGACAATACGAGCACCCATCATCCCAAAGAAAGGTTAAGCGACGGTTGGTTGCTAAGCGAATGAAAAAAGGACAATTACTTTTATGTTTTTTCGGTTTAACGCAGCAAGTCGCTCTTTGCTGTTTTGCTGTTATTTCAGCTGAGATGCAAGTTTAATGAGTAAACTAAAAGAAAATTAGCTTTAAATAGCTGTGCAATGGCAGTAATGTTTTTATATTGAAATACTTTTCATGATCTACAACTTGATACTGAAATTACGTTTTATTTACATAAAACCTTTTACAAATTGCTTAACGAACGATGCTAGATAAACATAAATTTACTTTATTCCAGAATTAATTAGACCTTTTTTAAGTATTTACTAACAATAAATATTATTTGTTAATCAATTCAGAAAATATAAATGATTACAATTACTATACTAAAAAGCAAATAAGCTGCATCGTAAAAGTTTAAAATGTCATTAAGAAGTTTATTCTTATGAAAATACGTCTCTACCCAATCATTGGTAAACCTTTGAAGTTCACAAATAGGAAAACGAGACATTAGTTCTCATAATTTCATTTGTCTGGCAAGCGTATGCCATTTCGAAATTGACTAAATGAAAAGTTTGAGAAGTTGAATAGGCGGCTAGGATCAAACCTACAATAGCTTTATGCAGTGAAATTTTCTTTTTTTTTATACTTTTACTGAGTGTATTCTTATTGCATTGAACGAATCTTTTCATTGCCTATCCTCAGGCGAATCTATAATATGCATGTAAAATTAGTTTCATTGGTGGGATTCTGAAAATCGCTTCCGAAAATTTCTCTGTCAAAACCCTGCAAAAAATTGTAGGACTAATCTCTAAAGAGAGTATCAATGGGGTACAATTGGGTATTCATTAGTCGCAACTAGTCTCATACGGCTATTTTTTCGGAGATCAATTAGTCTCGACTCATCCCTTACGGGTATAATTCGAGATCAGTTAGTCCCCGACTCATCTCTAACGGGTACTATTAACGATTTAGGGCCGGTTGTTCAATGTCTGATTTGCAGAAATCGGAGGTAGAAGCTCCGGTTAAATGCAACGACTGCTTTATCGATCACATGTTATAAGCATGGTGACGAAAACGTCGATAATGATGTTTAACCGGCAAGTAGTGATAACCAGACATTGAACAACCGGCCCTTGATGTTATATACGCAATAACTCAATGAAATTTTATGTGCGGCGTTGGCACTTTTTGGCACTCTTTTCCGTCCCGCTTTCTGTTTTAATCAGGGAATAAGTAGCATTTTTTCGGCGTGACAATTTTGATGTAGGTCCGTTTGTTTAAGTGAAAGGGTTCATTGAACTGCATCAAATTTGCCATCTCGAACAAACGCCGACTTTCCTTTTGGTTATTAACCGATTCATTTATAGAATTTTGAAGACGAAGATTTAGCGTAGCGATTTTAACAATCCCTTTTGGCAGCTGTTTTTTATCTAATATTTACAATTAAGCCTTTCCGTGGATTTGTTGAATGCGACTGCTTAACTCCCCTTTCATATTTTTCATTTTACATTTATCCTTTATTCTTTGGAAATATTTCTATTAAATAGCATTCAAGAAATTAGTTGTAAAAAATTAGTTTTTACAGTTTTTTTTCAAGTTTAAGTGTTGAGACTATCCCACAGGTAAAAGATCGTAGTTCTAAAACTCCGAGCATATATGTAAATGTGATAACCAGAATAACCTTTTAAAATCGAAACCAATCTTTTTTGTTTACATTTCCCTGAAACCACATGGAAATAAAGTTGAATTTAACTTAGTAGTTTTAAATTGTTTATTTGTGGTTTTAACAATTTTTACAAATTAGAGATGCCGTGTCAAATATAACCGGAAAGCTATAACTTTTGAATGGTAAAAACTATAAACATCAAATAAAAAAAAGAAAAATAGCCACAAATAGCCAAAACTAGAAGGAAAATGAAGGAAAAAAGAGCAAAAATGTTTTTCAGCAATGTTTCCAAACAATGGTTCTTTATATTTGTTTGCCCTATGTTTTTGGTAAAAATAAATTGAGGAATTCGGATGGTATGAATACTTATTTGCGTTTAAATATATTTTAATTCTTTTAAATGCTGCTGTGCGACCAAAAATTCAACAAAAAACACTTAAAATGTCCAACCTGGGTAAATTGAGATCAATACAAGGTTTCAGGAAAACTTAATTTCATCAATTTTCCCAGCCGACTGCCGAACAATGTAAACTGAATTAGTTTATCTACTATTAAGCTCCACTAGAACCGCTGTGGAGTCGCAGCGTCAGATCGCTCATTTATTTATCTATTTCTATTGAATATAGGGGGCACTGAATTAGATTAAATCGTGGCTCGAATAAAGAAACAGTGTAAAGGCCACATACACTTTTATTCGATAATTGCACCATTGGATAAACAATCCTTTAATCTATTAGAAAAATGTTTAGTTTTCTTAAATATCTCTTTGGCTCACTAATTTATTCCCGAAAAACGAAATTGTATTTGTATGGTTTGTAATGGTTTATAAAGACTTCCCATTCTTTTTTCTCAAAACTACACTTTTCATGTTACACTATTTCATTATTCCAGCGACGAAATAGTGTGTTGGCACTCTTACATTCTTGGTATCTCCGAGTTCATCACTAACTTCCATGTTCATTGCGTACATAGGTTAGATTAGGAAGGCGCCTACGGATGACTCGTACCTCCACTCGGATACTGATTTGCCTATTCTAAATGCCCTCTGTGAGTGCCAGGAGGAGGCACATCCTTCCAACCGAGGTTAATCCATTTGCATTTCCGAGCCGTGTCTAGCCATCTCATCGGCTATTTCGTTCCCTTCTAAATTGCTATGTCCAGGAACCCAGCAGAGAGAGGTTTTGACGTGATTCAAGTTTTGATTTTACCACCCTGGAGCCTAATGTTTTCAATGCCATCTGGCTATCAACAAATATAGTGACGTTCCCTGACAGGTATACCGTATGAGACAGGCCGCCTTCTCTATGTCAACTATCTCCGCCTGAAAGACACTGCAGTTATCAGGCAGGTGGTATCTATGATTGCCTTATTTGAAGGTCCTTGCGTATCAGACCGCAGCTTTCGCAGTTCCTTCCACACTCACATTCCCTCAAGGAATGAATAGTTGGCATGCAGTGGAATGAGTTTTACATGAAGCTGAATGAAAAGGTGGTTGGCTTGTTTTCTGGTGGCAACTGAGGGATGTCATTCCATAGGCGCCCACTCGCGTTCTTAGTGACCAAATGTATAATTCTTACAGTACATTGCAGATGACTAATGTAGGTAACGCTATATCTCATTCCAAAGAGATAGTTTCTCCAACCATTACCACCGCACAAAATAATTTATCACGTATGCATGTATGTATGTAGTACAGCCATTTCTTAATAGTGACCTTACAATTAAAATTAAAAAAGTTTGCTAGCCGTTCTTACTTAATCCACTTTGCATAGTAGTTTACGGCTTAAATATTCCGCTGCTATTAAACTGAATTCACACTTAATTGCAAGCGTTTTTTAGTACGTACATACATAAGTTCATCCCATACACAGCTACACCCTCCACCCCATGCAGCCCTCATCTACAGTAAGACTCTCAACTCTTGCAGCAATATAATTTCAATTCCACGTACAACACTTCACCCAAGACAAGACTTCGTTGCTGTAGTTGCTCTGCTGATTTCCGCAAGAGAAACCTTTCGACAAAATTACAGTTAGCACATTGGATGGAACAACACCGCCAATGGCCAACAAACCGACATACCACCAAACCACCAAACCACCAAACCAACTTACCACTAAAACAACCACCGAACCACCTCCAATTGCAGACAAAAACAGTTATAATACTGCCGAGGCAGCTAGAATAACTTTGCCCGGTCACGTGCTGGCCATTGAAAGTTGGATGCAAATGCCGCGCTGCGAGCAGCTGTTCGTGGCGACCGCGAGCAATGTTGGCAAAAAGCAAAGGAGCAACTAATAAAAACACACAGAAATTAAAGCGTGCGAGCGGATCACTTGGTCGGTAGTGAATTATATTTTAGCAGATTTTAAGATGATTTTTTGTGGTAGCCAAATATTTAGTAGGTAAATTTGGTTTTCATTTTTTTTTTTTGCTCGTTGTATTTGCATGCAACTATGGCAGCAATGTTCTCGAGCTGAAAAATGTGCGCTGAAGAGTTTTTGGTATACCCACTGCGATTCAGTTCAATTCAGTTCAGTGAAATTGTGATTGGCAGCAAGTCGAGTGAGAAAATTGGTATTAAATGAGGGAAAATCAAGAAATTAAAATTTTTATTATTAAAATTAAATTATTAATCTCGCTGTATAACAAAATCATGATTTTTCCAAAACAACAAGCCTCTGAACACAGATTCTGCTACAACAAAATACGGTTATCGTCAGTTACAAGTATAAGTCCTCTTTTTCCAAATTCTAATGGGAAATCGGCGTAGGAAAGCATTTAATCCTTACATTTTAGGCATACGATGTGCTCAGCAGTTTTATGAAAACTACGATGAAGAACATTTTAACCCTCTAACTCTTTAATAGGAGGCTCTTGTTCGTCCCTTACTTAGAAAAGATATAAAACACAAATAAAAAAGCGGTTAAATGTTTTACTTTAATATTTTTCATTAAATTCTACTATAAGCCTCTGAACAGCCCAAAGACAATATTTATCGTAAATGCCAGCAATAAGTCTAAGCTCAAAATTTGCTCAAGGGTCTTAAAAATCTCCCACTCAACATAATGACAGCCAGTATAGCTTAACTTAACCTTTTCTAGTCTGTGTACCACTTTGCCGCCCATTTAAAGTATCTCTAAACCAAAAAATCGATCAGTGGTTTACAAAATTATGTGAAGGGTTCACAGTTCAGTCCCGGATCATAAATATTGTATGTAGATACGAGTAAATGCATCTGACCAGGTCGGTTTCTACCCCAAGTTTATGTATAGAGTTAACGATTTTCCCCGTATTTAAACGCTCAATCGAAGTTAAGAATGGACCCAATATAAGGCCTGTTTGAGCTCGTATTATGTATAGGACGGGTTTGTTGCGTGAAAATACCAAAGGACCAAATTCGTTTTATTTTTTTTTTTTGCAGTGCAAATGTATTCTCACGTTCTGCGATGCAATATGACCTCATTTTGAATGCATATCGTAAAATTGTAAAGCCTACTGTAATACACAAAAATATCAATAAAAAGCACTTAAGCTGTACTTCAATACTTTACATTGCAGATATTTGAAAAGGTTGAGTTAGATTGCACTTTCCACCTGACTTGGCATGAATATTGTGTGGAAAATTCACTCAGCATTGTAAAGTGAAAATTGTTATGGCTTCAACTCGGCAAAACCATTCGCTATAGCAGAATCAATGAAGCCATTCGAAAAAGAATTTTAAGCAAATAAGAATCCCAAACCGATGGGGGAAAAAAATTCAAATAATATAAGTGGAAAATTGTTTTTGCTCCTTAGTGTATACCAAATGACGAGAGTGCGAAAATGGTTTTTTTTGCTGTATTGACCAAAGTGAAACGCCTCGAAAGAAGAAGAAGCAATAATATGCACATTTTATTTCTCCGGCTTCCAGCAGCGTGTTTGCTTAACGTAGAGAATTTGTAAACTTTGGTCAATATTCTTGAAATTTACACTTTGTATTGGGCGCATAGGAGGTAGATGCCAGCTATTATTACTGCTATAAATTGAGACTTGTTGCTGGTTTTACCTCCTCTTTTCAGAGTCACCACATTCAGTTCAGAATCAATAACATCTACATAAATTAGGGTAATCCTTAAAATATCAACCTCTAAATTTTGTATGGAATACATAAACATATATATATACATATATACATAAACATATTCTACGTACAAAAAAAAAAAACACAAAAAAAACAACGAATCCACAAAAATTTCATAATTTTTAATAAATTTTCTTAATAACTAATTCATAATATTTTTCGATTGCAGAACTCTTTTTATCTTCAGGAGACTCACAGTAATAATACATAATTATTTATTTACAATTTTTTTCATAGTAACTTTATTTTAAAGGTCCGCCAAAACCCCCAGAAAATGCCAGAAAATGCAATGGGGGATAAATAATCTTTAGTATTAAAAAATGGTTAAATAAACAATTCGGTATTCTTATTGGAAGTATCTTAAAGAGAACCGATCTAAAAATATTGGTTTTCAAGAATTGTATACCATTTCTACGAAAAGTTGTTTTCCATATAATATACATGCAAAATTTTAAGCGCCTTGAGCGACTTCTAAATATTTTTTTATTTCAAAATCAAAAATGGGGGTATATTTGTATCGATAAAGAACAATTCTAGGGGGTGACAGCATTAAACCTGCGACCTTACTTATTTTGGACCACCTTATTCTTCTTAGATAATATTAATCTGGTGGAAAATAAAATTCAGAGCTTTCGACAGCTCACAAAACTATACTCAACTGCATATGTAACAATAAAATATTAATGCCAATAGGCAGAGATTCCATAACTATGCATTTTTAGAAGAATTGCCCGAGTAGTCATTACAGTATTATTTAACAAACATATGTACAAATTTCTGCACCAAATTGCTGAGGATTAATTTGTTGCATCGGTTAGCTAGCAAGCGAATTTTAGCCTTTCCTCAAATTTTAAATGCCGCATGGGGCAAAGGCAAGCCTACATACCTAATTATTACACATAGCCGAGGTACTTTTATTTGGGATAAAGAAAAAAAACTTTGCCTACTAACTTTTAGGCACTACTGAAATATTCATGAGTTTTGCCAAGCAGTGGCTATGAGCCGGCCAACAAACCAACCGAAAAAAGCCAAAAACTTGAACCAAATACGACTTGGCTAATTTTGCTCTGGTTAGCATTGTGCTTAGGCTGATGATATTAATGTTTTCCACTTTATTGTTTTATTTGATTTTAATTCTGTTAACAGCAAGCAGTTGTTACTTACGAGTAGGTATCTATGTACACACATACATAAGTGTTATAAAATGGAAACGGCAAATTTCTGCATTTGAATAACTTCCAGATTAGTGAGGTGAATTTCATGATATTTATTTATATATGTTACAAAAGACCATTGGGGTATTTTCTTTACTAAATTTTTCATAAATATCACGAATTCGATAAATATATCGATGACAAGTTCTTATATTGACAACTATAGCTAAAATGAGTTGAATGTTTATAAACTTATTGATACCTTTCTTAAAATTTTTCTATGGTTATTCCTATAATATATATCGATAGCTATTTAATAGGAAAAAAACCAAAAATCAATATCAAGCGATGACCGTATCCAGGTAATATGTTTTCCGAGCATTGCCGCTGGAAAAATAAAACGTTTGAAGGGAATTTCGTGTTGAATTTTTATCTGAAAAATGAAATACAGCTATGAGTAAGAGACATATTCTATGTATGTATATGGGCAAATCTAAAAAACAGGTACTTTTTCAAAAAATAAAAAATATTTCTTTAATTTGTGGGCACACCTATCTTTTATATATCTGTGGTCATAAGCAATAATCGCCTGAGTCGAAAAACCTGAATTCGAGAACAAATGCTTTAAGGATTTGGATTGTAATGTTATCCTTATGGGGAAACCAAAATATTTTCATCTATAACTTTTTAAATAGCCTATCTAACGAGATGGGAGTTTAACATACACATGAAGTAGCAGTTGCAGAAAACGATAGCATATATAACTCAATTATTTCTTAAGTCGACTTAGGCAGTTATTGCTTATGTGCCCACAGAATGATTCTATTCGTAATCTCTTTACACACTTTGAGTTACTTGCCGTTTAGTTATTTTTTAAAGCACACTTTAGATATGAAGTGTACACCTAAATATTAAGTGCACATAAAATTTCCAATCAGTATATGATGTGCTTCAAAAGCTATTATGTACATAATTAATTTTTATTTTTAATATTTTTATTGAGCTTTGTACCACGATTGTTTATTAGGAAAAATTGAAAAAGCAACAAAGTCTAAGCGGTAGAAGTTATAGCACTATTTCGGAGATCACCACATCTCCTCATCAGACTTCTTTTTTCTAGACTTCAGCAGGGATCGAACCTGCGAATTCGATGTTCAAAGTCAGAAGCGTTAACCACTGAGCTATGTACATCCCGTAAACTCTTGTTGCTAATTCATTTTCCTTATTTAACCAACTACTATCAAGTGCAGCTGATTTGCCGCTATTTAAACTCGACAGCATGGTTGTTGTTGTCAATTCTATACATCCATTTGCTTATTTGCTTTTTGTATAGTTTCAGGCAGGCTCTTCCTAAACTATGTATTTGTCAATGTTATTGTGGCTTGTTAACACTTTTATTTTTAATATTTTTATTGAGCTTTTTACCACGATTGTTTATTAGGAAAAAATAATTAATTTTTCACCACTTAAAAATTACATGAAAAATTCACTTGCTTTTAATGTATATTTTTGAACCAAACCGTCTCAAAAGTTATGCAACAAATTGGTTCAAATTTTTTTTGGGGCTTCAAGTATACGTCAATGAATTATATCCAAAAGTAACCAACTTGATATAGTTTACAACAATGAAAATAAAGCTAAATAACACAAAAGTTACCTGTTTTTTTTAGATTTCCCCATATGTATCGTCTGAAGCAACCACAACGGAATTTAATTTAAAAGCAGACATGTGAAACGAAAACGATTCGAATGAAAAGAAAAACGCAAATAATTAACATGTTAACACAAGAATACGCCCACAAACATACTGTACTTACGTACATTTAAGGGTCACTGAAAATGCACAGTGACATTGTTAGCCGTCAAATATTTTATTTGACGCTATGAAAAATGACACAACTGCCAACTTCGTCGCCAGAAAAATTACTTAATGGTAAATAAAAAGGGATGGGAAGACGCCATGTGTACACGAAGTGACAGATCAAAGCTTCGTGTAAATATCGGGTTTTATATTCAACTGGGCACTCAGATGTAACATAAATTCCAAACACGTGATCAATAGCTGCTGTGTACGTGCAATGAAATCAAATGAAATGAAATGTGATGAAGCGCCTAAGTGCTTAGAGTTGACGAACTATGAGCAGAATAGAAATAAAAGCTTATAAAAATGCGAGTGCATGAGAATATTTAAATGAGATGCCAGCAGTGACAAAATAAAACAGATGAATGAAAAGAGCAAATGTAATAGCCGTTATAGATTTAAAGCAAAAATCCTATTTACATATTAATCTTAAGACTAAATGGAGCCACATGAAAAAATGATTGATGTATTGCAATCATGCGGCGCATGGCGACAAATGAATTGTGATTTTTTTCTCTAACATAAAAGAGATGACAGACAAATTTAATTTATCTATTTATTTGGAATAAAATACAATCTATGACAATACATAAAAAAGTGAAAGCCAGAAAGAATGAATTTAATATAATCAAATGAGGCAGTTGCTATAAATTAAAATGAAAAATAAAATCAAATAAAAAACTTTTTAATATACCACATTTTTATAAATCGACTAAAAATTAGAAAACAATATATCTCAGTCCCATTGAATTTAATTTTAAAATTTTTGATTTTGAAAATTTAGCAAAAGTCATTATAAACAATTTATGAGATTGAAAACGAAAAACGTGGAGCGCATGAAATACAAAGCATTAGATTTAATTGACAATAGTCAAACATAGTACAAATTTGAGATCGTACAAATTTGAGATCGTTTTTAAGCGGTCGTTATTCATATAACAACAAACATACTCCTGCGTTCAACTTAGCAACGAAATTCAAAATGATATTGTTTGCAAATTATGTTTATTTTTTTATTTTTAATAATTTTCGTTTAAATATAATTCATTCTGTAAGAGAACCCGCAATAATAACAGTTTCAAAGCTTGCAAAAACTGCAGAAAAATTAATCAAACCTCAAAAAATTGTCATAAAAATTTCCAAATTTTTAATCCGAATATTTAGAAAATTTTCGGGTATGCAGTTCTGTAGCCCATTCAATTGTAGTCTAAGAAAAAGAAAGTCTCAAAACGTTAGAAATTACCGTTGATTTTTTAGATATTTTTTCTGTGGAGGGTGTAGCGGTTTTTTTCATATAAAAAAAATAGTATCATGTGTTATATCGCTAGCTTAGAGTGAAAAGTTGCTAAGTCCACTTTTCATGCAAACTCATATTTTAATATGGGAGGCTAGAGAAATTGAATACGCATCGTTTCGATAATTATAAAGGAACTTGTTTTATTTTTTCCTCTTCATAAGCAATAAAAGGAAAATTTGCTAAGTCCAAAAGAAGCACCACAAATCTGATAAGGACAAAATAATACGACATCTTTAAATAAATATCGAATCCTTCTGATTCTTATGGAGTTTTGCTTTGCTTTAAACGCGCAAAATGTCTGATTCAAAGTCTTGCGAAATAGTTGAAGAAAATGGCTATAGAAAGATTTTTTCCTCTCCTGTAAAATTTTTAAAATGGGACTTTGCAACTTTTCTTTCTAAGCTAGCGATATGGAATATGAATAATGAAAGCTTACAAAATTATCCATGAAACTAATCAAACTTTAACAGGAGAAAAATTGTAAAATAACAGATGAGCAAATGCGCAAAGATTTTTTTTGTGTATGATATGAGCAGAAAAGCGTGCTACTTAGGTGTACATGGCGTATGAGTAACATTATTTCTTGCTCATTATACCTTTCATGAGCATGAAATGGTATTATAACTTTGGTCCGATGTTTGTAAGTACCAGAACAAAAAAAGATAGACCCATTAAAATGTATACTTATATGATCAGAACGTCGAGCTGAGTTGATTTATCCATGTCCGTCTGTCCGTCTGTCCGTTTGTCTGTCTGTTTGTATGCAATCTAGTCTCTCAGTTTTCGAGATATCCGGATCAAATTTGGTAGGTGGGTGTATTTTTATAATGTATTAATCATTTGTCGGAACCGAAAGAATCGGACCACTATAACATATAGCTCCCATACAACTGATTGTTCAGATATTAGATTTTTCGTTATAACTTCTCCATTTATGTAGCTACTAACATGAAATTTTGCATTACTTGCACCCATTATCAACAGAATACCTGAAATTTACAAAGATCGGGTCACTATAACCTATAGCTCCCATACAACTGATTGTTCAGATATAAAATTTTTCGTTATAACTCCTCCATTTATATAGCTAGGAACATGAAATTCCGCACTGTTTTCAATACATATCAACAGAAAACTTAGAGTGAAAATTAAAAAGATCGGGTAACTATAACCTATAGCTCCCATACAACTGATTGTTCAGATATAAGATTTTTCGTTATAATTCATCCATTTATGTAGCTAGGACCATGAAATTTCGCGCTGTTTTCACTCATTATCAACAGAAGACTTACAGCGAAAATAACAAAGATCGGGTCACTATAACCTGCAGCCCCCATACAACTGATTCTTCAGATATGAGGTCTTTTATCATAACTCCTCCATTTATGCAGCTAGGAACATGCAATTTCGCACCATTTTCACTCATTATTAACAGAATACTTACAGTGAAAATAACAAGGATCGGATGACTACAACATATATCTTCCATACATCTGATTGTTCAGATATGGGATTTTACTGTAAAACTCCTTTATTTGAATAGCTAAAACCAATAAATTTCGTAAGATATTTTATAAATAATAATACAAAGTCTACTGAGAAAATCGTCAAAATCTATGCTGTATAAGCTTTATCTCCTATAGCACTGATTGTTAAGATACCAGTTTTTGCCATATATCTCCTTTATGTAGGAAACTAAACCCAATAAATTGTGTTACCGGTTTACACACCGTTCACATAGCAGTGAGAATCACTTAGATTGGTGCCATATAAAGTATATCTTCCATACCTCTGATTGTTTAGATGGCATTTTTTATATAAGTATGTAACTCCTCTATCGATGTATGCAGATGTATTCAAAAGCAGTAATCTGTCAAAGTAAAATTTGCAGATGTTCATGAAAGGTATGAAGCCTTCGGCATAGCCGAAGACAGCGCTGCTCTTACTTGTTTTTCATATAAAAAATCTTTGCGCACTTTCATTTAACCACTCCCTTCTTCTTTATTTATCCATCGTTTTTCTTTATTAGTAACTTGATTTTTTTTTGTAACAGAACAGGCTTTAACACAAATGAAACAAATTTACACAAAATCTAATATTTAAAAATTTTTCTCCTGTCAAAGTTTGATTTTTTTTCATTTTTTTTCCATTGCATATAGCAAACATTTTGAGTTTTGCAAAAACGATCGGAGTAGAAAAATTCGACTAACATTGGCCAAAGGGTTCTATCCAAGCTTAAATTAATATTGCAGGTCAACCAAGCGCTACTTTGTAGCTAAAATGCCATTGTAATTTATATATGCCGGGCATTGAAAATGTTCGAACTAAAAAATCGAATTTCACATTTAATGAAGGAAACTTAAGCTTTTACTTGGATTCAATTAAATGGAAGAGAAAAATGTTTGGCTTCATGCAATGGGATTTTCATATTTTTATTTTGACGTGAAAACGCCCTTCTTAACTTCATACTAAAACTTAAGAAAAAATCATGACTTTGCTGTTACTTAAATCCTACAAGCACTAACTTTGCCATCTTTGTAAATTTGAGAAAATGCAATCTTACTTTTAGATATACTTCACAGTTTTACATCCGAATGCATAAAGCATTGTCGTAGCAAAAAAAGTGCAATCCTTGTTCAAGCCATCAGTAATTGTGTGCCTCTGAAAGCCATGCCATCAGAGTAATTCAATTTACTGAGAAGTTAGTATAAAAGTGATTTCAAAATCTGAGCCGCAGATGTTGTGGAGGCAGGCTATTGGTTTTACTTACATGTACATATATATAAATATAATTGGCTATAGTGTAGAATACAAATATTCGTATCGATAAATTTTCTGTATTTTTTTCATAGTCTATGACAATAGAACAGGCAATGAAATTTACTTCAAATTTAAAAAGATTGCTTACTAAATCTAGAGTATGCCCCCGATGGCTAGCTAGCAAGAAAGCTTAAACAATTTACAACAACTTCACAAACTTAAGTCTCTTTATGCCTTTTCATACAGCTAATTAAAAAATTAATCCAACTTTGCAGTACTCAGTCCCTTATAGCTGCTTGCTTATTCAAGTGCAAGGCTGACTCATTGTGTGCACTTCATAGAATACTTGATGCCGCCTACCTCTCCAATATACTTACATATAATTTCTGTTAATGCATATTTTATGATTGCCATTGTAAGCTATTAAAGTACATACAAATTGAGTGCGCCAATTTCACCGCCTACACAAAACTCTGCTTTTTTAATTCGCCTTTAACTGCTCTATTTCATAGCGAAAGAAACGCTGAAGTCACTAGTCGCATGCACTTAATCACTAATTCATTCGCTTGCTAAATCTTAGGTCTCCACTTCCTATTGCTTTATACAAAGCATATTCAAACATACTTGTAACTGAATGCAATTGCATATAACCGCATTCATGCGTGTGACGAATTCCATTCCGCGCTTGCACTCTACTCTAATTTTGCTTTGCACAAAACTATACTAAAGCGTTGATTTCTTTTTAGCAGCCAGTTGGTAAGTATGGGTGTGGTTTTGTTAGTTGTCGCATTTGCTGCCAATCTTTGCTGACACTCGCACGTGTGTTCGTTCAAGGCTCTTGCAGTTTATGGTATAGACAAGGCTGCATAATAGCCATGGCAGTGACAAAGTCAGGGGTGCAGCTAGCAAAAGAAAATGTTAACCGGTGCACCAAAGAATTGGTAATGGAAGGTAGCAAGGAAGTGTTTATGCGCCTTTTTATAGGCTTTTAATAATTTGTGCGTAACATAGTATCGAACTGAAGCAAAGGTAACTGACGAGGTAATTTGGAGTCTTGTAAGAAAGTGTGCCACGTAGCGTATGAGTAACTTAAAGTAAAAGTGATGTGAAACTAAGTGTGCTACATGGCGTATCAGTAACATTAATTATTTTTTAGTTACAATATTTAGTGTAAGTAAGTTTATAGTAAGCTTACAGCAAAAGTGTTATTGGGTTGACACTCATTTTTTAATTACATACAAATATGTATGCATAGATTGGTTTACTTGAATTTCATAGAATCGATCCTATTCATAAAATTCAAATAATTCCAGTATTCGAATAATAGACACACTACCATTATTTGGATAGTCGGAAGCGTGCGGCTATTCGAATTTCATAAATCGGTTAAAAACCGGTTGAAAGAAAACTCTCCGAATATTCGTGTAACCGAATAACCGATTATGCGAATAATTTTAAGAGCCCTAGTACATATGTGGCTGGGGTTCAGTTGCATCCACTGAAGTCGATTAAAAAGTTTTTACTTTTGAAGGCATATATTTTTAAATAAGGTTACCGCTTACATACATATGTATGTTCGTATGTATATAGAAAAATTAGAATAAAAATTTTATAATGTAATATTACAACAAATACACTATGCGACAAATGAAAATGCACACCTTTTTCTTATATAATATTCACAACTATTTTCATGAATTTTTTTTTTTTTTTTCATTAAGTATTTATGAAAAGTTTATATAAATTTCACAAAGAATCAAACAATTTTCATCAAAATTTTTAACTTTTGCTAGGTTCATGCGGCTAAAAAATCTCGTGAAAAAAAGGTAAAAAATTTTGATGAAAATTTTTTGAATTTTTGTGAGTTTTATATAAAGTGTGAAACTTGGATTTATATTTTCATATATGTATATTAAATGCAAAAAAATTCATGAAAATAATGGTAAATGTTATATTGTAATAAGGTGTACACTTTCTTATACATATATATTAATAATAAAAGAAAATAGTTTTCAAAAAGCTTTGCCATGTAAGGAAAATGTTTTCAAGTTTAAATATTAATTATGTGAAAAAATAATTTCAAATTGCTATAAAATTAAATCTGTACGAGACAACCGGGTCTTTTCTGTACAAAGCGTGGCTACATAGCTGTTAAACTAAATTGAATATACTGATAGATGTTATTATCAAAAATATAACTGCGCCGTTGAGATTGAGGCTTTTAGGACGTTTGGCAAATTTGTATTCTACATAAAATCCCATAAAATAAAATCGCTAACAACCACAAACCGAAATTGACCCCAATGCAAGATTGCTTTGCTCTGCAATCTTCACCGGCAACCCCAAAAAATGCCAGATATGAGACGAAAGACAACAAACTATTTTTTTTTTTCTTATCGCTATATTTTTTCTATAAATGTTGTGTTGAAATTCTCAAGCGCTGCTCATTTCCCCTTTTCATTTACATACATTCCAATTACAATTTTACAAATTTATTATTATTTATGTTTATGATGTTCTAAATTATTTTACTAAGTATTTTTTCACATTCTTACCACCCATATGGCTGCACAATTTTATTGCACAAGTACGCTTCAAACTTTATCCAACAAACAAACATAGTCGAAATCAACTTGCATGTGTGCATTAGTTCGGAAATACTATAAGTGTGCTTTCTTAAGAGCATATGCGCACATTTAATAAAATAAAATAGAAGTACAAATGTCACATTTGAAAGCGGCAAATAAGATTTTCGCAAACATTAATAATTTCGCGTATATAGACACATTTCCGAAGCAAGTTCATTGAAATGCGCGCATGATGCGAACTAGCTTTTTAAAAGCACACTGGCGTATTTTTTTTTTCAAACTTACAACTGCACAAAAATTTGTTGTTTGAATTTAATTTAAAGTCAGCAAAGTGAGAAATAAGTTTCCACATAGTTTTTGTTACTTATTTATTTTACTATTAAAATTTATTTTTGCCCTACAATAGTTGTGGTATTTCAAATGTTATGAGTTTTATGTAAAAATGTTGAAATACTTTGCGCTTTCTTCAAGTCTGTAATTAGCGCAGTGTCTCATATTTAGCATCTTCAACGTCTTGGAAAATTAAATAAAATAAAACCCAAAAAGGCAAAAGCATTTCATTTCGCGCACTTATTTTAACTGCATCGTTTTAGTGAGAGTCAAAGTTTATTCATTGCCGTTTTTTCAGTCGCTTCTCAATTGGCTAATTTATTAAAGGCAGTCACATACAAATTTTCATCTACTAGCTATTGCAATTTGGGAAATAATAAGTTGCAATTTTGAAAGTGCGCACAGAGAAAGTTTTAATAGACTTTGCGGTGCAATCGTGCTATTGAGTAATTGCTGCGCAAGCGAATGCGCTAAAGAAATAATATTGATTTTGGAGGGGATATTGATGTTTGTAGTGATCGGTATCGGTGTATAATAAATATACCGATGAAATTTTCGATAAAGTTTTTCAATAACAAAAGTACTAACATCGATTAATATTTCGATAACGTAACTACAAACTTCATTAAATTATGCAGTTATGGAAAATTTGAAATAGGCTTTGATGTTTCGTGTGATCGTTATGGATAAAAGATAATGATAATGATTGATTAATAAACTGGCAAAAATATCGATACATTTTTGGCGATGAAAATGTACTAGTTTTATAATAAGCAATGTTTAATTACATCGTATTTATACCGACAAATTGTCTAGGATATATGGATGAATGTGTGAAAAAAATTGTAAATGAACTTTGAACTTAGTTTAACAGAACGGATATTTTTGATACTATAGCAAAATAAAAGGCAGAAACATACGAAATAGTATTAAGTAACGCGAATTACCAGCCCGTAGAGGAGTTTGAGAAGTTTAACCCAGGTAAAGATAATACATTTTCAAACGAATGCTTATATCGGCTTCCGAAATGCTACTCTCTGCATTCTTTCCATAAGAATTGTGTGGAAGTGGCGGCTGCTTATGCGTAAAAATTTTATACTAATAAGTTATGAGGAAATGATGGTTAATAAGTATATCGATAAGAATAGGTGTAAAATATTTGTAGGTAATTAGCAATAAATGATGATAATTAATTGAACCAAAAAAACTGGGTATATCGGCCCAAGAGAACTGAACGCATTTTTACCTTCCGATAGTACTTAGATACTATCCCTGACTCCCAACTTACGTGTAGGTGCAACGTAGAGGAAAGAGCAAAGAAGGGCCCATCAGACCAACTATTGGCACGCAGCTGTCTTGAAGGTAATTAATAGTGGACGGCGTAATGGAAATTTGGCCGACTTAGATGTCAAAACTGATTACCTCACGTCATCCTGGGATTTTAGTTTTAAGATTCCCATACGCTTTCCAACCCGGAAAGATTGGGAAGGTGGCCTCCAGTCGGTAAAAGTTGGTGTTTTCATTTAGCCCGATGGCTCAAAGATGGAAAAGGAGTTGGCTCGGATCTGTACTCCAAGTCTACGAATTTTGCACTTCTAACTTTATTATCTTAAGAAATAAAATTAATTAAAAGGGCATTTTATGTACCTATTCATCTTTGTGAAGCAAAAACCTTTGAATTTTTTTAAATTGCACAGAATTTTCTCTTTCATTTGGTACCCATATTATTATTCTAAATTGCAATGAACGTTTTAAATAATTTCTGTTTGTACTAGTGTCAACCTGAGATAAATACTTCTTCTCTTCGTATAACCGATCGCAATCGCTTTCTGGCTCTTTATTTATCTATTACTACAGCTGCCTAATTTACATTTGCGCTTCACACTTCGCTTCTCTTTATAATATATTTGGCACTAGATTCCTTTCCGGTCCGTTTGTGTACCGATGTACATGTCTGATATCAAATGAAGTATATCCGTTCCACCAGACTTTGCTATAAGCGATTTTCATTTGATATTGCCTGGTAAATGAGATTTTCTTCGTCATGAAGCCAGAAAGCCCTCATCTTTCTAAGCCTGACAGCTGATTCAGGGCTCATGTAAAACAAGGGTTAAAAGCAAAATGGGTAAAAGATTTTCATGACATAATTTTGCGACGACGTCAAATAGAGAAAATCATACCAAGAGGAAAAGGTATGTCTCTAGATATACATAAATCCATCGGCAGTGTTATTGTTCGTTGCAGAGCTGAGTCACTTGTTCCTTACCTCGGGTGGGGGGTAACAAGTAATTCTGAGCAATGCTTGAACTACAAATACTCTTATTCTAAAATTCTCTACCCCTTACCACTGGTGGAGGGAAGTAGAGTCTAATCAAAAAAAAGGTTAGTACTTTCAATATTAAAAGTTTTACCCCTTACCGCTGGTGGGGGGAAGTAAAGCATACAAAATAAATTATAGAAGAAGATGAAGAGTGTTATTGAGAGTCTTTACGATTCTGATCTGTTTATTAAATATTTTCCTTTTATATACAAATTCTAATTCTATTTTCCTTAACTAATTGTAAATACATATGGATGTGTGTGTGTGTGTGTGTATGTACATGTTGTTTTGGTATGTACTATTTACAAACAACCGCTTTGGGCTTATCATAATTTTAATTTTAATGCTTGCATTTGCGTCGGCTATATGTAGACATGTATATAATATCAATGCATTTACTAATGCATGTACATATGTATGGGTGTATGCATTTGTATGCGCGAACATTAGATTAAAAGAGATTAACGCATTGATATCTTATTTCGGTTGTGTACAAAATATTGACAGTTAAATGTGTTACAATTTATGGGTTTTTGTTCATTTCTCATGTTTATGTATTTTACTTTTCTTCTATTCGAAAGTGGACTGTATTTTCTGTGTGTCAATAAGTATTATTGTAAGTATATGTTTTTTATGTTCAGTTTTATTACCCTGGCAGATGTATGTATGTATGCATACATGTTCAAAGATGTTTGAACAGTTATCAAAAGCATTTAGTTAATTAATTTATTTTTATATCAACTTCACCTATACCGGCCAACTTCATTATTCTGTTTATTTCTATTTATAATGAAAGTACATATATGTATATATACCAAATAAATACACCTATGCAGCATCTGCTAAAAGTTGTCAAATTACTGATTGATTTATTCGTCAAAGCGTGCCCTAATCTACCTTCTACCTACAGCAGTAGCAACTACAACTCCTACGCATGCAAATGTACATACCTCATACTCTCACTATATACGTACTCCTACTCATTTACAATTTAATAGCAACCATAAGTAACATATCTGCATGTCATAAGATCTCTAATACATTTGTGGCCAAATAAAATCATTATTCCATTACAGCTAATGACAACGCTAAATATTCAATGATGCATCAGGTTATAGCAGAGCAAGCAATTTTGCCAACCGAACGAATGCTTACCGCAAGCCATAACCAACTTCTTTCTTATCCTACTGCGCTTTGCTTGCCAACTGTAATTTTTATTGGCTGATATATATTGTATCAGAGGCAGTACTTGTGCATGGGCATATATGTAATACTTCTATATTGGCAGTAAGCTAACTTCTCAATGTGTAAGCATTCCGAAATCAAAGCGAGACAGTCTAGTACCGTTTTTGTCAATGTATTGTGTACTTGAGTGCCGTTTTTGTATATGTGTTGTGTACATGTTTATTTATAAACGTATGTGTTCCTTTTCTTTCTTAAGTGTTTATTGATATATATGTACTGTAGTGTTTTCGGACGGTACTAGGTCTTACTGCCAATATAGGAGTATTACATATATATGCATGGGCATTTTTTATCTGGATAAAAGGATTTTTAAGATGGCTATTTTTGCAGGATTTAATCACTTAAAAAATTTAGAAAATATACGTACATAATAAAAAATATTTTAATAGAAAACAGCTCAATTTTCGCTTTTATATTAAAATATCAATAATGTTGCCGCCATGAAGTTATCGTGCAAGTGAAAATGTAGCTGTCAAAGTACCAAATTGCTGGCAATATTTATCAAGATAAAAACGCTCTGATAATTATTGCTTGCCAAGAGCAATATGCGGTCTCTATTGGCAAGATAAAAACTTTTACCTGTGGAGACACCAAGTTACAGCTCACAGGCAACAATTTCAAATATGTTTACATATACATGCACTCATATGCACATACATATATGCAGGTAACATAACATATGAAGCTACTTGTGAGCTGTTAATATTTTAAACCTTTATCGCTGTACAGCTTCGATGCTGCTTCCCCCAGAGCAGCAATAAATCAAAGCATTCAATACGACTGCAAGTCAAAAAAAAAAAACATTTACTTGCACATACATAGGTATATATGTAAATA
The DNA here is from genome assembly GCF_013731165.1 of Rhagoletis pomonella. Classification (NCBI taxonomy): domain Eukaryota; kingdom Metazoa; phylum Arthropoda; class Insecta; order Diptera; family Tephritidae; genus Rhagoletis; species Rhagoletis pomonella. The sequence continues at coordinate 48,671,187 of NW_023458559.1, forward strand.
TGTACATATGTATGTTTTATCAAGGTAACTTTCGTAGCCTTCCCTAAATTCAAATTGTGGTCGCTATTTTCCGCAAATGTGAGTTCTGCAAACCTACTTGTACTGGGAAGGTGACGGTAAGTGTGTGAGCGGCTATTCGGCTGGTATCATTAGTGAGATTGATGAGCTCATGTTGCCTTGTAACTAGCTGCGCAATGCATAGCCAAGGGATGTATTTGTGGTAAGAGAATGACAGCAGAACAGGAAATGTTTCACTTAAATTGAGACAAAGTTCCCCATTGGGAATGTACGTAGGAGCACGGGAAGTACACTAAGAAAATTTGTGAACAGAAGAAGGAATTTTCAAACAAAGTTCTTATCCATACATATAATGAAATTGTAACAGGCCGATGTCTGTGCAGTATAGATATTAAAGAAAAATTGATACAAGGGTCTTTATTAGAACGACAGAAGCCAAATCAACAGTTTTTTTTTTTTAATTTTTGTCTGCCTGTATGTTTGTACACGCATCACTCGAAAACTACTAGCTGGAATTGATTGCAGTTTTCACCGATGTATTTCTAGAGGTCTAAGTTAAAATATAGAGAATAAATAAATTGGACCATTGCCACCTGTTTGAGAATTACAGTTTAAGTAAATTGATACGATAAAGTAAATATTGCAATATGGCTGCCAAAAGAAAGAGGTTTAAAATGGCTTACATCCGAAAATGTTTTTGTTGAAGGTTGCTACCTGTTTGAAAAATTATTAAATTATTAATTAAATCGATAAAATTAATGGCATAGGTATTACGAAACAGGTATCAAAGAGCACAAAAATAGTGTAAGTCACTGTAAACAATTTGATTTAAGCAAAACATTTAAAAACATGTTTACATATTATCGCTGTGACTAAGTGTGCAGATATGCTTGCTAATATTTTTTAGGTTCCAGGGGATCCTAGATTCAATTGCCGACAAGGGCAATAAAAACATTCGTTTTATTTTTCCGGACTATGAAAAAGCAAAAAAAGAAAAAAAACCGACCCCGCAACACCAAACAGCTCAATTTTATGTAGTGTTATTTCTTCCCATTCATGTAATATACGGTCTAAATATGAACCATATCAGACCATAAACACGGGGTTTCCAAATATCTCGACTCCTGCGCCACCTAGAGGATTAATTCACCTTGCACTGACATCGGGTTTGGAGCTAAATAAGTTTGAAGTGTTCAAGTCTTTGGCTAATCGGGGAGTTGGTTCAAAATTGATTACAAGAATTGATTACACACAAGCGAAACGTAATAAAAGTTTGTAACAACACGATATGATTATTTTTTTTTCTCAGTGTATTAGTACGAAACTGTATACTACCACACACAAACCCAATCACACTTCCTCTCAAATAGTTTTAATTTAATTTATTTATCTTTGCAGATTAAATGTTTGTTTTGCAACTTTTTGATTGATATTCTTGCACAATAAGAGATTGGGGATGAAACACCTAAATAAAAAGGATTTAAGATCTAAATATGCAGGTAAGTGCAGCATATGCTACGTACATATGTACAAAACGAAAAGTACAAAAAATACAATTTTATTAAACCATTTGAGAATAAAATGCGGTACAAATAATTTCTCTAAAAAACATTTGATATTTTATACATATTAGGAAATGAGCCTGGGAAAAATTTAATCTGCCAAGTTGTAATGCTTGAACTAAAGCTTTAAAAGTTAAGCTAACAACATTTCTCTTCACTTCAAGCTTTTCAAAATTTCGCATTAAACGGTACTAGAAAAGCAAGACTAATTGAATTTGCGGTGCAACACTTTTCAAATTGATTGCCAATAAAAACGAAAACCAAAACAAAAAACTGCAAAATAAGTAACACAAATCAAAAGTCACGCAAAGGTAAATGCAGGAGTGCCACCTACATATAAACACCAATAAGCAAATAACAAAAAAAAAACAAAATGATAAAACACGAAGAAAATCGTGAAAATAAAAGGTTTCCAGAAACAATGCAGCAGTGAAAATTGCTACAAACAATGTCATTGTTACAGCGCAAATTGTTAAATGAAAGACAGCTTGTTGCTGCCAATGTTAACGCTAGTTTCTGCTTTACACATAGAAATGGTTATAAATATATATATGTACTCATATGTACATATGTACATATGTGTGTGTGTTCTTGGCTCTAAAACAATGGCGAGCGAATAGCAATTTACAAGAATAAAACAGCACATACATACATACATATGTGTGTATGCATTTTTGTGTTCCTGTGCTATAAGAAATTCAATGGCGATTGCATTGTCGAAATCTACTACTGTTTCCACGAAAATTCGACTCAGCTGACACCAATTTAGTCCATTTATTGCATTACTAAAATTTTCAATTCGATTTTGTTGCTACCATGTTTTATCATGGTTGCTACTATTTATTGCCACAAACTCGGTTTTGTTGCATTTGAAAATAGAAATAAATCGAAATTAGTTTGGAAAATTGTATGCTTGCAAAGGGAGACCTGCTTTATTGTCTTATTTTTCTATGTAAAATGCTGTAATTTATTTTTATACGTTCGCACTCGAATAATAAATTTACCAATTGGCTACTCTTGCACAGATTAAAAGCCATCCCCAATTAATTAGAGTTTGCGGAAGTTTTTACTAAAAAATACTAAATTAATTTTAAGTTTTGTTTGGTGTTAAGCATCTTCGATTTCGGTGGCGTAAAATTTTAACAGCTTACGCTTGCTAATCATGCAAGTTGGCTCTCAAGCCAACCCAGCATTAGATGTGAACGCATGCATTAAATGAGGACGTTTATCCGTAAAGTATAGGTCAACGCCTGCTTATCTCTATATTTTTTTCAGGAGGATTTTAAATGACAACTAATAAATGTTTAATCGTAGCCTATGGATGCTAATATGTATGAGTATCTTTTCGAACACTAAATTAATAATAGATAATATCGATAAATGTGAAAATTTATAAAAATGTCGTTAAATTTATCGATAACAATATCGATGGTTATAAAGTATCGGTATGCATCATTATTTACATCAGTAAAAAAGTTGCAAAACGTGTACGTATGTACAAATATGAAAAGTAAATTATTTAAAATGTCGATAAGACATTTCCTTACAACGCGACTAGACATTTCCTTACAACTAACCTCCCTGGATTAACCCTTTCGGTACATCTTTTTAGATTCGGGCTTTAAAAATCCAGTTTTCTTATTAAATGATCCTTAATACATTATATAATAACATTCAATTTAACTTTTTTCCAAAATGCGATTCTAAAGTGATTTTTGGAATGATGCCATATGGCATCATTTGTCCTAACTGGTGTAAAAAATATGCAAAGATTTTTGAATATGGTATTTTATTTTATTCAAATCAAATTAAATAACACCACAAAAATTTAATAAAATAAGTTGGAACATGCACAGATCTAATAATTGATACCATATGGCATCACACACGTTTAAAAATATACCACGCGTTTATTAGCACTTTTTATACCCGAGCGCGCTTGTGCACAAGGGTATATTAATTTTGTTCACATAACGGTTGTTTGTAACAGCCAAAACGAATCGAGATAGATATAGACAAATGTATACATAAATGATCAGGATGAAAAAAAGAAATCGATTAAGCCATGTCTGTCTGTCCGTCCGTCTGTCCGTCTGTCCGTCCGTCCGTGTACACGATAACTCGAGCAAAAATTGAGATATCTCAACGAAATCCAGAAATACGAAAACTGCGATATTTTAGTAACTACTGAAGATAATGCACTCAAAATTGATATTTACAATAATTTTTAGACGAAAAATAAGAATCTTATACATTTTTGGAAAATGGGCGTAGCCACGCCCACTTATGGTTACATGTGTATATCTTGGTAACCGCTGCACCAATTTCTTCCAAACTTGGCACAGTTGTTGGCCTTCGCATAACATACCAAATGGCTGAAAAATTTTTAAAATCGCTCAATAACCACGCCTACTTCCCATATAACGGTAATTTTCAGAAATACGAAAACTGCGATATTTTAGTACCTACTGGAGATTATTCACTCAAAATTAATACTTACAATAATTTTTAGACGAAAAATAAGAATATTATAAATTTTTGGAAAATGGGCGTAGCCACGCCCACTTATGGTTACAAGTGTATATCTTGGTAACCGCTGCACCACTTTCTTCCAAACTTGGCACAGTTGTTGGCCTTGGTACAGCATAAAAAATCACCGAAACTTTTTAAAATCGGACAATAACCACGCCCGCATCCCATATAACGGTAATTTAGAGAAATACAAAATCTCCGATAAATCAGTAAATATTGAAGCTAATTTTTTCAAAATTGATGCTTGCAACTATTCTTTACCAAGAAATACGTTTATGGTAAAATTTTTGAAAATGGGCGTGGCACCGCCCACTTATGATCACATATATGTATATCGGTAACCGTTCTACCAATTTGTACCAAACTCGGTGCGGTTATTGTGCTTGCCACATATAAGCAAAACGTTGAAAATTATTGAAATCGGACTAAAATAACGGCCGCTTCTCATATAACGGTAAATTTCAGAAATGCTTGAAACTTCAATATTTCGAAATTGAAGGACGCTAATTTACTCAAAAATGATACACCCCGGCTTACCATCTAGCGGAAGGTTTCGGAAAGGTGAATAAACATATATTTAATACTTGCGCCGGGTATTTAATGTTCGGCTCCGCCCGAGCTTAGACTTTCTTACTTGTTTAAATTAAATTACAAGTTCGAGCAATATTTGACACTATTTTGGAGACTATAGCGTATTTATTTGTTTTTAATTTATTTGGTTATTTGGTAAAATATAGTATTTTAATGTAGACCTTTCTAAGCAGAAGAAAATCGATATTTTAGTAAAGTTTTAAAATTGAAATTCTTCATCTACTAAGGATAAAAATAACAATACCGTATTAAAATATAGTTTATAAAACTTCCCATTACAGCGTTGCATATAAAAATATAATTTCAGATAAGCTCAATTAAATCTGTGAGTATTCAAAAAAGCATGAAGCCATATGGCATCAAAATAGCGAAAGGGTTAAATTGTGTTATAGCCGTTAGGCTATTGACGAAGATAGCGGCTATTCCAGTGGAAACCATGCTACTATGATATGACTGATTGAGCTACAAAACCACCGGCTGTCGTTGGGTCCTTGCTCCTCCTTTCAAATCTTAGCTTAAATGATAATATGTACACTATTTACATATGTAATGATTGTATCATTATGTACGACTCCTATCCAGTGTTGGCAGTTTAGCCGTTTTCCGGGTAGATTTAGCCGGTTGCGATGGCAAATAGCTGGCAGCCGATTTGTCAGCCGTTGTGCAAAAAAATTAGCCTTTTCAGCCAGTTTTGCTATAGGCCGTATTTTCTAAAAATTTAAATAGTTTCCTTTTGTACAAATTTACGGACCCAAAATCTATTAGAAATGACAAGGCTAATATTTGGGAAAAGTTTAAAATTGCAGCTGATTACTTAAAAAAAAATTTTAAATCCAAATTTCATACTGTGTGCAAATATTATGAAAATTTTACAAATGTTCACGAAAACTTTTTAACTTTTTGCTCATCATCATTAAAAATTTTTAAATTGTAGTATAATAGTGCAAATTTAAAGCAACTAGCGTATGCCGTTAATTTTGCAATTTCTTTGTTGATGGTGTTTCGCATTTTTTTTTTTTTATATAAAAAATGGTAAAATATACTTTGTGTGGAAAAAAATGCCTAACACCGTCATACAATAAATCAAAAATCAATGATGGGTCATAGCTATGTACTTAAAATTTGCACTAGTATACTCTATTAAAATTTAATAGACTATAAAACTGCATACCATAATTTTTCTAAAGAATGCGGATTAAAGAGTTTCAAATTTCGAAGAATTTTCATGATTTTTGCACAAGGTTTGAAGTTTGGTAAATCAAAATGGTGTTTGGCAAAAAATCAGCTTTATTAATTTACCAGTACCTGTTTTTTTTTAGAATTAATTTAATTAATTTACTAGTCTTTCAACTTGTAAGTTATTTAAATAAAACATGTGAATTTTAGTTGAAACATTTTAGCCGCTTTTTTTGGCCAATTTAGCCTGTCGGCCCAAAAAGTTCTGGCAACACTGCTCCTATCTATCATTTGGGGGAAATCCTACTGATATTTTTGCATTGTAATCTATGCTGGGTTCCAACATCCAATGGTTGAAGGTAGGATTTTCCTGGCATGTGCTATTCAAGGCTCCGAGGCTATTGAAACTTTAGATTTTTCCAATAGCCTCCATGAAATTTTCAACATATTTTCGCTTCGCATTAGACTGGAGTCTCCCGAGTGGCAATCTCTATCATGACTGTGCTTTACATATCTTAAGGCACGTACGGTAACTAGTCCCAATATATAATTTTAAAAGCTGTAATTAACTAAATCCTTAACATCTCTTTTCCCCAGTTTCCTTTTTCAATTAAGGCATACTTAGAAATGTGCATGAGTTCGCATAGGCAAGAATTAACTTCAGTTAATATTCACTATTTACTCACTATTCATCTCGCAAATTATATGTGACTAATTAGTAAAACCTCTCCATTTCAGAAACAAGAAAAAAGACGCGAACTGCGTCTGAAAAGATTTTGGCGTACACCCAAAACAACATCATCCGAAGATTCGACTGGCTATGAAAGCCCCACGCGTACCACGAAACCCGGCAGCGATGCACAGCGCTTCAATCATCTGCATTATACCAGCTTAGCGCAAAGCGCACCGGGCGGGCATGAGAATGGCAGCACCTACAACAAACCGACATGTTCGCTACCGCTATTGCAAGTGTGGCCCAGTCAGGTAGGTGCAAATTTATTGCTCTCAAATTTATGAAAATAAAAATGGAAGAAATGAAGCTGCAATATATCTGCCAATTGGTTGTATGAAAGTAACATTGTGGTTGAATTTGACATATTCAAAGACGAGTTGAATAATGATATCACCCGGGCTGGAAAATCTAAGCAAAAGTTTCGCAAAGCTTATTTGGCATATATCTGGAGTTTGTTCATGTATTTGACACGTGCGCATACTTCGCATTTTCGGGGAATATGAAACGATAGATGAGACTTCAAGGATTTGATCGATGAAGCTGGAAAAGCTACGTAATTGCCAAACTAAAAAACTGCTTGAACTGAATCTGAACAGACTTGGCGTTCATTAAGGAAAATTTTGGTTGTTTGATAGTTGGCATTACAGAGCTTCAAATAAAAGGTTCGATGTTGAAAGAATATATAGAAATTGTGAAAAGTGTAAACCACGACTGAGAGTGAAGATCTATCCAATTACATCTAAGGATGAGTAAAGAAGTTGTTCCAATTATTCAATATATTTAAATGGCCTGAGAATGAGAGGGCCTATTTTTTTATTGATAACACAGCCACATAAATAATCGGGTTTCGGGGATCAGACTATGTATCTGTTTCTTATGTATTTTGATGCGTTTTGATCCATCACTTCTGATTTTTTTTCTAACCGCAAAATGTGACAGGACAGATTGGTGTTCAGCGTATCAAAATACATAGGGAATCCCCGAACCTCGACACATTTTTTTTGTGGTTGTGTAATTGAAAAAATCATGTAATTTTATACTTTAATACCGATATTATTGAGTAAAAATAATATCGACCCCTAACCGCCAAAGTAACGTGATATTTTTTTTTTAATTTTCTTTTTGATGCAGAAATATTCTTAGAGCATCAAGATGCATTTCTGCATTAAAAATAAAATTTTGATAAAAATTTCACTTACGTTATGTTGGCGGTTATGGCTCGATACTGTAAGATAGAAATAAAATTTCATTATTATGAGCATATTTTGTTTGTTTATCGAGCTTTCTAAAGTGCTTAAACTAATTTTTGTACACATATTTGCCAGCCCTGGAGATCACTATTCAACCAATTTTCAAATTTAGACTTTATCCGATATAAGGCTAGCTATTTCTAGTATACATATTTTGGGTCCATGCATAGGAATCTGATCTTAGAATAGCTCTGTCGTATCAGGTTTTTTAAATATCCTAACCTAAAAAATCGACAAATCGGGTTTTGGCCTATTTTCGATGTTACGTAGCATAACGGCGTTTTGGTTAATCAAAAAAATATACATGATATTTTAAAGGTTTGCTCAAATATCTCTTTTCACCGAGAAATTTGAATTTAAGCAGTTTCTTCATAGTTTGAAAATTTCAAAATAAAATTTCTCTATTTGCGAAATCCATCTCAAATCAGGCAGGCTGACAACTTCACATCATAGATTTGCTTGCCGATGAAATATGTATGTTATTCTACAAGGAAAATGAAAGGATACGTATTTTTTATTTTCTTGAAAAAAACTATTTTTAATAAAGATATGCGCAAATCAATTTCGAATGATAAAAATTAAAAAAAACGATAAGAAAAAATTTTGTTTTGCCTGCCATTTTTTCTAATTAAAAAAAAAAAAAAATGTTGTTTTCCTGATTCTTATAGGTGGCCCAGCTTACCTTGAAAATTCGTTTGAAATTTGCAAAAACTTTTAAAATTAAGAAAAGGGGGGCCAATTTTGTAAAAAGAAAAAATGTTAACTTGCTCGAAAAAGCTAAATTTTTTCTTCAACATTTTACAACAAATTTTTACCAGTATAAGGAAGAATCCGTAAAAGTTTGAAGCTGGCTATTAAACCATTTTTGAGGTCACGAGATTTTTTTTCCAAAATAAAAGAATATATGTTTATTTTTTTTTTGAAATTTGTTAGGCTTTTGGGATCTAACCGTTGTGTAAATAAAAAGACTTTATTTAACTTTTTCCCGACGTTTCGCTAAGAAATTTAGCATCTTCAGGGGATTTTTTCGTTTATTTACCTGCGCAGCAATAAATATAAAACATTAACAAAACAAAAAAAAACTAATAAACGTATGAATAAACAAAAAAAAATAAATAGTAAAGTTTAACACAAAAGAGCTGTTAACTTACATTGCATTTAAAATTAAACTTTGAGACGTAAAACTAAAAATCGTTACCAACGCTTGTGGTAGCTTTGTCTGAACTGAGTATTACTAATATTTATAAACAGGGAACGGATTAGGACCTAAAAACCTATAAAAAAGGCAAAATAAAATAACGAAATAGGCTGGAAAAGGCAAAACAAAATATCGAAAAAGGCAGGAAAAGGCACTAGGTATTGCAAAAAAAGCAAAATAAGGCACGAAAAAAAGACAGAAAATACGAAGAACAATCAAAAAATACATTTATTTTAAAAATGTTTATATTACAAGTAAAAAGAGAAAAACTATGAACTAGTTTCACTGTATGAAAAATTTGTACTTTGAATCTTTGACTATTTTATCCTTTCGAGTTTCTAATTCATAAAACTTTAATCTGTATAGTTGTAGTAACATTGAACCACAAGATGCATTTTGAAGTTTTCTGGCAGCATTTTCATTCGATTTTCGCGAAGAAAAGCCTTGAATGTACTAAATGTGCGCTCGACGTAAGTTGATACAAGTAGAGCCCAATTTAAATATGGAACGTTTGAAACGCTCATATTATCAGGAATAAGGGCGTTTTCCTCGCCCTTTACAATTTTATCCACACCCCTTATTGTCTCCAAGCCTTCGTTAGCTGAGAAAACGGCTATGAATTTTTCCAACACCAATTTGGCAAGAGGTCCCTGCGCTTCTATAAGCCGCATGGACATGTGTATATTTTTTAATCTTAAAAAAAAAAAAAATTGTAAATGCTATAATCACTTTTTTAAAGGTAGAAAAGGCAAAAAAGGCAAATATCTTAAAAAAGGCAAAAAAAAGGCAAATATCTTAAAAAAGGCAAAAAAAGTCAACATCAAATGTGTATGTATGGAATCAGGGAAAGCTAAATCGTGGACATTCTTAATCGAATATACTCTATCTCTTTAGCAGAAAAAAAGGCAATTTCCATAAAATCCGTTCCCTGTTTATTAATATAATAAATAAACTGAAGACGGTTACCGCGGTGTAACCGAAATATATTGGGGAAAAATTAAAAAAAAGGGTGTTTTTAATTAAAATTCCATAAAAAATTTTACTCGAGCCGGCAAAACCAACAAATTAAGAAAAAATTTATAATAATTGATTTTTTTCGTTTTGAAAAAAAAAAATCTCCTGACCTCAAAAGTTGTTTAGCCCGCTACAAACTTATATCAATTCTTCCTCATACTGGCAAAAAATTTTGTAAAATTTTGAAGGAAAAAATATGGCTTTTTCGTGAAAATCAACTTTTTTTCTTTTTACAAAATTGGCCGCCATTTTGTTAATTTTAAAAGTTTTTGCAAATATCAAACGAATTTTTAATGTAAGCTAGGCCACCTATAAGAATCAGGAAAAGAAAGTTATTTTTTATTAATAAAAAAATGGCAGGCAAAAAAATTTGTATCTTTTTTTTTTGTCTTTTATCATTCAAAATTGATATGTGCATATCTTTATTAAAAATATTTTTTTACAAACAAAGAAAGAATACGTATCTTTTAATTTTCCTTGTAGAATAACATATTTCATCGGCAAGCAAATCTATGATGTTAGAAAATTTTATAGTTCATTTAGCAGCTGGCAATTGGCAAAATTTTAATTTGACATAAAATTCGCGACAAGCGTATTTGAGAATCTAATATGTGACATTTTAACAAAGTAGTCCATTTGACAGCTGTCAACTGTCAACGTTTTAATTTGACATAAAATTCGTGACTAGCACGTCGAAAAACTGTTAAGTAGCTTTTCAAAAAGAGCATATTCGGATTTAGCAAGGCAAAAATACTACGAGTATGATCTTACAGTTTTATTGAAATCGTAACATCCCTCGAATAAAACATGGCCTCCTCGTCTACTTGCGGCATGTGAAAGAACAAGAGATATTCTAAAAAAATGCTTTGTATAGTTTTTAGAGAAACAAAACCATGGCGTGCTAACCAAGTAACCCCGAAAATAGACTAAAATCGGCCAGCCTTATCTAATATGCAATTTTCATGTCGAAATAAGTAGTATGTATGTATGTAGCGTTAGGCTCATAACACACAACACATTCACATGTTGTAGCCTACATAAATATGTATGTAGATACATATATACATGCATACGAGTATGTAGTGTACTTCTGTAATCATTGCTAACTGTCCTTGTTTGATTTTAATTATTTTGGCTTACATTTATTATATGAAAAACCTATGTACTTTCTGTTGTTTTCTTGGTTTGGCGTTGGTTATTGTGATTCGTTGTGATGTATTGTGGTGAATAAAAAACTGTAGCCACTTTTGCGACAGGAGGGCTTCGTGCAGTTGCGACGTAACAGCGGCCCTGAAGGCCAACGGGTAGGCGTGTCAATTTAAAAATAAATACATAATTTCTTTCTCTAAAAATTTAAAGTTGCCTATAAAACTAAATTTATACATACATAAGTATACGTAATGTATATTTGTACGATGCATGTTTTTGTAATACTTTTTGGATCCCTTTTTCTCCTAACAAATGCAAATGAGGTTAATAAACCTTAACAAATTTTTTGCAAACTAAAATTTTTTTTCAAATTTTTTAAATGTTTCCATGGTGCTTTTTTATTTAATTTTTCGATAGAACTAATTTATTATACCATTTCCCAAAATGTATGCAACTAAACAAAAATACCGTTATGGTTATAAAAATACTTAAATACGAAATGCTACGCTTTCTGCTATTAACCCTGTTCAACCAAGTCCTTATGGTTCATTATTTTTGTACAAATAATAATTAAATGAAATTTTTTCAAATTTAAACTTGAAAACTTTGATTTTTGTAGCTGTTTTGGAAAATTTATTTCAACTTATTTAAAATGCACTAAATCGCTAATTTCTAACACATTATACTAACCACGACAAACGCTAGTACACAGACAAAACCTCGATATACCGATCTTCAGTGCAACAATTCTCTAAAATAATTTCGTTTTTCTATAGTAAACCAAAAAAAAATATTATTTCGTTATTAAGATACTTTTTTCAAAATTTTAGATATCTTCGCAGGAGTAAGTCGCTCAGACAAACTCGCAAGCTGTAAATAACTATGAAATTAAAACGAATTTATGTATATTGTTGTATCGAGGTTTTACTGCACCTGTACGAAAGATATCTGCAGCAACAACAGTACTATACCACTTATTACTAACATTTAGCAGTTTTTCGTATATTTATTACCATTAACTTGTCTAAATCACCTTCACATTTGGTCATTCGGTTTCCACTGTCGGCCTTTTTTTACTCAGCGCACACCCAGCCACCCCTTTAACTGAATATTTAAATGTGACAACTCTATATTACCAGCACAGAAATTCCCTAACCAATTTTTTCCCTCTCTATCTCTCCCCTTCGCTCTCAACTAGGACTCACCGCGCGGCGAGGCGGACGGCCAGTCCTTCATTTTCCCTGTCATTGCCGAGACGAGTACGAGCAGCAGCAGCGGCGCTGGCAGCAGCAGTACGACTGGGGACAGCGCCGGCGCGAGCAGTTCCACAACCACTACCACCACCAGTAGCGGCACATCTGGCGTTTGCAACAATCACAACAACAGTACTAATTTAAGTCACAACAACAATAGCAGTGGCAATGGCAATCATTTAACGCTCAGCAACAGCAGCACCAGCAACATAGGCGGACGGCGTCGCAGCTCGCTTTACTGTGATACTTTGCATGCCGGCGACTCAGGCATCGATTCGGTGCAAGCGTCGCCCTCGCCCAACGCACTGCCGCCGCCACCACCAGGTTGTTCGCTGCTCAGCGGCGACGGCTGCCTAGGTTTAGGCAGCAACTCCTGCAATGTTTCGCCCGCCACTACCCCTACGCAAGGTTCACCCAATCTCTCGCTGGGTGGCGCACGCGCTGGTGCACGCGCCAGCATCAGCGTTGGCGCGGCGAACTATCGACGCAAGTCAAGCGCACTACTACATCCCGATCATGCGCGTTTATTTGCGTTGCGCATGAAACATGCCGCCGCTCTGGAACGCGCACAAACCTCACCCGATCAAACATCCATCGAAGATGCTACAGAGTTCCACGATAATGGGCTGGCGACAAATTTGCGTCTTTGCTCTGCGTCCTCGTCGACGACGTCGTCGCTGACCTCTGTCGCAGCGGTTAGCTTAGGCGGCGGAGCGGTGGGAGCAATCAGTGGCGGAGCCGCTGGCTCCTCCTCATCCTCCGCCGCTGCTGTGGCAGCATGTCTGGCTGCCGGCGCTGGTACGGGTTCACAGCAGCGCGTCTCCGACCCATGGCTGCAGCCGCAATCGGATCGTGAGCGTGATTCGCGCTACGAACGGCGCCGTTCCTCCACAATGACGGCGCGTTACTCACTCTTCGATGCGCTGGATCTCGAATATGTGTTGTTGCGTGCAGCGGCGCGTGGTTCAGTGGGACCCTATTCGCTGAGTGAATCTATACATAAACTGACATTTACTCAATCGCTTGCGTTTCCGGCACTCGCGCGCGGTCTTGCCACAAAACGAAGACGCTCGCATACGCGTACAAGTTCGCGGCCATTAAATCCAAACGAGTCGGGCTTGAATACGTGTGCGAAAGTTGTGACAGCAGTCATATTGGTGGGCATTTCGTTTATGGTGTTTCTGATTGTGTACAAATTTGTGCGGACGTGAGGTTTACTCCTGGCCCCGACAGACTTTCCCGTCACATATCAACAAACGAACGGGAATGTGAATATGTACGCATTCTCTACGGGAAATACTAGTGCCAGTAGAACGCTGTCGGGGTTCAGGAGAGTATTGGGTCTGAAAGACCGGGATTGAAAGCACATGAGTGAAGAATCAACGCGGGTGTAAGAAAGCAAATGATAAGCTCGCAATAATTTTAGAAAACTATAGGAATAAAAATTGTGATAAAAAAGTGTGCAATGCTGTAAAAAACAAACCGACACAATACTGCTTCAATGCATAGTAATGCTGGAATCACGCCATTTATGTTAAGAAATGGAGCTGATAGCAAAAAGAGTTTCAATTAAAACATTTTGTAATTAAGAAAAAAATCACTAACACAAAATGCCTTTTAAAATAGTATCTGCTACCTTTTTAATACTAATAGCATTTTCAATACCTTTTTACCTACCTTTTTACATATGTATGTAGACTACTCTATGCTCAGAGCTTCTATTAGATAGATCATTAAATGTAACTCTATTTTACTGGCTAATTGGATATTTTTATATTGGCATTTAGTTAATTACCTTTAGAAAATGGAGCGCTCACGCACAAAAATGTCATTTAAGTGGCCATGTTTTAGTTGTAAAAGAGGTTTGATATGAAGAATGAGGGAAGATTGATTGACTGAAATAAAGGATGTGCTGAGATATTCAGTCTAAGGCCAGTATCTCCCTTACGCGCACTATCGACTATCGCTCTATTCAGAGTTTCTAGTGGCTTAACTGGTCCAATGTCTGGACACATTAAAATTCCCGGAAACTTTAATTTCGTCGATGTCAACTTGAATCACTATTTACCTAGATTTCCTCAGCACTTTCTTCACTCACATGCCCTGATGGAAGGAAAGAAGGCCCAACAGACACGGACGGTTCGAAGCTTAACTGTAGGTTCAATGAAGGTGCCGCCTTTTGAGAAACGTCTATCAATCTCAAATTGAGCCTAACAGACTGTTGTTGGGTATTCCATATAGTGATGCTTGCGATTAGTCAAGTAGTAAATATACTGATCAGGTGTGTAACGCCTAAACATAAAGTAAGTCGAAATTTATGCTCGGATCTCTTTCTAACCAGGCTTATATTAGTAATAGTAATGTTCAGGAAAATGCTTAGCTAATTATCTAGCTAATAAGGTTCTCTCGAGGTGGTTTCTATGAACATAAAGAGGATGTAGTTTGGAATACCTACAAACTTATATTTGACAAATGTGTCACATATTATCTCAGCGATCGATTTTTAAAACTAGGACAGCATTCGGCCCATGGCGAATCTGGGACGGTCAAATGAACTTCCCAGAGATCCATAACCTAGCTTCTGTTTAAAGTTTGTCAGGACACTGTTCGAATGGATTAGATGAGGATATGCTCAGCGGTTTGGAGGATAATGAGGTGAGGCACCTTTTTTCTAAATCTGTCCAGCTATCCATACACTGCATGCATAAACCTAGTGGCTTGTCAATGATTCCACATTTCTTCATTTTCAGTTTTCCATACCTTGCTTTACCTTTTGTGTTCGATAGCAATGTGAACCAATACGATCTGCAGCCCCTCAATTACTTTCAGCGGTCACTGAGAAAAAATATTCCTCAATTATGCTGAATTATAATGCCGAAATAGCAAAAGCTTTAACTGGTTAAAAGCTAAGAAAGGCATGGTCAGAATACCCTTGCACTCGTAATGCATTTCGCCCAGAAATAGTTTCCAAGTAGACCGAGGTCAATGTTTTTTTTTTTGTTTTTATCTCTATGTGGATACATTAACTCAACCAAGCTAACCCTTTTCATAATATTAATATCCTTCAAATAAGCAGTCTAAATTGCACGTTTAGCTAGAAGTAGCTGCATTGGTTCGGCACCGATAGTTAAGATTAGGGTGGTGGGCTGAAGTAACCTACAGATCTAAGCAGCCTATGAACGTATATATATTTTCACGAGCAGTTTTTCCTAGCAGAAATATGCCAAAAGATTTGCCATTGCTTGGGCGACTGCTTTTAGAAAACAGTTCTTCTATAAATTCATATAAAAATATATGAATATAATGAAAGATTTGTAGGGTTAAATATTTTATCGCCCAGGCATAACTCTATTTCTCAATCGCCTCAAAGCGCCATACTTATTATCTCAATCACTACTGCTCGGGATCCAGGCAGTATCTTCTCGCAAACTCTGGCTGGAGAATAATTTTATCATACGAGCAAGTACAAGATAGTCGGCAGGACAGCAACGCATATTTGGCCTAGGTGGGATAACCGTAGATATATCCCTCTAGCATTGCCTGATGGGAACCCACGCTAGTAGGATGGGTATACAGTCAAACGACTACTTACTGCCGTGATGAGGAGGCATTCGAAAGCAAAGCCACTGGTTGGCGCTCGTTTGTCCACTATTCTTTTGAATGTTTGGCTGAACTGGATATCAACGAGTTTGTGTGTTTCATTAGGGCTACAAATTGGTTTTACTTCTAAGGTATAAGAAGGGTAAGGAGTCAAGAGTTAGGCACCACAATGGGCCCACAGTGTCCTAAGTGTGACCTTTTCCTTAAAACCACGAAAGGTTCACCGACACACAGTGTGTGAAATGACCTCTTTTCGAGAACGGCTAGCGAAATAAGTTTAATTGCTTTTGAAACGAAAAATTCAGGAAAAAAAATTTTAAAATTAAAAAAAAAAACGTGCTAAATTTAAAAAAAATACGCATATAAAAGAGCACCAACCCAACTCGTTTTAAATTTGAGTATGCTTTTTCGATATACGAAATTATAATTAAGAAGAAAAAAAAAAATTATTTCATGTTCCCTCCCATCTGATGGTAATTGAACCCGGACCCTCTTGGCCGCAACCAATTGTATCAAGCGTCTTTGCACACTCAGCTACAGCCATACATATAAATGTGTTTTAAAATGTTGAGTTTGAATCAACATTAGAGCGCGCGATTAGTGCGTACCATGTATGTGTGTATGTGTTGTCACCGCTGTGTAAGCTTTGTATTCATTTGTATATGAAAAGCATCCGATACGTGCAAAACGCCATCCGTGCAGTGAAAAATACTTCATTTTAATACAGGCGTATTTGAATTGAATATACGTAGTGTATGTATAATGGAAAAATCCATTTCGTTAACACTTTTCACTAGATTTAAATACGAGCATTTTTAAATGGTAATCAAATAAAATTTTTTTTATTCTTACAACGCGTTTTTTTTTCTCAGTGCATCAATGGATAAAAAAAAAGTTTTCTTTATCTTTAGACTAGAGGGTACAAAATGTTTTTTTTTATATTTTGACCTGAAAACGGCAGATAATGATATTTAAAAAAAATGTTTTATACATATAAGTATATTTGCATGTGTGTACATATATGATTTGCTATATTTGCGTCAAGGAATCCATTTTCGTGGTCACAATAACCGAAAAAATTTTAATTTTTTTAGTTCTTTACATGCAAAGTTTCGGTAAAAAAAAATATTTTTCTTTTCATCTAATCGAATAAAAAATTACTATGACCTTTAAGGTGACCTTGTAATGCAAAATTTTCAAGTTTTCAATAATTTTTTTAATCAGAAAACAGCATGCAATAAAGTTATAAAAAGGGGGAAAAAATGTACACCATTTTTTGTTGTGGGTAATTTTAAAGGTAAAGGCAATTTTTTAACCAGGAAAATTTTTTTCCTGAACTCCTCATCTCAAAATCTTTAAAATACAGTTAAATTTATTTCCGTAGCCGTTCTCGTTCTCTAAATGTAAGATGTTGCCACAAGAAAGTTAAATTTCCACACTGTGTGACATCCTCTAACATATCGGTTAGTCTTCTTTTTAAAGCAAAATTTCACTTCAAATTTCTTAGTTTTTTATATGTCATAAGTAATATTTTCTTTTTGCTTCCCTAAAAAATTTTATTACTATCAAAGTGCCTACTTATCTAACAATCTTAACTTAAGCTTCGAATTTAATCAGACAAAAAGTATTGAAAATATATCTTAAACTAAAACAAGCTGCTTCAACTTTGAAACATTTTTAATTTAACTAAATAATTAAACGCTAACTAGCTACGTATATGTAAAAATGCAAAAAAAATGATGCTTATAAAAATATTTGTACTTAAATATGTAAAGTTTTTTTTGTACACTTATAATAAAAAATTCGAAATAAAACAATAGTAATAAGAACTATGTGGTTTTAAGCGAGTATACATATAATGATATTTTGAGATTAATTTAGTATAATATTGAAATTAATAAAAAGTTATACGTACGTACTTATAATAAAGATGAAATGAGCTATTTGCAATTCAATAAAGTTTTATAAACGAAAACAGGTATATGCATGTACTAATGTAATTTTTTTTTACCAAAATATTCGCTTTTAGTATACATATTATGCGTATTATCTTAGATATTAACCCCAATTTTCATAAGCAATTATAACTTATAAAACATACATACAGTTGGGCGATTATCTTACATTTAAATAATGGGAAACTCAAAATTCGAAATATATTTTCTAAAATCATAAAATCTTTAATTGGTATTATATGTATATCTTTGTCGAAAAATTTTTTACAAATATTTGGGTTTGAACAAAATATATACATATGTATACATGTGCGACAAGGCAAAAATCGCTGAAACTATCAACCGTCAACAGTGACCACTAAATTGTTTCCATTGCCGTATACACGAACCTTAAGCACTGAACACAAATATCAATAATACAAAAAAGTGACAAGTAAAATGTAATCAACGCAAGCTGTGGCAGTGACAAGGAAATTATTAAATTAATTAGAGATACATACATACGTACATAAATATGTTGATATCCAATAATAAAGGAGTTGAGAAAAAATTTGGCAAAATAAACATTTGATAGGAAAAAGTGTGTTTCATGAATACATAAAATGTTAGATCTGCATTCGTGTAGATGGCTTCCTTTTTAGCAGAAGAAATCGTATTAACATTTACTTATTTATGTAAATCAATTGGATAATTTGACAAGGCAGAACAAAAATACATATCGATCCTCTGCAATAACGACACAATTACGAATTCAAAAAACTAAAACCCTTACTACTGTTAAGTGGCTCTTGTCTCTAATCCTTGTCTAATTCAAGTCTAATCCTTAATAAAGTAGGTAGTAAGAATAACTAAAGGATTAGAGACATGAGACACATAATAGTAGTAAGGGTTTTTATTTGTTTAATTTTTAATTATGTATCTACAATACAATTGATCGTACCTTACAAAACAAAGCAAAAAAAATTGTTTTTGCCAGGCGATTTGGAAAAAATATGTTTTTGGCCGAGCTTAGAAGTCGTCTTTTTAAGTTTTTTATAAAACTGGTTCTATTGGAATAATCGAAATACTTTCTTAGCAAAAGTGTTGTTTTGGTGGGCATTAATGTACTGGCATTAGGATAAGAACTGATATCTGGTGGTAAATACTAGAACGGAGTGTTTGAACTTTGGCACGAAAAAATGTTCTCCTCAAATTATCATACTTTAAGACTCCACCGTAAATGCTGAAGATATGGCGAACAATGTAAAATACGACCCCTATGTTCGGCCAAAAAAAATCGAAATCGAAAGGGACATAACAGTTATAAGTTATATCGCAAAAGCGTTGCTCCATGAGAGTTATTAGATGAGAAATATTTTTTATTTCGCCAATAAGAGTTACAACCCAACGTTAACTTTTTAAGTTGCCTGATAACTGTTATGGAGGAGAAATATTTTTTCCGTTGCCAATAAGAGTTTTTTCCCAACATTTATTTTTACTTTGTCTGATAAGAGTTGTTTCACTCTTCCAATTTTATTTTCATCAACTTTATCACACAACGTAAAAATAACTGTTATCAACCAACATAAAAAATAAACGTTGAGCAATAACTGTTATCAAACAACATAAAAAATAAAATTAGGGTTATAACTCTTATCGGCGAAATAAAATATATTTCTTATCTAATAACTGTTGTGAAACAACGATTTCGTTGAATTTCAGAATTCGGGCAACGTTTTCAATTTGTAAATTCGAGATAACAGTTATTTTTGGTCCCTGAAAGTATGTTATCCGATTCATAGTTAGGCAACATTGCTGGCTGAAATACTAAAATATTTTTTTTAATTGCCTTTATAAAAAAAGTATCCAATTCCGCTTGGGTGCATGAATACAAAATTAGTACATAAAAATCTTATTCATTAAAGTCACAGTGCTAAGAAAATTTGAAATTAGTATCGCTGAAATATTTATAAAACGAAATTTAAAAAAAAATGTATATTGCATCGAAAGCACATTATGTGAATGTATACTAGGAAGCACAAAAGTATCGTTCTAGCGAAAGTTGTATTCTTAACATAAATTTTTACTTGCTTTATACATACAGTGACATCTCGACAAAACGAACTTTGCGAAAGCGAAAAACTCATTTAGGGCATTCACAAGACGTTTTAAGCGTCGTATAGTCTTATAGTTGTAAAATTTTTCAATATAAAATAACGATTAACGGTTTCTTTAACTTATGCTAATTTTTTCCAAAATTTTGCATGTTTCGTCGCATCAAGGTTTTGATATTCTATAAATATAACGAAACTATAGATATAATTAAGCATTTTTCCAACACCTTCAACCTTATTATATCGATGTTTCACTGTATATGGGGTCTGGTTCAAATTCATATAATAAAAAGGCTACAAACAAAGTAAAGTCAAGAAGAAAGAAGAAAAATTATCTGTAAATCGATTTAGTGGGTGTAATACTTTGTACGATGTCTTATAGCTACATATTGAATCAGTTTCACGTTTGTAAGCAGTGCCAAAAAGTATGCAACATTCTATGGCGAAAAATGTTTGCTTTACAGTTCTATTATGCGCTGGTAATAAAAATGTAACCGATAAATAAAGGTACTGTCAACTTTTAAACCCCTTTGGCATTCTGTGTACTCTTGTAACCGGTAAATTTTGTTACCATCTCATAAGCTGGTAACAAAATATTGTCCCGTGAAATATGCAATGCCAGAATTTCAACAGTTCTTCATAGCTGAATTGCTGAATATTTTAACTGCAATACCAACGTACCTAGAATCGCGGAGACAAGAAGTGGTAAAATTTTTTGATAATAGAATTTTCCGGTTACAAAATCTTCAGTAACATGCAGAATAGGCCTGTTGGGGAAAATTTGATAGGCAAAATGCGAAAAATCGACTACGTTTTCTGCCCAGTTTTTAGAGATTTCATTGTGCCGGAAACCTGGGGTTGTGCAGAATGTAACCGCGTTCGATTGCTACCTTCGGAGAGGTGCTATTACACTCTATTTAGTTACGTAACCACAGTTTGGATGTCAAAGTAAATTGTGAGGAACTGAGTAGAGATTGGGGCACTAGTAAGCTAGAAAATAACATCCTTTGTGGTTCTTATTTCAATCTAGAAGCAGACGCTCATTTCAGGGTTCTAAATACTGGGGTCCATTTTAAAAGTCCGTCTAAAACCCCAACAAAAAAAATCGTATTGGATTTAAATTTTTCCTACTAAGGTTGGGGCAATTTCCTGCTTTCGGCGCATTGAAAATAATTTTTTCGGTGGAATTCGTCGTGTGAATGAACATAAGCGTTACACTTAGCTCGCCTTTCAAATAAAAGCAATACCTATACAAATTTTTGGTATTGGTCGATTTTTCTGAAAATCTATTTCTTTGTTGATCTAGCTTCAAAAAACATCGTATGAATATGTCGGTTAATACGCTGAATGACGGCAGATAAGAAATAGAAAAGCAAAATACTAAGTTCAAATAAAAGCGAGCACACATCTCGGACATATTTTCAAGGTAAAAGAAGATAAGATAAACTTGTTTGTGGAATGAAGACAGTCACTAAATATGCAAATAATTTGTAAAGAAACATGTTTATTGAATATAAAAACATCCCAGGACTTGAATTCATTATTTTAAAAGAAAGGAGTAAATTCACTCCTATTGGCGTAAACTCCGAACTCTGCTCGGTGTTTTTATGAGCGCAATTCACTGCCAACCTTGTTTTCTAGAGTCGCAACCATACCGTGATCCCATAGAAAAGAATCGGTCGGACAACCGGCGTGTACATCCAGTGTATAAATAGTATGTAAGTTACCGTCTCCTGTCCAACTTCCTGTCAAGAACTATACCGACCTATTTAACAATTTAGAGAGGTTTTCTGAAAATACGGTATCTTATATTTCACCGTTATATTTCAAAGCTGGCTTAGCGTTTGGAGATGCCTGCCCGTTGTTGTGAGTGCAATGTCGTCAGCATAAGTTAAGGCGTAATAGGTGGTACTGTGCAGTCTCGGGACAATTGAAATTACCGTAAAGTTCTTGAGTAGGGGCCAGAGAGCTCCTCCATCGCTGTGGAGATGGCTCTTTTCTCAAGTAACTAGAAGTCTTGTAAGTTTCACCAGAGACCGTTGCAGCCCAATTTAAAAAAGTGACCTAACGACGACATGGTGTAGTTATTTTGAAACGAATTTCCGTCATTTGTGGTCAAAACATATACAAATTTGCTTTATGTCGCGAAAGAAGTGGTTCGCTCAGTTTGGATATTTTTCACTTAAAGCTATTTTTTATACACCTTTTCTTGACGTTTGACAACTTTTCATTAGACATGTACTATGTAGATGTTTTTCAAATATTCTTATACGCCAGAACGATATTTAGTTTGACGCTCCCTTACGCGTATCATAGAATTTATCGAGCCTTAACCGCCACAAAAAGGTAAGCGAAATTTTTTTTCAAAAATTTCTTTTTGATGTTTTTGGATCATCTAGATGCATTTCTGCAAAAAAAAAAATAAATAATGAATAAAAATATCGCTTCAGTGTTTTTGGCGGTTAGGGCTCGATATTGTGAATAATATAAGAAACTAAAACTAAATTAAGTAAACGAAAAAGGCGATACATTACATGCTGAAAAGTCAAGCATGAAAACAAACAGCATAGTAATGGATTTTCAATTAGGAATATATGTATACATGCAGAAGTACAATTGTAAGCACAAGGAAGCATAAAAATTATACTATAACTAAAATCAATTTAGCTATAATTATAGTTAGCCAATAGATATTAGACATGCGCAAGTAATGAATACAATCAGCATTAAATATAAATCCTTAAGCAAACTATACTTATAAATATACATACATACATATGTAGATATGATGTATTCAAACAAAATTTTAGTGGCTGGCTAAATTTACTGAATTTTTGCTGCAAATATAAAAAAAAATCAAGTCAGCATAAGTCTAGGTGAAACTATAGCAAAACATGTTATCATTTGTATACAAACACATGTCTAATAAATGAACATAAAAAAATATTATCAAATTATGTATATGTTTACTTTCATTAAATTCTATATGTTAATTAAATCAGCAAAAAAGAAACGAAAATATCTTGAAAATTAACCCAAAGTATCGAAAACAAAGGACATATGAAAACATACTTAATAAAGAAAGAAAACTTGATACAAAAATTACAAAATATATTTGCAGTTTTTCTAAGTACTGCAGAGTTAGCGATTTATGGATGCAAAGTTCGAGAAAGAAACAGTTATCTTGGTGGGCGAAGAATCTATTATCTACATGAATGCACCGAGCTTGAACACCAACTTGAAAGTAGAATAAATTGGTTTGGCACATAATTTGTTTCAAGGGGAAAATAATCGTAAAGGTCTATTCATACGCTGCTGCAGTGAAAAGTGAGTTACACGACTTGGTGCATTTATCTTCTGGTACTCTCTGCCGAAATGTAGAAAAATTAATTTTTCTATATCGACCCTTAACCGCCAAAATGATATAAGCGACATTTTTTTCGAAATTTTATTTTTGACTAGCCGGCCACGGATGCGCGGGGCTTTGCCATAAATAATAATAAAGGCAAAAATGAAGACCAAGGTAACTTTAAACACTTTACTTATATATATAAGGGCAAAGATGAGGGGAAATGTGTAAATGAAGAAAATGATAAATATAAAAGTAAAAACAAAGATAAGGATGAGGATACCGATGAAAGTAAAGGTGAAGATAGGGGAAGAAAGAATAAAATAAAGGCAATTAAAGAGGAAAGGATATACAGAGAGAACAGAATACCTTAACAATCCAAAAAAAAATCATAGTAACGACAGTGTTTGAACGCCCTGACCTGGGATCATCTTCCAGCGACACCGTGTTTTGCCTGAATTCTCGGCTCCAACTTTTGATGGTGGCAAATAAAGGTCCAAACTCTCCATACTCTATATATATCCCATCAAATATTTTCATCACCATTTTATTCTCCTTTGTGAGGAGTTTTATGAGAGTTCTGTTCCAATTTCGTACAATGCTCGGATAATTCACATATGGCGATGTTACGGCTCAATTATTGAAAACCTAATGAAGTTAATGACATGAAATTCGTTATTTTTACTATAAAGGATATTGGAGATTAGTGACAGGCGGACTAGACATTAACTATTCTTAGGGCCAGTTTTTCAGTGCCAGTTTAAACTTAAAACACGTAAACTGCGTTTATATTGAACAGCTGGGTAATGTTTAATTGACTAATCTTAGTTTAAATGTGACGGCACGAGCGTTCAAACTAGGTTTACATATTAGTACATAGATTATCCTCATTTTCGAGCCGAACTCCCTAATCTGTAATTAGAAAAAAGAGATTAGCCATCAAAAATTCGTCACTGTCTTGAAGTAATTCAAATCTTTTATACCATGTATAAATAGACTTTCCTAACCTATCCTTTCGAAATTATTGGGGCATATTTATAGTCGAGATAAAATCAACTCTAAAGTTAGTTATAGCTTTTTGACATAATTTTCGAGTAAAAAGCTGCACTTAACATAAAAGTTGGCTTTATTTCATCTATGAGTATGCCCCATTTGTTTAAATAAATTTCTAATGGAGATAATCATTTTATGTGAAAAAAAAATTTTTCCCGTGAAATAAAAACCTATTGATAAGGGACACATTAAAAAGAAGAAGTACCTATGCATATTTTGAATTTATTATGAAAACAAAACTGCAGTTAAAAAAAGTACTTACATCAATATAACGCTTCAGTCACAAAAAAGCAACATTAGTACTTAGATAACAATTAGTACAACACAGTTTAGCCTTTTAAGTTTGTATATAAATTATCGTACATTATTCGTTTGTACCGTGAGCCACGAAAATTCTTTAAAAACAAATATTTTGGGGAAACGCTAAGCTACAAAATCGGTGCATTGATTCATGCTACTTATGGACATTTTTGCGGAAAAATTTTGACATAATAAAAAGGTTGAATCAGCCGAAATCTTCCCAGAGGTGTAATTTTTAAATGTCTTTGAAAAGTTAATACTAAATCATTTTTAAACACGAAGAAAAAAAAAAAAGATATATTTTATAAAAAAAAATTTCAAAATGTGTATGTAGAAATTTAATCAAAGAAAAGGGGCAAAAGTCGCTGCTTTTTAAGAAAAGTTTCAAAATAAGCATATTTTTAAAAAGTCTGTGTCAGCGGCCTCGATCTCCAAAAAAAGTCAATTTGACACTTTAGTCGTTCAATGGTAACACTGGAGGTGGGTATTCAGTAAGCGAGAGTCATAAAAAGTCCGTCAAAAATATGCGGTGGCAAAGCACCATGATAAAAAAATTTTAAGGTAAAACCGCTGAGAGGCAGCCTGAACGTTTTTGAAGTTTGCTAACGTTACAAAAATATTTTAAAACTTTCAATCTCGCAAATATATTCAGTCTCAAATAAAAGAAAATTTTAATATTTTCATCTATTTGTTTTTTTTTGTTTTACTTTTATGTGGCATTTGGGATGCTTACAAAATTTCAATTTTATAAAGTATACAAACTTCAAAAAATAAATGATGGCCGCCGAATTAAGTGAGCGGGTTTACCTTTAAACATTTGTATCATGGCAAAGCACTATAAAGTCACTCCTGGGATCTCTCCCAGTTCGAGTCCTCTTCAGGCAGCGGTTTTTTGTAGTTGATTTAATTTTTATTCTTTTTTTTTGGTTCAGTTTTGTATTTTTTTTACATAATCTTTAGATTTGAATGTTTTAAAAACAAAGAAAAACAAGTAAGAAAGTCTAAGTTCGGGCGGAGCCGAACATTAAATACCCGGCGCAAGTATTAAATATATGTTTTTTCACCTTTCCGAAACCTTCCGGTAGATGGTAAGTCGGGGTGTATCAATTTTGAGTAAATTGGCGTCCTTCAATTTCGAAATATTGAAGTTTCAAGCATTTCTGAAATTTACCGTTATATGAGAAGCGGCCGTTATTTTAGTCCGATTTCAATAATTTTCAACGTTTTGCTTATATGTGGCAAGCACAATAACCACACCGAGTTTGGTACAAATTGGTAGAACGGTTACCGATATGTGATAATAAGTGGGCGGTGCCACGCCCATTTCCCAAAATTTGGTAAAGAATTGTTGCAAGCATCAATTTTGAATAAATTAGCTTCAATATTTACTGATTATCGAAAA
Source organism: Rhagoletis pomonella (assembly GCF_013731165.1). Classification (NCBI taxonomy): domain Eukaryota; kingdom Metazoa; phylum Arthropoda; class Insecta; order Diptera; family Tephritidae; genus Rhagoletis; species Rhagoletis pomonella. The sequence goes on from NW_023458559.1 coordinate 48,697,415, forward strand.
TTTTGTATTTCTCTAAATTACCGTTGTATGGGATGTGGGCGTGGTTATTGTCCGATTTTAAAAAGTTTCGGCGATTTTTTATGCTGTACCAAGGCCAACAACTGTGCCAAGTTTGGAAGAAATTGGTGCAGCGGTTACCAAGATATACATTGGTAACCATAAGTGGGCGTGGCTACGCCCATTTTCCAAAAATTTATAATATTATTATTTTTCGTCTAAAAATTATTGGGCGAATAAAACAATCTATATAGATCTGTGTATGTATTCCCATCTTCGAGCATGCATCGATCAGTATACCAGGCTTGGGGTTCCATTGTCAATCGTTGTGATTAACTCTGTGCAAGTGTTCCTTTCAGGAATGTATAGCTTGTAGGACTTGTTGAAGGACAATTTTGGTAGCATTGTTTGTGTAAGCTTTGATACCCCATCCTCAAAGAATAGTTTTAAAACCTTCAAACACCCTTGAAAGCCCCCGCTGATTATGCTCACTAAGTTACTGATTCGCAAAGCACTCCAGCAAGCCCCATTGTCAATTAAATAGTACCTATACAGTTATAGTTGGTACCTATGCCTGTGACGATTCCCAGTACTTTTGCGCCAGCCGGGCAGGTGCGCATTACTTCGGTAATGGCTACACAGAGGAATTGGTGCTTGACATTTGACCGCCAGGACAGTAGTGAACACGTAATACTCGGTTTTATCACTGTATTGAATGGGTGACAGGTAATAAGATCTACGGAAAAAGGTCAATTGACTTTATTTCCCTCCCTGGTGCGAAATAAAGTCAATTGACGTTATTACCTTTTTAAAAACGAAATAAAATCCATTGACATTATTTCTCTTTCAAACATTAAATATGCTTAGCTTCGCAGCGGCCCGCGTACCCCGTAATACTGGCGCGCACACCACGTCACGCCACGGCGCGGCCCCCCCGGGCCCTCTTCCCCGTCTCCCGCCGTGCTGTAACGCAGGCAGATTTATTTTTTGTATACGTTGAAATAATTTTTTTTATATATTTTAAACATCGAGGGCTTATATTCAATAATACTCTCTATCTGCACACTTTTCAAAAAGATGAGATTCTGATATAAAAATCCACCTAAGCTTTAACTGTCATCAGTGATATTAATTTTGCCTTATATAACGGCAGGTAATAAGTCCCAGATGGTTTCAAAAATCACAAATTAGTTTTTGTGTAAATTGCGGATAGAGGGTATTAATGAATTCAAGCCCTCGATGTTTCACATTTTTATATTTGTAAGTTATTGGAAGCAGGGATGCCAACTTGGCTCAAACCGTGCCATTTGTCCCTATTTTACTTCAAATGGCACTTAATTTTTCAATTTGACACGAAGTGCCAAAATGGAACTTTTGTAAAAAAAATAACATATCAATACATTTTTGTGAAATCGATTGCGTGCACTTCTTTTTCTAAACTAAAATTTTCTAATTTATAGAGGCTATTCAACTGGTATATCTTATTTTATCATTGCACTCTTGTTTTGAAAATGTGGCTTTATTTTATTGCTAAATGTGAATGATCAAAAGGAATGTCACATTTTTTGACACTTTTATTTTTCTATTTGGCACATTTTGGCACTTTTTTATCCTCAATATGGCACCTCATAACTAAGGCAACAACTTGTCTGCAGTAAAAAAGCATATAATTTGTGTCTCAAAAGTGTATGAATGGCTTGAATGTGCCATCTAATAAATAGTGTCGTCGTTCGCCTTGCTTTTAAATGATGTCACAAATTGCTGCCGGAGACATGAATACAGTGTAAGAAAATTGTTTCCTTATAGAAAGGTTGGTTTCTTTTTCACCTTAGACCCTCCGAATTCGTTCAAAATATGCTAATTTAAAACGCAGAATTCTTTCAGTGATCCTCCGGGGTTTTTGGACATGGACTGTTTCTTCAATTTAATAGTGTTCGCTTTATTTTTGTGGAAACGAAACATGTTTTGCAAGTTATGAATCATTTCTACACTCTTTTTTCAAATATTTCTCGTATTCCAGCTGTGCGCAGGCGTTTAGTTTTTCGCATCGTGTTTTTACATATTCGTAATTTAATTTTTTTTAATAAAATCAATTGGTGGTAGTTCATGATTGTGTGTGGATTAATAACACAACACTGAGGATTTAGCAATAACCTTTTTCATCTATTAAAAAACAACACTTACGGGGCAATGTTTATTGTAAGAACAACATTTTTTTCTATGAATGGACATACTTTAAGCATTGTTGACGCTATTTCCATTTGAATGAGGAAATAGCGTCAATGACTTTATTTCCAAATTTTTGAAAAGGTAATAATGTCAATTGACTTTATTTCGCACAAGGGTAGGAAATAAACTCAATTGACTTTATTTCCATTGACCTTATTACCTGTCACCTATTGAATGATCACAATATCAATTTAGGAGATATTCCCCATGTTTTAACGTAAAGTCTCTGACGGCCTTCAAGGTAGCTGCTGCGAAATGTGACTCCCAGTTGAGCCTTTTGTTCAGGGTTAAATACGTTAAATACGCTACCTGTTAAGCTTTCTAGGGACTAATGACTACGCACGCAGTTATTACAGCAGGATTATCATCTGCCTTGGATTTTACTCTGTAAAAAGGAACCTGATTACCTGATTGATATGCATGTTTGAACTCACACAAAGGCTTTACCTTTAAATGGGTATTTAATGCAAGTAATAATTATCTCTTTACCAGATTTAAAAAATGTATCAAATCTTAAAGTTGTGTATCAGTATATCCAACTGGAAAAAATTAAACATAAAGTATACATTTTGGCGACAAAGGCAACCGTGCTATTATTAGATAACTATTTCGAGAGAAAGGTTAGTGAGGAAATGCTCATTAAATTCAAAAATAAAGTCTAAATGCCGAATGGAGACAACAAAGTATTTTGGTAAGAAAATTAAGAATGAAAGCATATATATATGTATGTATATATGCACGTATTACAATGGTTATATGTTGCCTTGTACTGGTTTCTATGTTTATTTTTATTAATTTCTTCATGCCTTTGGAGGCAATAAGCACGTGCTCGAATGTGCATAAATATAAGTATGTATGTACCAGTACATATGTAAAGTCCATACATAAAACAAATACGTACATACGTACATACTTCAAATATTTATACACAGAATACGTTTATTTATATGAACTTTTTTTTAAGGCCAGGCGGGACACCAGAGGCACAAAAGCCATGCGCCAGTCGAGACAGAGTTAACGTCAATGCCGTCAAGCGTTTGATATGCAATATCGACCAACGATGCAAAATGTGAAATTGTGTTGGTAAAGACATACCATAGGCATGGTCTTGCATTGCTTCGCTTAAATGGACGGCAAAGGGTAGTGAGTTGCAATATGAACCGGCGGCGGCAACAAACCAAACAAAGATGGATCTATGTACACATAAACTCAAATGTATAGATGCATATACATTAGACTGAACCAGAAAATAAAGTTCGCCTTACACTCTTGAGTTTGAGGTTTTTCGCGAGACAATTTCGAAAATTATTTTTTATTTGCCCGATCTTCAAGTATGATATCATCGAGGCTCTTGCCTCGAGGAGACTAATTTTTCTTTACCAAAGTTCATTTAACTCAAGTACGCCATTCTAGCACTTACCCCAAAAGATCTCAGCTCATACCAGTGTGACCAGAAGATCGCAAAAAATGAAGCTGAATTGACTTACAAAATGTTAGAAAAGGTAGAGGCAGTGAAAAACAAGCTAAAAAAGTCAGAACTTTTATGCCGAAAAACTTAACAGCACCTCTACATTGAATTAGTTTTTAAATTTTTTCGCTCAAATCTTTGAAGTTGGCCTTAAGCGGCATTTTTTTTTTATCTTATTAAGCAATAATTCTTCCGTGCTCGATGCAGTATCAATTTAACTTTGCTCCATACATGCTGCAACACCCAAAAAAGAACCTTCTCGTCTGCTTGCGAATAGTAGAGCTAAGGTCTCTTAACACAGCTTTCAAAGGTGAGATTGATGAATAAGAGCTTCTCCTTTTGGCGACTGCTTTTATGACAGAGATAACATAGTTGCATGTTTTGCTGCAATAATTGACCGTTCAATTAATAGTTGCAACAGCATACAAATTCCCCAAAGAGTTTTTAGGGAGTGTTGCTGGGGTGACAACCCTTGGCTACGTAGAAAAAAAACGATAAGGATAAGTGGAATTTTCACTGATTTTTTTTTTATAATAATAATAATAATAGATTGGCGCTTACACATATGTTAGTGTTTGGCCGAGCTTCTCCTCCGGTTTGTGGCGTGCGCCTTGATGTTGTCACACAAAGCGGAGGGACCTACAGTTTTACGCCGACTCCGAACGGCGATTGTATTTTTATGAGAAGCTGTTTTTCATGGCAGAAATACACTCGGAGGTTTGCCATTGCCTGCCGAGGGACGACCGCTGTTAAGAAAAAACCTTTTTTCTATAATTTTCGCGATGTTGCTTTGACCAGGGTTTGAACCCAGGTGCTGCGGAGTTGAAGCGCGCACTGCTTACCATTTTTTTATACATTTCTTTAAAATCGATTTTTTTCTCAAACCACTATATGTAGAAAATGTAGCATTATAAAAGCCAGAAAAAATCCACGAAGCTAGACCTAAAATTAAGAGATTAGAGCAAAAATACAATTGCAAAACCTATCCTCAAAAAGGCTAACCTAGTCACACGGGTTCCTAACACCCTAACCTAGCCACCTGATGGCAACAAAATTTTTTTCGATATCGCCTTGCAGAAATAGATTCACGGAAATTCCTTTTTTTGTTTGCTCGTAAGGTGGTAACGCCTAATGTCCGCAATACTACTTTGGGGGGATACATTATCCGCCGCTGGCATCCTTGAAACTAAAAATAAAAATCGCAAAGTATTTTTATGAGTGCAGGTGCTATTGCAGATGTAATCATTCTTTTACATATAGACAAATAAATATGCATAGACGCATGCTTATGAAAGCCATGCATTTGGATGACGCGTTGAGTGCAAGAAAAATATATTTAATGACACAATTTTTTTTTTTTTTCTTCAAATGGGCCTTTTTTGCAACGCAGTCTGTTTGTTTGTATGCATGTTTACAAAGATACATATGTATGTATGTAAACATATGCATTTCTTTATCTTTAATAATTGCAGAAGAGTGCATGCCGGAGTGCCTTCAAAGAAAAGTCAGAGGGTTACTTTTTTTAAATAAATTAATCGAATTTTATAGAGGCATCCATTTAAATGTCAATTTTTATTAATACCGTAAGAGTCCTCAGTATGTTAATATAAATCTACATAAGTTATTACGCGCATATGTAAGTACGTACGATTCTCCAAGTAGCCACGCGCATAGCAGGAGCTTGTTACCTTTCTGTGACTCATCTAAGTGCGCTCGAAAGCCATTGTTGGCGGCCTTATTCACTTATTTTTACGTTATGTTATGTATATTTTTTTTTATTAGGGAGGTCTACATTTAAGGTATATATTTATGATATGTAATTGGGTGTCGAGCTTAAAAAAATTGATTCCCTCTTTGTGTAATGAAACCTAAAATCTTCCTCCGTGGCCTTCCTACAAGACCTCTCTCTTTGGATTTCTTTCTCTTGGTAAGTACAACTTATATTATTCTCGCACTATTATAAATCTAAATAAGTTCTTCCATACCTATAGTCCCTATCCCTCTACTGCCTTGAGTGAAGCAATTAAAAATTAGGCGTTGTGAAATTTGTAGTGACGATAGCACCATCTCTTTTTCACCGGTAGTAGTTTTTATGTGGCGTGTTCCAAACACGGCGCACAATCCATTGGTGGGAGGGTGTGCTTTCTTAACCGAATGCACGTTTATATAGCGAGCCCTTAAACCGAATACGTTGCAGTGACCCCACCGAAACTCCCTCCCTTCCTGTCGTGAAAGGTTACCGCATTTCGCACATGGGTTTCTCACTTTATTCAGATTGCGCGAACAAGGACGCAAGAGTCGGAATTAAGTATAGCCGTGAGACTGTAGCTGCATACCCAGAATAACGACGATACCTCATTGCACCACTCTCTTTAAGTCACTCATCACGCTCGTGGCGTAGAAACATGGACAATGACAACACCCGATGAGGCGCCACTTGGAGTATTCAATATAAAGATATCGCGGACGATCTTCGCGTCGGTGACGGCGAAGACCGCAGACGATGGAACGATCAGCTTAACAACGACATGGACATAGTGCAGCGAATTAAAATTCATCGGCTCTGCTGGCTTGGCCATGTCGTTCGAATGGACACCGAAGCTCCAGCTCTGAAGGTGTTCAACGATGGAAAGACCAAGCGGAGGACTTGGCTTCACTTGGCATTTCCAATTGGCACAGAAGGGAAACGGTTGGCGTGCTTTGTTGAACTCTGCCAAAATCTCCACAGTCTTGTGAATTAAAATCATTCATCAGTGCATGTATTTTTCGCTCGGCGTTTTTTTTTGGTCCTACCAACGCACAATGGGTCATGAGCGAAAAAAAGTATATTTGTGATGGTCACATTTACTGGATTTTTATAACGGGTGATTTTTTAAGAGCTTGATAACTTTTTTTTTAAAAAAAACGCATAAAATTTGCAAAATCTCATCGGTTCTTTATTTGAAACGTTAGATTGGTCCATGACATTTACTTTTTGAAGATAATTTCATTTAAATGTTGACCGCGGCTGCGTCTTAGGTGGTCCATTCGGAAAGTCCAATTTTGGGCAACTTTTTCGAGCATTTCGGCCGGAATAGCCCGAATTTCTTCGGAAATGTTGTCTTCCAAAGCTGGAATAGTTGCTGGCTTATTTCTGTAGACTTTAGACTTGACGTAGCCCCACAAAAAATAGTCTAAAGGCGTCAAATCGCATGATCTTGGTGGCCAACTTACCGGTCCATTTCTTGAGATGAATTGTTCTCCGAAGTTTTCCCTCAAAATGGCCATAGAATCGCGAGCTGTGTGGCATGTAGCGCCATCTTGTTGAAACCACATGTCAACCAAGTTCAGTTCTTCCATTTTTGGCAACAAAAAGTTTGTTAGCATCGAACGATAGCGATCGCCATTCACCGTAACGTTGCGTCCAACAGCATCTTTGAAAAAATACGGTCCAATGATTCCACCAGCGTACAAACCACACCAAACAGTGCATTTTTCGGGATGCATGGGCAGTTCTTGAACGGCTTCTGGTTGCTCTTCACTCCAAATGCGGCAATTTTGCTTATTTACGAAGCCATTCAACCAGAAATGAGCCTCATCGCTGAACAAAATTTGTCGATAAAAAAGCGGATTTTCTGCCAACTTTTCTAGGGCCCATTCACTGAAAATTCGACGTTGTGGCAGATCGTTCGGCTTCAGTTCTTGCACGAGCTGTATTTTATACGGTTTTACACCAAGATCTTTGCGTAAAATCTTCCATGTGGTCGAATAACACAAACCCAATTGCTGCGAACGGCGACGAATCGACATTTCACGGTCTTCAGCAACACTCTCAGAAACAGACGCAATATTCTCTTCTGTACGCACTGTACGCATTCGTGTGGTTGGTTTAATGTCCAATAAAGTAAACTGAGTGCGAAACTTGGTCACAATCGCATTAATTGTTTGCTCACTTGGTCGATTATGTAGACCATAAATCGGACGTAAAGCGCGAAACACATTTCGAACCGAACACTGATTTTGGTAATAAAATTCAATGATTTGCAAGCGTTGCTCGTTAGTAAGTCTATTCATGATGAAATTTCAAAGCATACTGAGCATCTTTCTCTTTGACACCATGTCTGAAATCCCACGTGATCTGTCAAATACTAATGCATGAAAATCCTAACCTCAAAAAAATCACCCGTTAGTTATTACTTATACTATCATAAAAGTTATGTACGTGTGAAAAAATGTTTCCCAAAAAAATGTATGGGGATCCCCCACTGTCCAATGCTTTCTTCAAACAAATCACTTTTAGTGGTACTACTGCGCAGTGAAAAGTTAGGTTATAAGTGAAGGTTTGCTATCATAGCTTCCTACACTCGATAAAAACAAAAATAATTCGTTGAGAAGAGTTACAGCAGGTAACTGGCGTTGCCAGTTGGAGTTCGATTTTAGGCGTTAAAGTAGACTTCAAAACGATGTCAACGCTAATTCCAGTACTCATTTCAGCTCTACTCTTGATATTTATTCTAACTTCTTTTTACAGGTGGTTTAACTCATTCCATCTAGCCCCGAACTGCCTGATCATAATGTTGTCTATTCCGTTATACAATTGGTTTTAGAATGTAGTTTGTTTGACTTTCCCATCTGCTATTTCATTACCCTCTATTTCTTTGTGGCATGTCAATGGATAACTGCCTTAATTGCCGCCCCGTTACCGTGTAGACTAACTCTGCTGACATCCTCATATCGAAAACCTCTGTTTGAAGTATGCTACACTGGTCAGATAATGTTACTGCCTGCCTTTACGTTCAGCTCGCGGTCGTATGCTGAAGCACCAACTCCCGTTACCATTTTACAGCCGTCCGTGAAAATGTTAACGGATCTACGCATAGAGTTCATTACCTTGCGCCATCTCTCGTCCTCAATCGTTAGGCAAAACCTTGGTTTCAAATTAAAGCAAGGTACCATAAAATGTGTGCTGTCTGTGCTTCTCGCCCAAATGTTCTGTAATTAAATGGCGGTAAACTGAGGATTTTCTCTAGAGCAACCGTTGGAGTAGACCTCTACGCTCCCGTGAGGCATAGTGCACTGAACCTTCTCCATTGGCTTTTTTGCGTCATTCCACCACACCAAAGTGTAATCGAGTATTATTTAGCTGTGTAGCACCCAAACATCTGGGTAGGCGACATACCCCAAGAACTCCTAGCATTTGTTTGCATGCCTATAGGATGTTACTTCCTTCCTAACTTTTTCTTCAACATTCCGCCTTCACAGCAGCTTACTATCCAAGACTACTTCCAGATACTTTGTGTGCTCGGTAATTGATAGCTTTGCTCTTCTGAAGAGTATCATGTCCGTTTTTTCTGCGTTAACCCCTAGCCCCCCTATAGTGTCTAGGTACTTCCCCACTACTACTATGGCCATGGTGATTTCCCCTCGAATTCCTTTAGTAAATTGTTGACTGCAAGTAGGCATAATAGTGGTGAGAGTACCCCATTTAGCGGTGTGCATCTGCATGACTGCCTGGTTACCTTAGCACAATTCCACTTCGCTCTTCTTTTTTTGTGGCCAATAAGACTTTTAATGTACATCTATTGGTTCGATGCTATTCATAATAGCTTCACTTGAGAGATTATTAAGCGATTAGGTTTCGCATCACTTTTGTTGTATCTGTTATTTACTATACGAATTCATCCATCTTTACTTCTATTTAAGGTTTGAAAAGTTTCCGACTAAGACATACCACCCTAATATTTTGCCAGCATTTGTTGCCTTCTAAATAAGTCTCGCACATGTTTCGCTCAAAGGATGCACGTATTTTGTGTTTAATTACTCGCTAATATAAATCAGAATGTTGAACCGGCAACCAAACTTGCACAACAGAACTTAGAATGTAATAAGCGCAAAGGGTTATAAAAGCGTATAATGGAAGAAACGAAAAAGGAACAACAAGGAAAAAAATGCTTGAATAAACTCTATTAACATTTATGGCAGTTTACTCTCGCCCAAAGCATAAAAACAAGGGAAACTGGGGAAATATATAGAAGTCGATTTTGTATATGTGTATAAAGGTAAGCACATTTAAGCTTGTTGTGGCAGAAAACAGTAGGTAAACGCATGATAAAAACATAGCAAGGTAGAACCGTTCTCTCAATTTGTCGGCCATGATTTTTTTTTTGAGGTTTGCCAACATTTTAAAATCATATAAAAGTGAAAATAACAACCCAACAAGCATTCCAGTAAATGTTTTTAAAAATAACTTAAAGTAAGTTTGCTATAATAAGCGTTAAATAAGCATTTTTAATATTAAGCTTATTAAAAGTTTTTTCAAATAAACCTTTAATAAGTTTTGAGAGCGAATATTTATAAATAACTTAAACTTATAAATGAAATGCAAATGCCAACGACATGAAGTAGTAAATATAACATTTTTTCAATCGTAAGTGACGTGTTTACGTTTTTTAAAATATATTATTAAAAGAAAAAATTAAATAAAACCAATGCGGTAACCAGGACCCGATGCGCTAATCGGTGGAGCATTCGAGTCTTCAAATGATGAGTTCTCCTTATCCTATCTTAGTTTAACATTCAATTAAAAATGTATTAAATTTTTTTTCAGAAAAGTTCATCAATGAGAATGGCGGCGATGAAGCGGAATATATAGCTGCATCGATATCGTTTTTCCAATTTGCCAATAACCGCATGTAATTGAAAGCACGCAACAAGATGTAATAATTAACTTGTTTATGCTTAATTTGTGTGTGTTATCGTGAATTTGTATACAAAAATGTCTATTCCCTATTTATATATTCGCGACTGTAGATGAGTCCGCCGAAAATTCGCATTTCTTTTAGTTTCTAGTTGTTAAGCAATCTATGTATTAGTTTTTAATGAAATATCTTTAAATAAAGGGTTATAAAAATGTTTATAAAAAGCTTTCTTTTGAAAATTTTTAGCAAGTTTATATTCATACGCTTATAAACAACTTTTTTGAACCTTTATTATAAGTTTACACTTTTACGCTTATAAAAAGCTTTCTTTTGAACATATATTACAAGTTTATATTTCTACGCTTATAACCAATGTTCCTTTTCGATTATTTTACGCTTACTTTCAAGCGTTTTATAAACCAAAAATCAACGTTTTGTAAGCTTAATGTTTATAATTGAAAACTTAAAAAAAACTTTCTTTAAGCTTATTTTGCTTGTTGGGAAATAAAAATTGTTCGAAATTGTTGTTGCGATTGAAAATGAAAATGTGTGTGTGAGTTTGTGAGTAAATTTAAAAATTAAATTGTTTGGAAACGTCAAGAATTTTAAAAGTGACTCTCAGCGGTTCTTCCTTACTATATTTTTATCATGGGTAAACGTATTGTAGAAGCGTGAGTGAATCGCTTTAATAAAAATAATACATACAGTGACAGTCAGTGAAAATCGTACAGTACTTTTTCCATTTTTTAAAAGTAATATTCAAAATGACAAAATAACAAAAACCAAATAAATCCAAAATTTCAAATTTTCAAATTTTCTACAAAAATTATAAAAAATTCCATCAAAACTTCATATGAGGAAAATGGGCAGCGCCATCAACAACAAAAGTTGCCAAAATCGACGGTAAGTCCTAAATAGCTACTTCAAACTTGCACTTTGTTGCACTGAAATTAAATAGACTATAAACCGCATACCTGAAATTAAAAATAATTCTTAATAAAATGGTGGAGGTTTTCATGCAAATTTTATGTTTTTTTTTTTAATTTGTTACAAAGTTCGAAACTTTGAGTTATATGGACTTGTGTATTTTTTTTTTAAATTTACGAAATTTAAATAAAATAAAACATTTACAAAATATAGAAAAATGTCTACATGATTTTCACTGACACTCACTACATGAAGCTAGTTTCCACGGAACAATGCTCAAAAGTTTCGCTTAGACGCCAAAATAAGTTTCAGAAAATATGAGCTCTTAATATTAATATTAAGAATGTCCGCATCGCACTTTTCGATTTCCCATAAGAATAACACAGGATTTTTTTTTTTTTTAATTCTGATTTTCATATTTAACGAACGCTACGTAGCAACTGTTTAAGTCTTGGAAAATTTTTGTAGAGAATTGAACGATAAGTCAACTCGGCCAAGTTAAAAGAGTGGTGAATTCGATTTTGACCTCGAATAACTTTTGACCGAGTTCACTTCAGACCTTTTTTTGTAGAGCTTTCAATTCTCGACAAAAATACTGCAGGATCTTTACATATGGGAAATCTTATGGGAAATCGAAAAGTGCGCTAATATTTTCTGAGACTTAATTTTAGGAAAAAAATAAATAATGTCTGAAACACCCTAATGTAAGTATATTTTTGGGTGGGTCAAATCGTTCGAACGAAAGTTTTTTGACAAATCCCATGATAGTTTCGGTTTCTATTAATAATTCTAATAGAAAATGTACAAGAAACTATAAGTCTGCAATGAATTTCTAAAGTGTGCATTTTTTAAAGAAAAATTTACTTTTTCATGAAGTTTTAATTTTTCGTTCTGTGCCAGTTATACAAAGTACTCACCATTTGTCACAACTAAATAATAGATATAAAAGGTCTATATTTACAACATTTTTCACAACATTTTTAATTGATTTACCATATTTACCATGAAAAGATACGCCCCGTGGCAAAATTATAAATGCACCACATATTGACAAGTTTTAACAATTTGTTTATTTTTTTGTTGTTTCCTTTTAGTAATTTATTTCCAAAAAATACTATTAGATAAACAAACAAATAAAGCAAATACAAAAAACTAAAATACATACATCATATAAAATATCAATGAAATAATTTGTTTCTACACTTAAAATATGTTTAGTGGCGAAGGTTTAATGTAAAGAATCGGTATCGGGTACCTTAAAGGAAGTATTTATTGGGTACCGAAATCTTTTTGAAGTATTTGATACCGAGTATTGTGTAGCAACAATTCAGCTCATCACTACCCTAATGCTCCAAAACGATGTTATCGACTTCTGTATGTATGGAAGGATGTTACAAAATTTAAAACATACCTTTATATAAACATATATGTACCTAACACAATTTATCGTTTTTGCTACAAATTTTATCTTCATGAAAGCAGCGGGTTGTCGTGCGAGCTGAGATTAAATTTTATGAAATTTAATTTAAAATGCAAACTACCTCTGTACATATATATGTATGTATGTGGGTATAGAAAACTGTACCTCTCAGTTAGAGGCAGGGGCGCATCTACGGGGAGCGGCCAAAAAGGGGAAATTCCACCGCGCCCTCCCAAATCCGAGTCGGTCGAGAAATCCGAGTTTGCTTAAAAATTTTAATTACACTTCGGGTTTTGTGATTCTACTTCCGGAACAATTTCGTGCTAATTGCACATACCGACATGAAAGTTTTTTCTGAGACAGAGTTGGCCACTCCTAATAGATTTTGTCGCTGAACTCATTCTAAAAAAAATATGCACAGCATTTTAAAATATGTCTCTTGTCCTTTCATATGCCGCACAGTGTGCTTTTTGAACACTTCATGGGAATTAATCGTAGCGCTTTCGTAAGAGGCAGAATTTTGATATGAAACAAAATAGTTTTGAAAGCTAATGCAGTATGTTATTCCCTTTCACGGAAAAATGTTGTCATAGAGCCACAATTACTCCTTCACCTTAAAAAGAATTGGTCAAAAATAGTGCTCTTCGAAAAAAACATGCAATTCCACCGGATTTATTCAAAAAAAGGTATTATACTAATATTATAGATTTTGAGACGAGCAACACAATTTCAAAATTCGAAAAAAATGCAACACCTTAATTTAAAAAATGCATTATTTATTGATTTTTTTCTTTTATTTGCATGCAGCTGTGTATCCTTCACACAATTTTATATCCCTCGAACAACAAGTGTGTAGTGCAATTCAAGACCTTTAATTTCAGCCAAGGCAGAAGTCTATAAACCCTCTGAGAGCCAACTTATAACAAGTTTAAACCAAACTTCGAAGCTGGTGTATTAGTTTTTACTCCGAAATTAGAAAAAAAACTGCGTAAAATGTTGAATGAAATTTCGAATTTTAACCTCAGAATCTTTATAATTTGGCTCTTAAAGGTCTTGAATAGCACTAAAATGCAATTGTTGTTCAAGGATTATAAAATCGTGTGAAGGATGCACAGCTGCTGCAATTCATAAAAAATGCAATATATAATGCATTTTTCAAATTGAGTAATACGCATTTTTTTCGTTTTTTTTTAACAGTGGAATCTTGCTTCTCGTCTCAAAATCTATTATATTGGCTAAAAAAAAAATAAAAGTTTTCTTTTGGAGTAAATCCCGTGCACTTTGCAAGTTTTTTTCAAAAAACACTATTTTTTAAGGTCAAGGAGTAATTGTGACACACCTGCAATATTTTTCAAACATATGATTTATAAAAATATAATTCAATTATAAACAATATATAATATAATAAAATACAATTTCTATCATGCATGGGCGTAGAAATTTTTGTTTCTTATTTCCCCCCGAAAATCGAGTTCACAATCCGCCACTGGTTAGAGGTGTGTCAATTTGTGATTTCGTTTATTTGCTGACACTGCCAGCGCAACTGTGGATACACACTCAACACTTTCGCGACCCCTTAAAGATTAATTAGTTAAAAAGGAAGCGCTGCTGCAAGTACCGTTTTCACGTGATGAGTGTTAGATGCTTTGTCGTTAAAAGCGCAGCAGCTATGTCACGCTGTTTAATAACCTAAATTTAAGTAAATAAGTAAAGCAGCCACAAAATTTGTCATTTATAATTTAATATAATTATACAGATTATATTCTTTATCACTTTTGAATTGATGAGAGAGAGAGGCGGGGGTTTGCAATTTGGCTTAATAATTTTTTGCTTAACTCGGTTAATGTGATGTCAAGGGATTTATGTATGTGGATTTCCACAACCACAGTTGCAGTGAGAAAAAAAAAATACGTTGCCGAGAAGTGATACGGAACTGCAATGCGAAAGCGATGCAAAATTTCGTTCAAAGCAATTTAATTTCCCCACAGGCAGTCTGTGAGTGCTTCCAAAAAAATTTGTTTGAGCTTGTTTGCAGAGACTTACCCGTACATACATATGTACATATAAGGTAGAGTGGAATTAAATCTATGCAAATAAATTGGCTACTGAATAAAAGCCATAATTCGAAAATTAGTAAATATGTGCACACAATATTTTGGATTTTTAGACATTTGAAAGGAGATGAGAAGCGCCAGTTTTTCGTTGACCATTCGGATTAAGGGATTTCAGTGAAAGCTTGAAATTTAAGTAGATTCAGTTCGAATGCGTCTAGCAATGATTTTTGTTATGACATACTTTCCAGCAAGCATCCCTGCTTGCTTTGAATCTCGAAAAACAATCGGGCATAGACATGTCAATTTTATGTGAAACCTCTGGAATCTGCAAGGACGTAAAGTACGATTGTAACTCAAAAGATACAGACAAGACTTTGTTATAAGCGCTGTAGCTTTGTGTGCAAATTATGGAGCGAACGTACCCATTTCATTAAAAAAAAAAACTTTTCGTTAACTATGGATTTTCTATATTTCGAACAAGAAACCCTGCTAAGTTTTGTTTTTTATTTAGTTATTCATGAATCCAACTTAAGGTTTAAATGTACCCGAAGTTCCCGAAAACTTAAGAAAATTCCCAAATTAAGCACAAAAAGGTTCAAACAAAATATCCCTAACGGTTTAGAAAAAAGTTATTGATATTCACAACCAACCACAAATTAAATTAAATCTTTAAATTTTTAGTTAGTAAAAGGTCAAGTAGGCAATGACATTATTTTTCTGGTGTATTTTTCTATGAAAAACAGGTTCTCATTAAAATATACAATCGCCGTTCGGAGTCGCCGTAAAACTGTGTTCCCTCCCCTTTGTGTGACAACATCAAGACGCACGCCACAAATCGGAGGAGAAGCTCGGCCAATCACTAACATCTGTATAAGCGCCAATCTATTATTATTATCATTAAAATATCAAGTAATTGGATAATTTATAAGGTGTCATAATATCGTCAACGGACGAGATTTTTAGTTTAGTTTATCTCTGAACTGTATACATTGGAATGCTTATGGGGCAACTGGCCACCGCCAATGATACCTCCATTATAAAGTTGAAGCCGTTGTTCTGAGATTGAGAGGGAACTAGTGTTGTGGAAAAAGGAACTTGAACTATTCTTGGGCTAGAGAAATCTCTTGCATGGTATGTACACTTACATATACGTACTCAGTTGTGAACATTCAAATACGTGCGTGCTAAATTTCTGTAGGAAAATATTATTTTTAAATACGAACATTTATAAAGTATTAATTTTTACTATGCAGTGTAGTGTTCACTTTTTAAAATTTTCGGTGACACCTACATTCGGCAATAACAACTTTTTTTAATAGTTCTACTAGAATAATCAAAACTAGGAGTGCCAGTTACTGCCAAAATTCGACTGTTTTTCTAGTTTTTTAAGAACCTTGAAGAGGTTTTCTAACTTAGCACGTCGTTTAACTTATAAGGTACGAAATTGCTTACCGGAAAATCACCTGCTTTGGAACTAAAACGTGACTATAGTTTTTTATATCTTTGAAGGGCTTTGACAGGACTTGGAATTGAACTGATACCTTCCGGTTTGTCGATACATTTCGATAATTTGATACATATCGATAATTCGACGATAACTGTGCTCCAGGGCTTCTAGGACTCGATAAATTGTATTAATTCAAAAATCTGTATATATCGATAAAAATCGATAACTCGATAAACTGTGAATGCCTCTATAAATTTAGATAACTAGGTTTATTTTGATAGCTCCATATTTTTCAAAAACTATCGACAAACTCGTTTTACTCAGGTAGCGTGAGAAAATTCGATAAGCAGTGATAACTTGCTTGAACCTTGCAATTTCGACAACTCCATATATGTATTTTGAGAATTCTCTACTCTTACTACTTAACTCTATAGGTTTAAAGAGCTCGAGTTATTACGTTAACTCGATAAATTTCGTTGATCTATTAATAATATAAATTCAATAAATATCGATAACTTAATAAATTACCCTGAAAAATTTCGGTAATCCTATAAATTTATAGCTCGATAACTAACAGTAAATTTATACCAATAATTTTCTGTCTCTATAAATTTCGACAACTCAATACACATTGATCAATTTGAATAATTCGATACGTTGTTATAACTCAATAAACATGGATAACTCGATGAATTTCGATAACTATAAACTTCGAGTATTCGATAAATTTCTATAACTTGATAACTTTCTATAACTTAGTTTTTATATTTGAATTTCTGTCGAATAATTTCAATAAATTATCTTACCCTTGTGCATTTCGGAACAAAAAAATCTTCTCCTCGAGAGAAAAATATGTACCGATATACATATGTTTCACACTTTAAGACTCGACTGTATATGCCGGATATATAACGAAAAATGCAAAACGGTGGACCCTACATTCGGTAAAAAAAAAAATTGATATTGTTTTCGCAAAATATTTTAGACTCAAGGGTGCACGGTGAACTTGTTCTCGGTACGGTTTAATGTACATACATACTACAAATTTCAAGCTCAATTTCGCATAAACGAAAAAAAGTAGATTTGTTTGTTATATAATTTTCATGGTATCCACAAATCCCACTTGAGTGTGATTTTTTCTATGACTTGTTCTCGTGTAACTCGTGTGTAGACAGAATATAGTGGACATCAGTTTTAAAAAAAAAAAAAAGAAAAAATGAATTTGGCGGTTCTATTATGCAAATAAATAAATGCATAAAACGAAATGAAGCGGTTCATAAGATCAGACTTGTGTTTAACATTATTTTCTTCTAAACCTGGGCGCGAGAGGATGATTTCCCCAAGTACTTCTGAAACTACGTGGGGAAGAAAATCTTTGTGCATCTTTCAAGAATATGTATTTTGGCTGTAGTTTTTAACACACATAGGCCAACAAGTAGGTACTATACCTAAGCTTGAATTTCAGAAGCCAACACAAGAAGCTAACACATTTCGTTAGGTATTTTAAGTAATTTAAATTAAATTACATACATACACACTTTTACTCGAAATTTCAAGAAACTAAAGAAATACAATGAAACGTACAACAACGAAAGCGAAGCAGCGCTGCTCAAAACCAGCTGACAAAGTCCCGTACGCACATTCGGAGAATAACAAAGCTATTGCGTATAAAATATGCATTTACTGGCACAAAATTCTTCATGGAACTTACCGCGCAGTAGATAATATAGTTAACGAACTGCTTCCTTGTTATGGGCACACATTTACAACTATTATTTGCCTTTTGTACACTTACTAGCACTTTTTCACAATTTTTCTTGCGCCGCCGCTTAGCGCTTATGCACCCGGCACTTCACTTGTTAGAAAAACACATAAAAAACATTGCCCGGTTGGATATTTCATATATTTCCAGTAGGACATGCTCGCTACTATATAACTGAGTATGAAAAACCATATTTAACACAAAAATTAACAATTTTCACTAGCGCAGCGGAAACGTGCTCGAAATCAACAGAATGGCGGCGGAAACTTGACAGCGCACAGAGCTGCATTTATGCTTGTAAAATGTGGTATTCACGCGCTGGTAAAAATTGTATTTAAAACTTTAAAGAGTTTTGTGAGATATAAAGCGTATACATATGTACTTATGTGCAGTAATAAAATCGAAACGTTTCTTGACATATGATTTAACACTTTTTTATGATTTTTAATTCAATCTTATGCCAACAATATTTTTCTGGTAATCATCTTCTTGGCTTATTGCAAATACATGAGCTATAGATGGCGCCACAGTCAGCGCGGGATCCTGCTGTCACTTGTAAATGGCATTTCGAGCAAACTTTAATTTCCGCCGCCATATTGCTAAATTTTACATCAACTTCCGCTGCGCGAGTGAAAATTGTTAATTTTTGTGTTAAATAGTGCCTTAAATTTAGTTTTTTATACATAATCACGTTGTAGTCCGTATATTCCACTAGAAAAATATGAAAAAACCAACCGGGAAGGGTTTTTTATGTGTTTTTCTAACAAGTGAAGTGCCGCGTGCATGAGCGCTAAGAGCCGGCGGAAGAAAAATTGTGAAATAGTGCTGGTTAGTGTACAAAAGGCAGATAATAGTTGTAAATGTGTGCCAATTACAAGGAAGCAGTTCATTGGCCTCATTATCTACTGCGCGGTAAGTTTCATGAAAAATTTTATGTCAGTAAACGCTAATTTTATACGCAATAGCGTAAGTGGCTTTCGTCAGCTGGTTTTGAGCAGCGCTGCTTCACTTTTGTTGTACGTTTCATTGCATTTCTTTGGTTTTGCTGGAGCAGAAAACTGAACTGAAGAGAAATTTTCAAAGTTTAATTGAAAGCATGCATTTAATTAAGTTTAAGTTACTTAAAATACATAGCATGTACATTAGACTGCATCACTCCACACAAAAAAAAAAAATATCAGGACTGTGTTTCGATTGCAATTACAAAATCTAATATATTTTAAGACTTGAACCAAAACATTTCGGAAAAATATTAAGATTTACGTGAGGTAAGCCGATTTGAAAATACCTCTAAAATGGAGTTTTTTGTGAATCAAAATAGTTTCATAAGGAATTTTTCGAAAATTATCTCTTCAGATCACAAAACAGTTTCAGCTTAAAAAACTTGCATGAAAATATAAAAAAAAATTGCAACGCAATCGTAATAATGAGATTTTGGATGCTGTTTTTTTAATTTTTTCAAAGACTGGTATAATAAAAACTTAATAGCTGACCAAAAACTACTCCGATTTAGACTTATGAGGTATCATTGGAAAGGTATTTCTGCACCCTTTTCATTTCTTTGCAAATAAACTCATTCAACGGGCGTCATTCCAAGTTAAGTAAATTAAGATGTGGTGGTATTTGAAATAAAATTGGGACGTGAATGAAATAAAAATAGTGCGAAATTTTCTACTGATAACTCATAAGTCTAAATCGGAATAGTTTTGGCCCAGTTATTCAAGTTTTTCCTAAACCAATCTATAAATAAAGTAAAAAACAGCATCAAAAGTCCCTTTATCACGATTCCGTTGAAAATTTCGTTTTATTATTATTATGCAGCTTTTTTAAGCTTAAACTGTTTTGTCATCAGGGAGGATTTTTTTGTTGAAAGTTCTTTAAGAAACTGTTTTAATTCATAAAATGCTCCCTTTTTGGAAGTATTTTTAAATCCAGCTCACGGAAATCTTAATATTTTCGCGAAATACTTTGGTGGACGTCTTCAAATAAAATAATTTTTTTAATCCCAGCGGAAAAACCGCAACTTTTTTTGGTGATGCTGTCTAGTGTACATACATATGTATGTATGTATAGCTTGTACCTATATCAAGCATAAATATATCTAGTAACAGCTGGCCTATGTGTGTCAAAACCTTCATGCAAAAATACAAACCTTAAAAGATTCACAGGGATTTTCTTTCTCACGTACTACATAGTAAGGAAACCTACCCATACTACGTAACCCACTTTTGCCAATTTTTAACCCCCCTTCCCCTCGGTGACCACGCGTAGTATATCTCAAAAAAAACGCTGGAATTCCATAGAGGATATTGACTAACCACGACAATCGGGTCTACGTAACCGGAACGACCCCGATTTATATCTGGCCAAGGACTCTCACTCCAGCAACACTCCCCAAAAACCCTTTGGGGAACTTGTATGCTGCTACAACAACAACAACTACGTGATAAAAACCTAAGCCCCCGCCTCTCACTGTGACCAAGCGTGGTATTGTGAAAATCCCCCTACTTGCCCTGAACGAGTCACGTAGTATGGGTATGTTCCCTTAGTGAAGTACTTGAGGAAGTCTATCGTGTCGCCTGGAGTTTTAGAAGAAAATAATGTTAAACACAAAATCTGATTTTCCGAACCGCTGCTTTTCCGTTTATTCATTCATTTATTAGCATATTTAATAGAGACGGTAAATTCGGTGTTTCTTGTTTTTTTTTTTAAATTTCATACTGATACTACATATCGTCGCTCCCAACGAAGAGTAGCACATCTCAAATTACCGTGGAAGACTAGCAGGTTTCACTATTCGCGTCGAAGACTAGCACATTTCATTATTCGCGTCGAAAAGTAGCACATTTCAGATTCTCGCGTGGAAGACTAGCACATTTCACTAATCGCGTGGAAGACTAGCACATTTCAGATTTTTGCGTGGAAGACTAGCACATTTCGTTATTTGCGTGAAAGACTAGCACATTTCAGATTTTTGCGTGGAAGAGTAGCACATTTCGTTATTTGCGTGGAAGACTAGCACATTTCAGATTTT
>NW_023458559.1:48723429-48755166 GCF_013731165.1 Rhagoletis pomonella
TTTTTTCTGCAATCCGACGTTGGAAGAATATCTGCAATCCTATCAACTTTACGCGGTGTGATGCTCCCAGGGATCTGCAGTGAATTCAGATTGGAAATCAATAATTTTGTATACCCCCTTTGAAAATTTCCAAAAAGTTTTGATGGCGAGTTGCAAAATGGCGTTGCAAGTAATATTTCGTCATTCGTTTAATAATTACAAAGCACAACATACACGCTTTGCATTCAAAATTGCAAAACAGATCTCGCGCTTCCACGCTTTAAAGGACACCATGTGTATTTTTTCAATAAATTTCGTTTTCACCTTCAGTAAATACGAATATTAAATCAATTTATAATATTAATTTTTTTTCAGTGCTGACATATTTTTTATTATTTTTTCATTCTATAATTGTTTGTGTAAATTTGTATATTTTACTGGAGTGCCTTAGCTTCATATGCGAGGGCGTTTGCTTTGCCCTTCCATATAAAACTCAGGCACTTTCATATGAATTGTCAAGGCACATAAATACAGGTAGAAGCCAAAATGACGTTGCTCTCATGAGAACCAAACCTTTAAACTTCAGCTTGATTTTATTTTATTTCCTATATTTCGTTACGCTTAAAATGTCATGTCGTTTGTTTTTTTTTAATGTTCGTTAAAAACAAATTTTAATTAAATTTGCATTTTTGTAGTGTTGTGCGGTTTATACTTAGTGTATGTGTTAAAAATGCAGCACCTGAAGCGTTGTTTTTTATGTGGTGTTAAATATAATGCAGACATCACTAATTTTTTTTTAACGTGCCTCAATGCCCTCGGCGTAAGGAGCGTTGGGAAAGCAGCTGTGGGGTAGAGCTGCAGCGAAATGCCTTGCTGTGCGTTAAGCATTTTAAAGCAGCAGATTTCATAAATGCACCAGGAGGTACAGGAAAGGCACGTTTGATGCCAAGTGCTCTTCCTATGACCCTTATGCCGGAAAGTCCTTCCAACAACACTGCAACTCATAAATCAAGTTGTGAAAGCTTAATAAATGATCGCGCTTCACAAACTGAGTAAGCATTGTTAAAACGCGAATATTTATAGAAATATTTTTAATTTAAGGCGTTTAGTGGAGACTTAGAACAATCCAGCTACAAACTCGAAATTCTGTTGCTGAAGTCAAGAATTGAAAATCTGGAGGGTGAAAACTCATCACTCAAGACAGAGTTGGAGAAAGCCAAACTTATTGAAAATGCATTACAGGGAATGTCGCAATCATTATCATATATCGCTTTATACATACATTTGTATATTATACAAAATTAAAACAGGTACTATAAATATAAACTTTCAATGTATAAAAAAATAGAAAAGAACATATAAATTAACAAATTTTAACTAAAGAAAATAAATAAATAAATACAAAACTTCAAATTTACTTAAAAACGTCAACCAGCGAAATGTAATTTTTTTATTATTCCTTACTCACGCTCATTTTTATTTTTACTCTCCCGAAAACTTTGACTTTTGTAGGTTTGATGTCAATTTGGCTTCTACCTGTTTTTATTGTACCATGTGTGAAAGCAAAGAAACACAAACATAATCAAACGTATCTGCCCGAAATCGGAGAGAATTCGATTAGACATTTCGCGTAAGGAAATAAATAAAATCCCCAAACACTTCCAGCAGAAATCTGTACGAAATCTGTGAGACTTGTCTAAATAGTCAAGTTTTCAGTCAGACATTTGTCCGACTGGCAATTTTCCCAGCTTATAACTGGCTTTGCACAAAACTTTCTAGTTTTTAGCATTTTTAATTTTTTTTTTTTGTTAAAATGCAATCCTTTTCCCCGAGTTCATTCTTTTAAATTTATTTGCAAGTGTCGAACCTTCGGCCAACAAACAAATCCAGCAGGAAATTGATTGCAAACGACCCTGAAAAGTAAACAAACAAATAACTATTCCCTGAAAAACAAACAAAAGCAAAACATTTCAATGTGTGTGTGTGTACGAAATGAGTGCGTGTTGCTTTAGCACATTATTACGTATACGCCACGGCAGTTCAGACAAAAGAGAGAGCCGCGCTGTCATGGCAGCTTATTTAATTGCTTGTTAACGAAAAAAATTGCTTATGATGACTCTGCCTTTTTTGCAGAAAGGCCTATTTGGTATTTTTTTATGAAAATATACATATGTAATTTCTTCGTGAACAAAGTTGCAGATGGGTCATTCCATGTAAAGGAGGAAAACACAAGAAAATCCCTCGTGAAAGTTAAGTGTTTTGGCTAGAATTCTTCTTTGAGTACACAAAGGTAAAATAGAGTTATTTTCAGTGTCCCACCAGTCACATTCATTCAAATGATAATTACTGACAACTAAGAAATCGCTTGGTATTTTTGTTAAAGCAGTTTTATACATTAGTTATCGTTCTATGTAAAAAAAAAAATCTGTTGACATAGAAATAATCCACAATTGATCACTTTCTCGAGTAAAATTTCCCACCAGTCACAATGGAATAGCCCAGAAGGTATACATACTTGCTGACTGAAGAGAGGCAGTTTATTATGTTTGCTTTTTGTGTTGTATACAATACATACTTACATACATATGAATATGCATTTATGCTTGTATACTTGTGTACATATCTGGAGACTTAAACAAAATCTGTGCTTCCTTTAGGTTAGAATTTAGTGTCACCTTTGCACGGGTCGATTTATGTCGACTGGAAAATCGGCCAGCCAAAGCACCTACAGTTGAGGGTTGAATTGCCATTTACACTGGTCGATTTTGTTTGATCGAAAAAAATCGAATAGAAAATCGACCCATGTAAAGGCAGCTTAAGGGACATCTATTTCATTTGTATTTAACTTTCATTACGATAGCATCTTGAACTACTCATATTAATAATATTAAGGGGGGTTACTGTCTGCCCTCTTGTGTACTGTGGTTATAGACGAACTCCTTTTCACACCGAACAGCCAAGGCTTTGAACCGCAAGGTTACGCAGATGATCTTCTGGTAATCTGCATAATAGGCCTACATAAGGAAACTATCAGCAACCGCATGAAACAAGTCACACGTATCACACAAAAATGGTGTGAAGATAAAGGACCAACTATTAATCCTATAAAGACTGTTAAATGTTCCATTCACGCGAAGGACGAAATTATTTCAAAGAAACTAGTCAATTTAGGTAGAGAGTACCTCAAAACTCTCACTGGGTACTACACGGGGAATAGCTATCACCTCAGTAAAATTACTATCCCAGAAACAGATGTCTGTCGTAAGGAGCGGTTAAAAAAACTCGGAAAAAGATGAGGAAGTGGTAAGAAATGCAATATGAAATTATTTTTCCTTGGCGGAGCTACTCCTCCAATTTTTGTTTGAGCACCTTTCGCAAATAGAGTGACCTATAGTTCTACGATACCTCCGAATTTCTAGTGGTTTTTAAGGGAAGCTTTATAATGATAGAAATATTTATACACGGAGGTTTGCCATTGCCTGCCTTTCTGGGTCTTGTCGGATGGTAGTGCGTGTAGTAATAGTATGTCGAAATTGTTACCTTTAGCGAAATCGTTGTTTAAAATTTTATCGAATTTGGCAGGTATATTGTTTCTGTTATCGTCAATGGTATTGTTGCCGGTACAATTATCCTTATGGATGTCCGCTTATTTTGCAATATTGCCGTAATTATAGTTGCGATCCCGTACGAGTCCGGACTAGCCAGAAATAGTCAGAATTAGTCAGATTTTATTGGAAATCTATCCCGTACTCGGTTCTCTGACCATTGAGAGGACAAAAAAGAAAGTAAATGCGGTTCTAGCTGAAATTAGTCAAGAACGTAAACCCACCGGTACGTAAACCCGAGTCAGCTGACACGATCTGTCTTACCAAAGCGCCATGTAAATGAAAACTCTACACCGCAGAATTTTTCTGTAGTTGTAGCCCGTAGCGCAGAAATCTGCGGAATTTAGATTTTTCCGTGCCAGCTGATTTCTCCTTCTTTAGATGGTTGCCACTTCGTCAGTTTTACAGATGGTAAAAAAGTTATAAGTTCCTATTCAAAATATGTTTAAAATATTTGAAATTTACTATTGAATATGGTTTTTGTTGAAAACTAAGTAGTTTGTATTTAGCTAAAATCTATTATAGCACGAAAAATTGTAGTTGATAGGTTAAGTTTATGAAAAGGCATTGATGAGTGGCAACAGTGTAGTAAGCAATACTGAGGGCTCCAGTAATCGACGAAATTGTGCGTATAAAGACTGCGTTTAAGTATACGTTCTGCGTTCTCGACTAATTTCAGCTTCTCTCTCTGTCAGAAGTTACCAGCTTTAGGGCCGGTTACTCAATGTCTTGTTAACACTAATCTCCGTTTAAACATCATTATCAACGTGTTCGGCTCCATGCATATAAATTCTGGTAAATGTTTTAGGGCCGGTTACTCAATGTCTGGTTAACACTAATCTCCGTTTAAACATCATTATCGACGTGTTCGGCTCCATGCATATAACATGGAGTGGGTAACGTCGACAACGATGTTTTACCGGAGATTAGTGTTAACCAGACATTGAGTAACCGGCCCTTAAACGATTAGCTGTAGTGTGTTTGGCAACCAAATTGTAAACAAAAGAAAAGTGCACTCTGCGTGTTGAAAAGTATTTAATTACTTGTTTAAGTGGATTCTAATGAATTTGAAAGTATTTTTGGTTATTTACATGTGTGAGCTGAGTGTGTTCGATCCCGTACTTTTCAATGTTACTCCCTCGCTCTGAGCGAATTTTTATTTTTTGACAGTTTTACTAGTTTAAGGGCCGGTTGTTTAATGTCTGATTTGCACAAATCAGAGGTAGAAGCTCCGGTTAAATACAACGACTGCTTTATCGATCACATGTTATAAGCATGGTGTCTAAACGTCGATAATGATGTTTAACCGGCAAGTAGTGATAACCAGACATTGAACAACCGGCCCTTAGGGCAGTCGTTGTAACTAACCGGAGCTTTTACCTCCGATTTGTGCTAATCAGACATTGAACAACCGGCCCTTAGTCTTGCTATCTTTACATGGTATAGATATGGCAATTTTTATCAGTTATCGTTATGGTTATTATTTTTTATCAGTATCATCGATACCGATTTGTCAGTTACAGTTATGTTGTTGTTGTTGTTGTAGCGGCTACCACAACCCCGCCCAGGACGGTTGGTATCTCAGTCGTTGTCGTCAAGTTCCACTAACGGCAACCCTAGGAAGCGTGCAGCTTCTGTGGGGTTTGTCCACAGGGACAAGGCCGTTAGGGTTGTCCGGTTTTCCGGGCATGCGAAGAGATGTTTCGAGTCATGTGGGGTCTCTCCGCATGCCGGACACTCATTCGGCACATCCTCATTCAACCTACTCAAGTAGAAATTCAACCTGCAGTTACAATTATCATTTGCAGCGGTTTCGATATCGGTTGTCTGTTAGTTTTCGATATATTTGTCGATTTTTTAACGATGTCGGCATAGAACTTTTATCGATATCGGTGTCGATATTCTGGTTGGTGTCGATATTGATTTGCCTTGGTTGTTCTTTCACTCTGTATTTGTATTCTCATCATTCAAAGTTACAATTCTTTATGTCGCGACTTTATATAGTAAGAGTAATAGTATGTAGAATTTTGTTCTGCCGAAACCCGAAATGCTAATACCTCTGTAAACGAAGAAAAACATTTACACCATTTTCGGTTTGTGCCATGGGCCAGCCGAAAAATGTTTGATCTTCTTTCAGAAAGAAACTCCCTGAAAGTGGTTCTGAGAAGAATCTGTATAAATCCAAGTGATGATAGTGAAAGTACTCTGTTGAGCTATACTCTGATTTCAAGTTCGAACGACGGTCATTACCCCTGGCCATTGAAAAGAAGTAACTTTGGCGAGAAAAGATATTCCGTAATGTTACAAAATTCCCAAATCGTTCCCTAAAAATGTTTCGATAACAGTTAAAGCTACTGCAACAGTAGCAACGACAGTGAGAACTCCACATCGAGTTTTTCAGACGTTATGGCGTTCGGCGTCCAGTTCGACACATAATCCTAAAAGCCTAAAAATCTTATAATTTCCTTGGTAAACAAACCAAGGCGATTTTATTTTGAATCGCCTCAAAACAAACATTTCTTTACACATCTAATTTGGGCTCAAGGCGATTTTATACAAGTTGGTGCAAGGCGAATTTATACATATGAATATGTAATATATTAATAATAATATAATATATGGCTGCGTTTCTTTATACATTCCGGATAATCCCATTTCACAGCCAGAATAAACAGAATGCTTTTGAAATATACGTTAACATATCATCAGGAACGTTCTAAAGAATAAGTAAACAAAAAAGTTTATTCCAAACGTTCAGAATGAATAAAGAAATTCAGCCTATATATAAAAATATACATATATATGTATAAATTCACCTGGAGTTGGTGTTACTAGAATTCGCCGCTGTCCTTCTGAATGTCAAAATGGTGTGTTCGTTGTTTTATCGGACTTCTTGCCGTCATTGTGCGTATAATTTGTTAATGTAATTTGTTTTTGTTTTGTCAACGCTACCTTGTATAAATTCGCCTTATTTGGGAAATTACAAAAATTAAGTTTGTTTCAAACTGATTTTTCGTTTTTACCGTTGAAAACAACCGGTTAACTAGTTTTGGCTGCACTTGCACATAAACGATTTGGCACCACTTGCGTTCATATGCAACCCTGACGTTAATGCTTCAGAATTTTATTTGCCTGATTTTTTTCGGCTTTTGTTTTGACTGCCGATTGCTTTAAAAGTTTGGTTTGGTTTGTTTTTATTAAGAATGGCTGCTAAAAGCGATGTTTTGTATCAAGTAAATTCAAAACCAAAACGCAAATCAAATGCTACACACAAGCCAGCTAAGGAAATGAAGGAGGATAACGGTGCCAGTGGCAATCAAATGGATACTTTTCAACAACAGGTAATCCAACTAAAATACATACACCGCGTCGCAATCTGATTGTCCAGTATTAATTCAAGGCACTAGAGATACGCGAACCAGGACCTGACTTCGATCCGTCAGCACCACCACAAGATGGCGAAGAATATCTCATGCATATGTTGTACGAACGCCGAAAGTGTCCTGCCGTAATTGCAAAGGAGCCGAAGAAGTGTAACATGGATAGAATAGCTGCAGCAATTGAGGAAAATTTCAAGGATGAGGAAGTAAGTAGATGGATGCGCTTAATTTATTCGTTATAATATTAACAAATTACTTTAGGAGCCACTCAAATCTATACAGTGCCAAGTTCGGCTACCTACCAAGGAGTGGAAAGACTTGCAATTGGAGAATTTTGAATCATCACGTGAAAAGATAGTACTTCTACGTTTAGAGCTGCACAGACACAAATATGAGCAATCTTTGGAGCCGCCTTTAATTAGTGATCCACAAGCTTGGCGTCACTTCTGTCACGAAAATCCGCCATTATTAAAAATTATATTGCGTTTCAGTCAACATACATTAGAGCAGCTACTGGAATATATTTGCGATTGGCTGCGTTGCGGAGAAGAAAAAGAAATTCTGCAAAATACATCCACCGAGGAACCAATACCTTCAACATCGAATGCTGCCACCAATGAAAATTCAGATGAAACTGAATTGGATCTTGTTGATACTGATGCATGGATAGGTACTTGGTTATATGCTACATTGGCTTGTCTACATATACCCATTGAACCAGAAGTGCATAGTACTTTACGCGACATAGCACGCGTTTGCATACGACTACGCGGCCGAGTACCAATAACGGCTGCAACTAAGGCGGTGCCTTATAATTTATTTATACATTTGATATCAAAGGCATTTGGGCAGTTGGACTTTGCGGAATTTGTTTGTGAAGCCTAGCTGCAAAAAGCAGTCACTTAATAAGCGAGTACAATAAATAACATATATATCATCGTTTAAACAACAAAACAGCAGAATGACGGACGATAGGCGGCTTTGTATTTTGAACGACGATATGACGAAAGTTCTATACATAGGACTTTTATGCCGGAAGTGCAACGTCAAAAAATTTTATATCCACATTTCACTTTTCATGTAAGCTAAATAAAAATTCCATTTCATAATCTATATGATCATGATTCAATAATTATTATTATTATTATTATTATTGAATCATGCTATACGATCATATTTGTATTTATTATTATCTATTATGAGATACTGTAAACTTGCTGTAAACTGATAAAGTTGAGTTATGAGAAAACTTTCCGATAGCATTGGCAAATGTGACATTCACGCTGATGCTCATCAGCAGCTGTTATAGAAGCAATCGTACAAACAGAGTGACTACGATGACTGGGGCTGCTCATACGCGTCATTTGGCTAAGGTTATAAGAACTATTACTGAAATTACTAGATTCGGAAAATATTTAAATTATATTGCAAAATTTCGTGGAGGTATTTTAATTGTTTACCTTGAATCGGCTGATAGACGACGTGCACCATTTTTAGTTGCAACTGCTTCCATATCGAACGAATTCAAAGCATTTGAGCATGGAACTGCTGAGTTATCTCTCGTAAACCTTAAATTTAAAGACGAAAATTGATGATATAGTACTCGTATTAAAAACCCAAAAATTTTATCGTCTTTGAATAAGACCCACCCGCTACCACAGCTTGTCTTGGTATGACAGACGGGCCTTTGACGCCTTCGCCCCTCCAAGTAACTGAAACAGCTCCCAGCTGGCGAGGTTTGCTGCTGACAATGGCGATTAGGCACTCGTGTAGCTTCAAACTCCAATTCACGTAAACCTGAGTTACCACAAGCTTTTCCTACGCGTTGGCTCAACTCTGCGGAAAGTGATAAACGGTCCTTTACACCTACATGAGCGCTTAGTTCTACTTTTGGTGTAATTATTCCCTACGGTAGAAGGCAATGATTGGTAGTTTGATATACGTAGATTGTATATATCTTTCATTATTTTTACCGGAAATGCAGGTGTCGCCTTCATCAGCAACTGCACATTTATATTATGCTCACAAGTCAGTTTAGGTATATCCGAATGCATTACGTCGGCCAGCTTCCCCGAGAAGTAAGCCATGCGCCGTCCATTTTGCCACAATGTTATCTCTACTTGTTCGGCGGATAGCACGCGTTCTAGGTCGCTTAGTGACCCGACGGACTTAAAGTAGCCTTCCATGCTAAATTTGTCATGGCAAAGTAGGGGAAAACGTGGTTCCATCGCGCCCGTACGGAAGAAGTAGCCCAATGTTTTGATGGTCACTTCTAGATAACCATGCGTACAAAGCCAAACGCCAGGACAAGTCACCTGGGTGAGTAATTTTAAAAATAGATAATAAGCTTTTCCACAAATAATTATAATCGTTATGTTCTTACTAACTATTCCACTTACCGCATGCAATTGAATTTCTATTTTAACAAAAAATCCCTTACGAAACATTTTTTAAAACTCAGTTAAAGATATTAAATAACTGAACTATATTTGTTCTCATTAGTAATCGCAACCTTGTGCTTGAAAAGGCTGGAAAAAATTTTTTCATATGTTTGTGTTGACAACAATGGTTAGTAGAATTTGGGGTCACACTGCTCTGCTCCCCTTTGAACTTCATTAATGTATGTATGTATGTAAATAGGTATAAACATTTGTTTCTTTTTTGTTTTGCCGGTGAATTTGAACATAAACTGTTGTTGGTCGCTAGCTAGCGGTTGCTAACGGTATTTTCTCATAGGTGTAGTCTCAGCTGTTCTGTTTTTATTTAATAAGTGTTTTAAGTCTAGCAGCATGTTTTAGTTTGAGCAGCGAGTGCCTTAGATGTAGCCTTGCGGTAGCGTTCTTCGCTGCATTATTGAAATAGTGAATGTTTTCACAAAAGGTAGATAACAAAAGGGGATCTGCACTGCAACTCAAAGATATATGGTCCGTGCATTTCATAACACTCTTACAGCTCACAAAGTAAATTTACTTGAACCAAATATTTTAAAGATATCGACCGTTAAAAATACTCCAAACCAAATCTTACGAGTCCATTTAAAACTACAGAATCATGTGTTCTGCAAATTTACTTTAAACTTCCTACTTGTAAATTATTTCAAAGATGTATATCTTTTAAAATTTCGTATCACACCTGTTTTAACGAATTTTATTGTATAAAAAATCATAAAGCTTCTTGCACAACACCAAAATTCTTACTTTATCCACCTGTTTGTCCAACTACCGCAAAAAGTGGGTGCGTGTCAGCGGCTACAATGTCCACCAACGACTAACTGCTTTATGTTAAAACTAAATTAACACAAACAACGGCATGCTTATTTGGCTAAGGGCCGTTTTACGACCCTAAGAAATTCAAAAGTATATTCACACAGTAGGTAAGAGAAATGCAACGTCGCTGGTGCCAGCCAAATTCTGGGTACAAGAAACTTTAGCACATGTTAACGCTTTTAAAATCGATGCAGTGGGTCTGTAACAAACCAACTTCACTACAAATGGTCAGCTATTTAAGGGTGGACAAGGCATGGGGCATGCGGTATGTGTGTATGTATAAAGTCGAATAGAGGAGCATAATAAAGTTTGAGCAGTTATGCCAACGATTGGGGTAGGGAATGTATGTGTGTGTGCTTTGTGATGGCGAATAGGCCAAGATAATAAGCATAGGGAAAAGTTTTGCCTTTTTATTAACTAATGACCGTTTTATTGTAAATATTAGTTTCATTTCCTTGTAATTTTTTCCATAACGGCGGAAACCAAACATTACTGCTTCAACGAGCTCTTTATCGGGTTTTGATATTATTTTCATACTTATTTCGCTAATTCGAGTTTTATAAATGTTTATGTATAAGTAGTCAAGAGTGTTTCCAAATACTCATTAATATTAGTGGTATAATTGTTACATTTCTTCACTTTCAGTAAAAAAATAGGAAATAATCTAAATAATTAATACGCAGTTTCTTAAATATATAACTTTTTCATCGTCAAATGTTTAAATGGTTTACACAAATACCGTATTTTTAACATAAATATAATTCAAAACTGAACGAAAAGTATCTACTGAAGTAAGCCAAATAAACATTTTAACTAAAATACGAGTAGCCTTAAACATAGCCAATGTTGTTGTTGCTATTGTTGCGGCAACGTTGTCTAAGTTTTCGCATTATAGATGCATTACATCCCATTCCTCGTCCAAATAATGTAGTATAGGCTTATCATGCAACCGTTCGCCAAATACTTCGCGCAATACTTGCAACACCTGTTCTTGAATGAAGCTCACTTGATGCTTGGGGCAGTAATCGTCCTCAGCCGAGCAAGCCATTGTAATTAGCACCGGCGGTGCCGGTAAATTTTGTAGCAATTTTTTAAATTGTGCGAAATATTGTTCCAACTCCTTAGAAGTACTGATATGATGCGGCAGACCATTCGTATCTGTAGTACTACCCGAATCATAGATGAGCAACCAGTCTATCTCATCGTCAGCATAATGCTTCTGTAGTAATTTTGTGAGATTTTCAATGCGTGCATAAGTCTCTGGCGCAATTATAGACGGATCGGGCGCTGGAGCGAGCCCTTCTAATGTTCTTGCCTCTTCCAAGTGCTCAAATATCTTTTTAAGCGCTTCCAATTGCAGTTTTCTACGTTCCGTAGTGCCACCACAATCCTTAACCTCTGGTTCAAAGTGGAATATGTCGGTGAGTTGTTCGTAGCAGTTAGCATCTTTATAAATTTCCAAAAACGGATTAGAGGTGCTGAAAAAATCTAAATCAATGTCTAGTACAAAATTTGGTGCATCCGTAGCTTTTATAAACTGTTCGGTATCTATTGGCGAACTCTCGGTGGAAGTGTCTACGTTGATCACTTGTAGTTCCATGTTGCGCGTTTCATGCAATTCCTTGGTATCACAATAGTTACCCTCGGATATGAAGTAGTCAAGTGGACAATCGACGCTTATCTTATCATTTTTGTGTCCAATTTTAAAGTTATATTTGCCCAGAGGAATTTGTTGGCACCAAGAGTTCTTCAGCCAAACAACTCGATTAAAATGGCCTGCAAAAATTTCGGTTTATTTCATAATTTACATAGCGATTTAAATTTTTGCTTACCTGCATAGCAAGCTGGCATTATCCAGTTTTCAATACTAAGTTCAGCTAACATAGTTTCTTTATCAAAGGAAGCACTGGCCGGAATCTCACGAGATATAACCATGTCTGGATGCGAATCAAAATGCACTAGTATATTATTTTGAAGTGGCAAATGGCGCGTAGCCAAGCAGCGGTATATAAATTCCAATACATCATTGTGATAATCGGCTATGAATATGGGAATGCGTTGGAATTTTCGCGACGTAGCGTTCGAAGCAACTACCCCATCTAAACTAAGATCTTTTGCTTGCAAGTTGTATAGACTACCTTCTGATATGGAACCGGCGACCGAGGTCGTAGACATATTTCCAAAGAGGCTTTCATTCTCCTCAGCATCCTTTGATTTTTCAGCTTCTAATTCCGCCTTAAGTCGCTTTGTTGGCGGTGCTTCCTCTATTTCTGCATTCTCTCCACTTGATATCTGCAGGGCAGTCTCGTTAACCACTGCGTTTGTTGCCGCCTTATTAGTGGCCACCTTTTCCGTTGACACGCTTTCACTTACCGCCGCCACCGCTGCAGACGATGTTTCCGCAGGTCCATCACTGGCGGCTGCTTCTACTGCTGCTTTTTGCTCTAATGTGGAGGAGGCACATTGTTGAACTGCATTTGCATCCATTGCTATGACCAATTTTCAATTTAATTACTTTCTAATAACTTAATATAAGACCTTTTTTTGTTTTCTTTTAATTATATACGACTGGCCTTGTCCGAAGAGTGCTTTGAACTTTTCTTTCTCTGCTTCTTTCTTCTTAAAAACGAAAATGTCAAAGTTATTTCAGCTTCTTCTTCCTTGCTGTCGTTCACAATTGGGAGTGTTTTTGCACTTTTTAAAGCATAAAATAGGGACAAAAAAAAATTATTAGATTAAAGAGTGTTGAAAACTAGTTGCCACAATTCTAAAGCACTAGTTTTTAAATAAAAATGTAAGGCCTGAGATAAAATTGGTGTTTCCTTTTTCATTCATGCGTTCCTCTATTGTAAACTTCACCGCTAGGTGCCGCGACAAAAAGGAAGTTGTTATTAGTAATTTGGCCGCATTTGGTTAACTATCAAAATTTAGCATCCGACAGCTATTGACTAGTTTTTAAGGGGTGGGCAGCGTTGCCAGCAGACCTGTTAACTTTGGATTACGATTGCTAATCAAAACGATTACATAGGTTCGGTAATCGTAATGATTAATACAATTAGTGTTTTTAACCGAGGAATTAGTAATCAATTATAATTAGAATTAACCAAAAAACAATCATGATTATTTGTCATTAAAAAAATAATCAATAATAATCAAAAAAAGTAGTTGATTAAATTTGGTGATTACTTTTGATTATTTTTGATTTTTTGAATCATATCACTATGCGACAGTCAAAATCGGGATGGGATGAAACCAACGGGAAATGTTATATCGGTCAAAAACAAGTTATACGTGTCCCGGCGTTTCGCTGGGTCACGTCTAGGAATCGAGATATATATATATATCTATCATATAGGGGAAATTGTTACCTTTGGTGGTCTTTTTTTGACATAACTCGAGAACCACTAGTCCGATTTTGCTCAAAAAAATTTAAAAAATTTAAAAATTACAATTCCTTTAATCTGCTCATATAACGTTTTTCTATATAATTAACAGTTTTGCCGGTAAAAATAAATGTATGAAGAAAAAAAATATTTTTTGCCTACAATACTAAATTTTTTAAAACTGTTGATTATATAGAAAAACGTTATATGAACAGATTAAAGGAAACGCCGGGACACGTATAACTTCTTTTTTACCGATATAACTTTCCCCGGTAGTTTGAACCCTTCCCGATCACTGACCCCTACCATTTGTCTCACAGTGTTGTGATTAAAAAGTTTGATATTTTTATGATAATTTGGTGAACTTAAACCAACTTTCTCTAAAGTGTGAAATTTTGATTTACATGATTTTTTTTGTAAAATGAGCTATATATTTTTTTGAATTAACAAAATAATACCATGAAAAATATTTTGAATATTGCAAAAAAAATTTATGGAAAATATTTTTGTAAGTGGTTGTATTTGGTACAGCAGTAACTGCCCATGTAACTATATAAAATTTTTTGAATCACTGTTTGAGATCAATTTAAGATATTATCAGTATATTTAAGTAATAATAAAAAAGTTAACACATTTAAGTAAACAATAAAAATATAAGTGCATCACCTATTCCATTACGAGCGAATCAAAATTATTCCTTCTTTTGATGGTAATGCGATCTTAAAGAAATTATAGCATTAAGGGTTGCAAAAAATTCTTAATTTGCCCGTGAGAGGGGATATTTGTGATAAAAATTTAATTAGCTAACAAGAAAATTGTTTCCAGCAATCCCGGGATTTAAATCGACTAATCCCGGGATTGACATCCCTACTTTGTATACAATAAAAGTTTAATAAGAACAATTCTGTGTGCATACATGGAAAAGACGTTTTTGGGTAGGAAATGACGTTTTTTCAGACCAAGAGGGACGTTTTCTCATGCCGAAAACCTGGCAACACTGGGGGTGGGAGAGGGTGGCGGCGGACTCAGCAAACGATCTGTCTCATGGTAATGTACGAGTATGACTAGAAGTGGAGTCTGGTCGTGGTTATAATATATATATGTATATAATATGATCAATTTTTATTACCAGTCGTCCAAATACCACAGAAAAACCGAAATTTTTATGTATTAAAATACTCGCATATAGAAGTATCCTCAATTTCACTTCAGCTATCGCAGCCAGGGTTGGGTGAACGGCCCGTATCGCTATCCATCCCGGTTCCCTCTGGAGAGTGCAAACAATGCTCTTCTGAGCACAGTAGTCTTTCTGTTTAACGCAAACTCGGCTGTTACTCCTCTAGAACGGTCTCCCAAAAAAATAAGCTAATTGTAGGCTAATAAGCAGCTTAATTAGATTGTTTATAAACTATCTATTCTGCATAAAATGAAACTTAATTTTACATGAACAGTTAACGATTTTTTAATTTTGCTTTATGGTTCAGTAGGCAGGTTAATATTTCGAGAAAGCACAAGCGTATCAGTAAAGAGGTGCGGGAAGCTTATTTTTATACTTTGTGGTGCTGCCATTTTCAGAGAAAATGGTAGTATAGATTTACTAAATCAAGAGACTTTGTGGATGCATGTTAAAACTATCGAAAGCGTAAAAAGCCTCGTTCGGAGAAAATGCTTTGGTCGTGATGGCTAGGAAAAGATTTTGCGATGACTTCTCGGACTAATTTAATATATCTGGCAAGTAGATAAATGCATAATCGCAATTGCGTGTTAGTAAAATATTCACTCATTCCAGTTCCATAGGTAGTTTGTTTTCTATAAAATATACCAGTAGCCGTCTATCGCCCCCTTTAATGTTCCAAAGTACATACTATGTAGGTCTCTAGAAGCAAGATAGAACCCCCATTTCACACGTTTCTAGATCCCCATGGTATTTATGCCAATGTAGTGTTAAATACATTTACTCTTCAACTAATACGAGGGTTGATTAAAAATTTTGCGTTTCACAATGAAAAACTAATATTTTTTATTTATAAATGAAGACTGCTTAAAAAATTTTCAAAGCATTTTTTGCACTCCGACAGAGATGACTCCAAAACATAAATTTTGAACGATTCAACGGCTTCTACAGAAAAAAAGTCATAGGCCACCAACGGCGGACGAACAAATATTTACACGTCAGTTAATTACATTTGTATAGCCTTATAAAAGCCTCACAGCGGATTCTGGTTTCGTTTCTGTCCCATAATCATATGCATGTATGTAGATCCAAAAATGTAACGCGATCTTATTTTCTCAAACCATTTTTACACCACTTAAACGACTGGCAAATTGAGCTAATTGCTGCACTATTTCCGAGCTAGTCCACACTTATAGGGCAAAGGAGGAGGTTATCAGTTCGTCGGAATATTTTTTTTTATGTATGTTAGCGCATAACTTTGGACCACGTCACCTGATTTCGATTCTTCTTCTTTTTGCATCGGAAAGGTAGTGTCTCAGAGGTGGTCCCGTTCTAATCTGGTTTAGATCCGATCATTGGATCATGAAATATATATGTTTATATTTTTTTAATTCGCTTTTTTTTGCTAAAAACTTCTTGTATTTTTAACCGACTTCCAAAAAAGGAGGAGGTTATCAGTTCGTAGGAATATTTTTATTTTTTTTTTATGTATGTTACCGCGTAACTTTGCACCACGTCAACCGATTTCAATAATTCTTTTTGCAACGGAAAGGTAGTGTCTCAGACGTACTAATTTGGTTTAGATCCGATCATTCGATCATGAAATATATAGATATATATATATTTTTTTTAAGTCGGTTTTTTTTGACTAAAAATTACTTGTTTATTTTTCTTTTAGTTTGTAGTTATTATTTTTAAAAATAAATATATATATTTTCTTTGAATTTAATTTTAATTTTCTTAATTATATTTTTTTTAAATTTAATCCTCTTTAAATTTTTAGTTTAATTTATTTTTTTATGATTTTAACATGTAATTCTTTTTGTTTAATTTAGATTTAAGGATCAGATTTGTTCCTTTTTAATAGAACTTTAATTTTTTAATTCAATTTTCTTAAAATTTTTTGATTTTATTGTTTTAAAGCGAAAAATATATTTTAAATTTATTTAATTTAAAAAAATAAAATATAAGTTCTCACACTCATTTAATTTTTAGCAACTTATTTTTTATTTATTTTTTATTTTTTTTTTATAAAGTTTTAATTTAATTTTCTTTTCATTTTTAGATTTTATTGTTTTAAAACGCGACATATTTTTTAGATCTACTTAATTTTAAGAAACTCATTGAATTTATGTTAAAATTTTTTAATTTAAAATTCCTTAAATCCTTAGATTTTATTGTTTTAAAAAGAAAAGTATTTTTTTCACTTCATTAAATTTTTAGAAACTGTTTTAAATCTTCCTGTGGTTGTATTTATTTTTTTTTTGTTTTAATTCAATTTGTTTTAATGTTTTTTATTTTATTGTTTTAAAGAGCGAAATACTTTTTAATTCTTTTTTTTATTGTTATAAACTTTTTTTATTTTTTTTAATACATTTTTTTGTAATTTAATTTTTTTACTATTAGATTTTGTTGTTTAAAAACGAAACAAATATTTTAGATTTCTATGATTTTTAGATTAAATTTATTTACTTTTAATTTAATTTAACTTTTAAAAACTTATTTTATTTATTTTTTCTTTTTTTAATATAGTTTTCTTTTAATTTTTAGATTTTATTGTTTTAAAAAGAAAAACATATAGTTTTTATTTAATTTAACATTTAGACAACTTATTGCTAAAACACACACGGAATAACGTTAAGGCTTCCTCATGAACAGATTTTCAATTAGTCTTTCGAAAGACAGGAAAATAATTTCAAGCTAGTTGCCAGAAGACTTTTGTCTTTCGACAGACAGTCGTGAGTTGAAAGACAGATAATTGCCACAATTGCCCTGTTCGTGTTGCTTAGGCGCAGAATATCTGGAGTAGTCCTCGTATTGTCAAGCAGACATTAATGGTGCCAAACATAATTATGTTTGTCTACAATCTTACACCAGATACGTTTAGTTTTATTAACTATCGTTAGATTTTATATTCCATATCGTCAGTGGCTCACCTGCCTTGCGGTCAAAATGAAATTACTGAACACAATTAAATTTGTAGCAGCATTTTACTGTGCCTTTATTAATTTTTCAACGATAATTGCCTATATAAAATTTACAAATTTTAAGTGTATTAGTCTTGATAAATCCTTCGTTGATTTTCGCCAATGCAGATTGAAAGCTTTATCCCGCAATCAAGTCGCCCTCTCGTTGTCCGCAAAACTATATCAAGTACCAGTGACCAATGTCGGTGTAAACGCGGATGTGTATAAAAAAGCAAATGGCTATCGTCCCTTCATGTTTAACATTACTACGGATTTTTGTCGATTTATTAAGTATAGAAAGCAAACACCTTTTGGCAAAATGATATTGGATGCGGTAGAAAAGTATTCAAATATAAACCACACATGTCCGTACGATGTAAGTAGCTCGGTAGTGAAGTAATAATACAATATTCAAGTAAAATTCCCAAGTACTTTTTATAGTAATTTTAAATATTCCAATTCATTTCCAGCATGACATTATAATCAAAGATCTTGTGCTTGAAAGTAAACATCTGCAATCACTGCCGTGGCCAATGGGTGACTACCTTTTGAAAATAAGCTTTGCGGTAAACAACGATTGGAAAGTTACAGTTAAATCATATATACAAGTCACTGAGGAGTAAAATATTATTTCTATCTAATGTTCAAAACTTCAATAAATATATGATGCAAACTTTTTGATTAAAATGTAGTCCTGATCTTCTTACGGCCGCTAAGAACTTTTCGAATGTGTAAAGTACTTTCATAATGGGATAGATACTTGTGAGCGAGAAAAAAATCCAAAATAGAGTTTTAAAAATGGCAACCATGATCAGTGATGTTCAGAGAGGAAATTTACTTTGTGCGCGTCCATATAGAGAACCCTTCTGTCGGTCGTTTGGTATGTACTAAAAGGGTTAGAGAGAGAACAAGAATACATATTTGTATGCTTTCTTTGCAAAATTTTTGATTTCTAAGCCGTCGAGCCGTATGATTGAGGCGTTTCGCAGCAGCAGGGTCATAAATTGTGTATGCCTAGCCAATCTTACATGTCTGGGCGCTACGAGGTGTCGTATTCTTTGAGAGGTGACCCCGCTTTTGCCAAATTCTATTAATTCAGCCGTGGAGTGTATCGTATTACCCGCCTCCACTAATTCGGAATTTAATGCGTTTCCTTGCCTAATGAATGGTTTTAAATCGATGGCTTTCTGACGGATACTGTGTCCCCCCCTATGGCACGATGCTCCACCGTTGTGTACTGTTTCTTTCCCTCTACCTTTTATCTGTTTTTGGGTATCGGATGGTCTTGTCTCAACAGGTGGCTAACGTACTGGATAAAAATAAAAACAACAAGAGTAACCGTTATGATCTTCATAATAAAAATCATAATTTAAACGTTTTATTATTTTTTTATTTTTATTTTTTCGATCATAAAAGTTTTAAATTGGTTATAAAAACACAGTCTCAATCATAATGGTTGAAAATGACCGAAAAAAGTTAAAATCCAAAATAGCAATTATTTTTGATCGAAAAATAACAAAAATCACAAAATAACAATTAAACTTTTCCCAAACAAGTAAAGGTGAATTCATATAAGGTGATATCAATTCAAAAATACAAAATTTACTAGAATTTGGTTTTTACGTTTAGGCTACAGAAAATACAAACACTCTCCCGTTTTCACTCACTAACGAAATACAAAATTTTGATAATCACACGCTATTCACAGCTGATGAAACAACACCATCTTACATGAATTTTCTTTGCGGACAAATAAAAATGGAATTATTCTTGATTGAAAAAAATAAAAATCTAAAGATAACGATTTTAAAATATTTGGGCCATTCACACCTGACCTCTTCTCAGGTTAAGTAAATCTATGGTTTTATGGTTATATTTTTAACTCACTTTACAAAAACAAAATACACTAGAGAATAATAACTTTTAACCTGATAATCAGGCAGGTGTGAATACCTCCAATTATAAAAATCATGTTTAACGATTATTTTCGGTCCCTACTCAGAATGACACTGGACATGTCGAGAAATAGTTCATGCCCGATGCGATACAAGAACATTATCGATGACTCCATGGCGACTAGTAAGACCGAACACAATATATCGGTCATTCATTCAGGCTGGAGGTAAGAGTAAACTACTACCAGTAAAATCGAATTTGGGGGAAATTATTATCTGGGGAACCTGACAAGAGTTAAACACCGACTGTAACTCTCTTCTAGTAAATATGTTATGGACGGCACACCTCCCAAGGATGGTAGCCGATTTGAAGCCATTCAGCCGCTCGCTCATTAGGGTTGGGTAGTGGGGAGTTGAAATTCGATTTTTTTCGAGTTTAGAACATTGCTTATCCATTCGATTATTCGATACGACATTGGTGGTGCAAGTTCGATTTAATTCCAATTTTTTCGAATTTTCAACATTTTTTTACTGAAAATTTAAATGTTTGTTGGTAATGGGTCATTCCATTGAAAAGGGTAAAGCAACTTAAATGTAAATATGCCCTAATTATCTCTATTTCAGTAGTAACATCTTTTTAATTGACTACATTTCATTAACCAGTGGGAAAATATTAAAAAAAAATCAAAAGAAGTTGCATTTTTAGTCTATTTAAACTTTTATTGCATGCATAATTACTTTACACCGGTCACAAGGAGATGTCCCACGATCCATAACTTTAAATATTTTTTAATATTTCTATGAAGATTATATAAGCCTAATTTCTATTGAAAACGAAAGCGTATAATTCATTTTTCACAACACAAATACATCGTTCGTGAAAATTAAGTGTTTTGGCTAAAATTCATCTTTGAGTGCACAGGGGTAAAATAGAGTTCTTTTCAGTGTCCCACTAGTCACATTCATTCTAATGATAGTTAATAAAACTAAAAAATCGTTTGGAATTTTCGTTAAAGCAATTTTATACATTAATTATCGTTATATGTTAAAAAATATCTTTCCCTTTCGTATAAGTTCCGACGACACAGTCAAAATTCACAATTGATCACATTCTGGAGTAAAATGTCCCACTAGTCATAATGGAATGGCCCTAATAATAATAACTCAAATCGAAAAAGAGATTCGATTGAACTTACATTAATGTGATTAATTATCCATATTGCTCTTCTTAGCTTCACAACCAAATATAAATAAAATTAAGAAACAATTTTTTTTTTTAAATAAATATCAGAAACAAATCCAAAAATTGATCAAATATATTATGTATCAATAATAAAAAAAAAAACAAAATATATATTGAAACAAACTTTTTGGAACGTGTAATGTGCTTTTATTTATTTTTCATGCTATACAAAAACTAAAGGATAAAGGATACATAGTATAAAGGAAAGTCGAGTTTCCTTGCACGCGCTAATCTCGAAAACTAAAGGACATTCAAATAAATACAGAAAATAAAATTAAAACAATCTCAATTTGATACGCTTAGATGACACGGAGAGTAATCGGTTCTAAGTTTCTAGGTAAGTCAAGTCAAGTCTAAGGGCTGGTTTCTCCAACTCAACTTAACTTAGTTTAGCCATTTTTTGGACTTAAAAGCACAGCTTATTCTGGACCAAGTCTAAAAAAATTTGCTAAACTAAGTTGAGTTGAATTGGAGAAACCAGCCCTAAGTCTTGCTGCTACCTGTTAAAAAATTAAAAGATTTTCACCCCTCGTTGGATTACAATGAAAATTCATGGCTTTCGCATGTACAAAACCTTTAATTTTTTTAGTAGGGTTGCCACCTATTTAAAAGTTCCTAATTTATCTATACATAGTATACGGGAAAGTAGAGATTCCTTAAATACGCTAACATCGAAAACTATTAAACGAATTTGGACGTGATTTTCTCTAATATATTCTGTATAGTCAGAATTTAGAATTTTTATAGGGTTGCCACCTGTCTTAAAAATTATAAGATATGCAAAGTTCGTTGGATTACAAAAAATT
The DNA here is from genome assembly GCF_013731165.1 of Rhagoletis pomonella. Taxonomy (NCBI): domain Eukaryota; kingdom Metazoa; phylum Arthropoda; class Insecta; order Diptera; family Tephritidae; genus Rhagoletis; species Rhagoletis pomonella. Next base: position 48,745,127 of record NW_023458559.1, read on the forward strand.
AGGTGTCAAATGAAAGAGAAAGGCCTCTTAATAAGCATAAATGCTTTATTTTTTTGAGTAGGGTTGCCACCTGCTTAGAAAATTACTATATTCAATCTTTATAAACGAAGGTATCAGTTCTGCACCGTCACTGTCAAACGAAAACACTTAGCCTCTATCTTCACTGTTCGTTGGATAACAAAATAAGATAGCCAATTAAAGGGCATGGCCTTCTGAAGTACAACAGCTTTTATTTTTTTCAAGTGGGGTTGCCACCTACTTAAAAACTCGTATTTTATCCTAACATAGCATAAAGCAAAGTCGAGATTTTTTGACCACGCCTGTCGCTAATGTGCGGCCGTTGTGGTGTAGTGGTTGGCAGTGCACGGTACCAGGGCCTGGGTTCAAGCCCGGTTCAACTCAACATAAAAGCATAAAAAAAAACAAAAAAACAGCTTCCCATAAAAATACAATCTGTTCGGGATCGGCATAAAACTGTAGGTCCCTCCCCTTTGTGTGACAACATCCAGGCGCATGAAACAAATCGGAGAAGCTCGGCCAAACACAAGCATATCGTTGTATAAAGTACAAAACCGCGTATCAACAAAATGCAAAACCGCGTATGTGAGGTACCATAAACTATTTTTTTAGAGAGTAAAAACACTCATATTTCAAAATGGTTCTCTTTTTTTATAAATCAATCGTATTTCTGGCTAGTATATTTCAGGACGAATGGATAAGGAATGAGCCAAGTGTGATTTAGTGAGTGTTAGCAAATCCAAATTTTGGCAGCAAATTCCAGTTACGCGGTTTTGCAGAATGACGATACGCGGTTTTGAACTTTAAACGACGTTGCACAAGCCATTAGGATTTAGAGTGAACGGACCAACTGGGCTATGAAAATTTTCGCTACCAGTAGAAATAGCTAGAAGAAGAAAAATTCTAAGTTGTACTTAGGTTACTTTTTATTAAAACTTTTTTCGATTTTCAACCCATCCGATTATTCGGTCAGCATAACAAATACTTTTACAAAAATTAGCCATTTGTTGCGTACAGCGAAATTTAATTGCACCATATAATCGCCTTTGGGATATGGCAATAGCATCAATACACCATCTGGCATCACAAAATTCTTCAAAATGACATCGTGCTGTAAGAGGAATATGAAATTCAACGAAACTACTACTTAAATAGTACTTAGTAAATGGCCTTACATCATAAGGACACGTATGATTCAAATTGCCATTCCGATCCAAAAATCTGAAGAATATATGTAAGACAGGATTACGTTGTGGATTCCTTTTGAAGTCACAAAAGTCCACAGTAAAATTATACATAAAGGGTGTGTAACCGTTAGTTTTGCGAAACAACTCCGCTCTGACCTGAAAGAAGATGAAAATGAAGGAAACGAAGAAGAATTGAATTATCACGCAGATTGTAGTACCTTACATAGTATTTTATAATCATATCGATCATACAGTGCTATGCTTTATATTTGTGCGATTATAATTTGCTTACCGTTACATTGTCTGCCTTTTGTTTGACCTTTAAATATATATTCAACTCACTAAATCCACGTTTTAATAGCTTTAATTCGCATTGCTTGAATTCATAAAGAGTCTTATTTTCCGAGTGGCATTGCAAATTTGTGAAAACAATTTGAGTTGCGTGCACAAATGGAATCCGTCGTTCATGATTTGTCCAAAGCATGCCGTTGCCAAAAACCAGCAAAATATAACAGTACAGTGTTTTGGCGTACATGCCTACTTCGACTGAAAAAATGTTTGAAGTCAATTTTCATATTGGCATTTAAAAACTTTAATTGTTGTAGAACTAATTACGAATATATTGAGCATTCACTGCGACTACGTTTGTTTGGTGCCCAATAAACTATTATGATTATACAATTTTGTGCTCTCAGGTTCACTTCACAGAGTTGTACGAAATTTGTTGTAAGCACGGAAATTAATACTCTAGCTTTGCTGGGAACATTTTGCTTTTAAAAAAATTATAAATATTCACAATTATTAGAGATAGGTTAGAACTATCAATTTGAAGCGAAAACTTCGGCCCAAAACTGTTACACTTATAGATAGAGCATTACTATTAATTAAAATTAAATTTATTTAAGTTTTAGTTAATTGTTTTCGATCAAAATCTCACTGTCCTAAATTATTGATATATAATCAAAAGCAACGAAAAGACATTAGTGCCTAATTTGGGATACGGCGCGCATTCGCACCCAACGTACATGTGGTATTTTGCGATGGGGACTTTTCACTACAACTTTTTTTTTCTAAATAAATAGTAGCAACATTTTTTTCCATAATCCGTGTAATTAATATTTCTTAATTGCTACTGTATTTTAAAGATATTAAAACTATTTACTATTAGTCCGGTCAAGTTAGATTTTCAAGGTTGCAATAATTCGCATAAAGCTGAAAATTGGTACGAATGTAACGAACACCACTATAAATGAGATGTGAAAAGTCCTTATTGATCCCAGATCTGTAAAAAAAAAAAATTTCAATGTCAAATGTCACAAAAATTGATTTTTTCCAATTTTTCAGCAAAAAAGGTTAGACAAGAGTGTAATACGGTAGACAAACGGGCTCGATTATTTACATAACCAGCCTTAATTTGCTTTAACTCATGCATTTTCCTCTTTAAAATGAGCATAAGCAGCCGAACAAATACACGAAATTTTTGGGAATTAACTCGGATCCGGGGAATTTTCGATGAGAACACTGGTAAAAACGGCCAGTTGTTTAGGGCTGCCAGAGGTCCCGGTTTTCCCGGACATGTCCCAGTTTTAGACGATTTGTCCCGGTGTCCCGGTCCAACCTTAAAATGTCCCGGGTTTCGTTTTAGTGTCCCGGTTTTTGATTTGATTGCACAAATTTGAATAAAAGTTCAAAAATCACTACACTAAGGGAAAAAACGCGTTGTAATATTCAGAAAAATGTTGAGAATTCACTGAGGGAAATAACGCATAGTAAACATGAATATTTTCTATTTGATTATCGTTTAAAAATGTTCGTATTTAAAAATAATACTTTCATAACACGCACGCGTGGTGTTGATTCAAACACAACATTTAAATGCACATTTACATGTCTGGCTGTAGCTGAGTGCGCGAAGATACTTGCCACAATTTCCAGAGGGTCAGGGTTCAATTCCCATTACAACCAGCATAGAATTTAAATATTTTTTTACTTAATTATGAAAAGCAATGGGTAATTGCAAATCGCTTCATTTTAATATGGGCGTCTTTGAATTGAATATTTCTATACTAAATACTAAAATTTGTATACTTAAATGTATTACGATTTGGGTTGGTGCTCTTTCATATGCGTATTTTTTTTCATTTAGCACGCTTTTTTAATTCTAAACTTCTTTCTCTCAGTGCATCGGTTTAATTTGTGAAATAGTCACTTTCGAGATAGTTGAACTTTGCACAAGCAATAGTTGATGATTAGTATATGTACCTAAATACGTTCAAAATGACGTGCACAGAGTTTTACAATTATATTAAGGTAAAGACAGAAGTTTTAAAACAAGTTCACAGCAACGAAAAATATGACTGATATTTTAATGTTATCTTAAATTTTTTTCTTTCATGAAACCTAGAGTACTTATAAGTACAGTGCCGTACAAAATTATTGGCTTGGAGGCTCTTTCATCAGATCACAATTTCTAATTAGATCTTTTAGTTGTTGTTGAAAATGTAGCTTTTGAGCCAATTAATAAAGTGCATGTCTGAAGTTGCCAGCAAATTTCGTTTATTTTTAGCATTTATTTTTTTTTTGCTGACAGTGTCTTTCATATAAAAAGAATTATCGAACATTGTTTGTATGGATGAAACTCTCAGTAAAAACAATACCAAAAATCAACTAAAAATTAATGGGCTGCAAAACTTCATTTTACAAATTTTTATAAAAAGTCTGATTAGAATGTTATTTATTTTATTTTTATGTTTTTTTTCATAAAGAATAAAAAAAGGTTCATTCATTGTGAAAAATTCTCTGTGCTTTAGTTGTGATAAGTTGTTTTGTTTTGTTGGCGTACGTTGTAATGATCTCATGATCTCATGTTTTTATGTTTTTGTTTTTGTCTGTCAAAATAAAATTTCACTACATCCTTTCGCTCGTCGAAATGAAAGGGAAGGCAGCGAGAGGTCCTCCCTTAAGTGTCCCGGTTTGGCAACAGAGATATCTGGCAGCCCTACAGTTGTTGTCTTTTGTACAAGTAAGCAAACGAAGCAGTCGAGTTTCGCGTACGCGGTAGCCAAGTGGTGAGAGTTGCGAGCTACAAGCCTGTAGCTACCAGGTTCGATACTCGGTTGGAGCGATTGCGAAAAATTTTTTGGTTTTTATTATTTATTTTATATTTTTTTATTTTATTTTATTTATATATTTAATTTTACTTTATTTTATTTTCATTTGCTTTATTTTATAACACATTTCTTATTTTACTATTAGTTAATTTTAATTTTTAGAGATGAATTTTGTTAAAAATTCAACAACAACTAACTGAAAGTAACGTAAAAAAAATATAGAACTTAAAAATAAATAATGAAAAGGAAATAAAAAAGTATGCTGGCCGTGGGACTCGAACCCACGACCTTGCGGCTGGTTTATTCACATTACTGCCGTCTGTAAGGGCAACATTTTAATTTGCATTTATGCTTATTAGTTCAAATTAATTTTCTCCGTCTGTCTACCATATTAATCATGCAATTATCTCCAAAACCGTTATGACACTTTTGTTCTTAGAATCACCATTTCTGGGATACAACTATCCACATCCATATTGTAATAATTCATTTAACTTATCAAATACTTTGAATTTATGTTAATTTCTTGACAGGTGGTAGTATAAAAAATTCAGTCTGTATGAAACTACGATTCTTCTTTTGAAGTAAAGAAGGACTACCACAAGACAATTCACGATTTTTATAAAATACGCATAATTCAGTTACAGTAGTGAGTAGCCTTTTTTCTCACACTTGGTAATTGGCTCATTTGTTTAATACCTGTCTTTTTATTTCCCAGAATCTAGGTCAGATCGCTGAAAAAGTTATACCTTAATAAAGAATAGATTTTATGAGAGTTGCACTAGAAATTTCCTGATTGTCTCGATTTTAGCAAGTAAATTAGTCATTTAACCCATTAGTTTTGTTATGAACAACTATTTATAACATATTAACGAAGGTATAGAAGCCGCAGTTGGCAGTGAAGCTGCTTTGTGGCGGCAACAATATGCCAGTGCGCAAAATGTCCCCATCTCAAAAGATTTCCCCACATACGTTACGAGAAAATTGCCATTGAATTACTAATTAAATTACATTGGAGCTATTGAACAGCTTATTTAGTGAAGACTACATCGCAGCTCGAACAATCTAAAAGGACATCGCCAACAAAAATCTAAAAGTTCATCGAAGCTGAGGCGAACCGAATTTCTAGGATCTCTGGTCATAGTGACATAGAGGAAAACTATATGACAGATAAATTTGCAAGGAAAGGCTCAACCAAGCAGATTCTTCCTGCTAAAGAACGAATTGGTATGCCACTTGCAAACTGGTATTTAGAGAATTTGTATACAAACAAGCTGGCGAAAGAAGGAGACAAAGTACGACTTGTCGAATATCTAGGCAGGACATATCTAACGTTGTGGAGGCTCTAACCGGACACTGTCGAATAGCAAACATGATGAAAGGCGCGGCGTGCCTTTCCGAAGATATTACAGAAGCAGTATGTACTACGAAGAGGAAGAAACGGTCTTATATCTCCTGTGTAAATGTTCCGCACTTTGAAGAAGTAGAACCGCAAGACGATTCCGAATTAGCAGAACTACGGGCAACGAGAACATGATCCTCCAGACTTTTCTCTTGCCTATCCTTGGGTATGCCCCTTTGTGGAGTATCGCAGTGGCTGTAGTTTAACACCCAAATGCAGGTGGTCTTGGTTGTTTCGATGTGGAATCAGACTGTCTGTACAATGGGTCTTCTATCTATCAGGCAGCAGCCAATCCTACCTGCCTACCCACCTACACACCGCTACGCTTTTCCAACACCGATTGGGCTAGCGAAAGGAACCAGACTAGGGCCGACTATTGCAGACATCTGTCCAGCATGCCCGTCTTAAGAGGAAAATTAAACAGCCAGCGCTGATTGTCATGGTAGCGTTTGACTTGTTGAAAAACATTTGACACCGTTTCTCATTCCACGTTACTACAAGACATTGCGGCATCATCTCTCTCACTCAACAGTCGTTAGTACTTTTTCGAGGTCAAACCGCAAAGTCTTGAAGAATTAAATAATCGGGTGGTGTCCTTTCTCCTATATTGTTTAACTTCCACACTTCGAAGCTGCTTCAGGCAGTCGATGGGCTTACATTCATCTTTTATGCAGACGATATATTTATATTAGCATCGCTGCTTGAAAGTAGGCGGACATCTCTCTGATGCACGCAATCTTTATCTCTCCACCTTGTCGACCCTTTAACCAGCTGGACGAAGAGGTTAAAAACTGCAATTTATTACCCAAGTCGATGGCACACTAATTCAGACGATTAATAACCAAAAAATTGTAGGGGTCCATAAGTACATAGCCGCAACAAGGCCATCGCCGGCAGCGCTTAGCGTAAAGACAAAGCAATTGGCCATCCGATTCAAAATTATGCTGCGCCTGTTTGGTCACCGTCAGCTAACACCTCTTTTCCTTAGATGAGTGATTCTCGAGCTTAACAAAAGAAAATGACATTCTTAATATACAGTGAAAGCTCGATATCACGAACCTTGGTAAAGCGAGAAACTCAATACAACAAAATTTTTTACTGAGTCTCTGAAAAACCTTTTCTGTTGCGATATTTCCTGTACAAAAATGCTCCATAGATATGACTACGAAATTTTGAACATGAAAATCTTCGACATATATTGACGGTTAAAGTCCCGTTAGTAATATCTTCTATATAGTAGTATAGTAGTACATGGCGACCCTGCAAACCATTTTTTCAGAGTATTCTGCATTGTAAAGAAATTTTAAAGAATTCGTTAAGATTTAATTCGATTTTTTGCCGAATTTTCTAAAATGAAATAAATTACGCACACTTCCATTCCTTTACAAAATTTCGGAAGAAAATCCGTGAAGCAACGAAAATAATGGTGCTATGTGAAGAATATCTTTCAGAATTTAAAAATCGTTACAGAAATGAGATACTCCTAACGATTTCCTTAAGATTTCGGGAACTTTGGTTTGCAGGGGAATTACGTTAACCGTTATAAAAAAAAAATGAAACTATACTTGTAACGAATTTTTTTCAAAATTTTGCATCGTTCCTTGTATCAAGGTTTTGGTGTTCTATAAATTTAACGAAGCATTTCTTCAACTTGGTTATACCAAGATTCACTGTAGTAGAAAAAAATAAAGTCGATAGGTTCGCTGGAAAATAAAATTTGGTTTGTTCACACGGTGTCGTAAGCTTCGTATTGTTTTATGTCGTAAATTTTAAACGCCTAAAAAATAGTACCAAAAAAAAGTACCATCACAGTCATATTATGAATTTTCGCAGTGTTAAAAAATAGTTGGTTGTGGTTTCAAGTTCTCTAAACATTTATTTAAGCTTTAAAAGCTTTACGTCTTACAACAATACGACACTTACGTCATCGTTGTGAATCCCTCAACCATTTATATCCATCTTAAGCTAAACCAGCAAAAGGTTATCGTTTTCGTTAGCAAATGAGAAAACATTCGTAATTTACTTACGCATTTAATTCTTTATTTTGTGAGCTATTTTCATACCGAACGCCTTGTCCTTGGCAGCAAGTCAGGATATTGTTGCAAAAGTTCGACATCCTATCAGCTTTCATTTTAAATAATTCATTTATTTAGCTAATATCTGCGCCAGCGCCTACCTCAAAATACGAGTAACTACGTCATCTCATTTAGGAAGTTATTTGCACGCTTAACGCCCGCGCGCAATAAGGAACTTTTCACAACCGTGGCCACGTTTTTGAACATGCATGCATACATACATATATTATGCACATACTTTGGCATTAGAGGTTTACGCCGACAGACTTTGCGGCGGCGGCGTGGTCAACTTCAAAAATAATCGGCGGCGGCGGCGACGCCGGCGCGTCTGTAAAGGCCGGCGCTACTGCCCATAAGAGCCATGAGGCTACTAATCTTATCATGTCATCTCGTCAGCGTTAGGCATTCGCCTTGTCAATTCAGATTATAATTCTACTTATTTCCTTATTAAATTAGTTTTAAATTTAAATATTGTTACTTCCTACTTGAATTAAAATTTTGAGTGCCTGGCGCTGATGGATAGCCGAACCGAAGAGGGTCTAACGCAAAGAAAGTTACTTGTGCAAATTGGGGCAACAACATCTCAAGTGACAGTTAATGCATGGTCGGGCATACCACGGGTCACGCATTGGGGACCACTGTTGTTTATTCTATTTATAAACGACTTGCCTAACTATTTTAATTTTGCAAACTGCCTGATGTTTGCAGATGATGTTAAACTTTTTTCAGTTGTGCGTGATCTCTCAGATTGTAATCGTCTTTAGCTCGATCTAGATGAATTTCAGCAGTGGTGTACATTAAACTGTTTGAACCTAAATATAGGTAGATGTTGCGTAGTTACGTTCTCGAGGCAGTCTAGTAGTGATATACCTTTTGACTAAAAATTAGATGGTTGCGTTATAAAGCGGAGCAATGAAATAAAAGATTCGGGCATTATTTTTGACTCCAAACTCGCGTTTACAAAACACGTCGACTATATTGTATCTAAATCGTTCTCAATGATAGGCTTTATTAGGCGAAATACTCAAGAGTTCAGAGATCCAGTAACTTTAAAATCCTTTAGTAAGAAGCCGTCTGGAATACTGTTCTATAATATGGAGTCCATATTATGAAGTGGACTCGATCAAAATAGAAAGAGTTCATAAGATTTTCACCAAATCGCTATTTGCAAGTTGCCCTGGCAAGGTTATGTTCCTCCCTATATTGGCAGACAGAAATTGCTGGGTCTCCAGTCTTTGAAGGAAAGAAGAGATTACTTCTTCATTACATTTATTTATAAAATAATCAATGGGCACACAAATTGCGCTTATTTAACAGATTTGCTCATATTATATAATCCCCCGCGTAATTTAAGAAACAAAAGGCTATTGGTTGATGCTCTGCATACCACGAATTATGCCAAAAATGAACCAACTGCTAGATCATTGAATTGTGCAATACATATTCTAGTGTTATCGATTTTAACTTAAGTATTGATAGATTTAAGAATAATTTGTTTACAATATTCACCTAGAGTCTTCACTCGTCTGTAAGAAACTAGTTCTGTAGACTGAAATTAAAAAATAAATAAAGAAATATGCTACATACATACATGGTTCTCTATGTTCTCTATAGATCCGTATGTACTATTTAAATTTAGAGAAATAAAAAATAAAATTAAAGCTAAGTTATTGGAGTAATTTATTTCGCTATTAATAAATTTCTGAAATAACGTTATCTACCGTTATGTTAAATTAAGGGGTTCTTACGATTTTTTGCGGGTTATAGATTGAAAACTAGGGTGGTCTACTATTTTCCGGGGGTTTTATCCATCAACTCCCAGCAAAACAGGCCTGGTTAAAATTTCCACTAAAATTTTAAGTGCCAAATTTTCCGAGGGTAAACAAAAGTAATGAAAAATACTACTAATTTCCATCAAGAAGGGGGAACTTTAACCCTGTGTAGAAAACATTTGCCCACCACTTGTGAATGCTAACATAGTTTTCACACAGCCGCATAGAACTTGTATACGTCTGTGGGACCCCGGAATAAAATAACTTACTTATTTAAAATCTGTTTAAAAAATATTCAACTCTTTATTAAAGAAAAAATACACAAGAAGATCAATTTGTTTTTTTTTTTTATCTCCAATAATCGAGGAGTTAGATGCAATAAGGGCACTTCTGTTAAAACTGCTTTCTGAGATATTAACGTTAAAGTCTTTTGGTGTGTGACAACTTTCTTGTTGTTGTAGTAATCTGTAAAAAAA
>NW_023458559.1:48755566-48766356 GCF_013731165.1 Rhagoletis pomonella
CTCACGTATTTCGGCCTCTCTCTTCTTATTGCGGCAAATACGTCTCGATTCCTTCTTCAGTTCCCTATAACGGTCCCACCATTACCAGCATCAAATTATTTTGAAATTTTATAAGAAGCTGTTTTACCAGGTCGTGCTTGATCTGAAACGCTCTACTGAACATATGTGCATAGTTTGGGGGTCTACTTTCTTCCTTTTCTTCTTATTCGGCACTACGGTTTTAGTCCGGGACAAAAAGGAAAAAAAAACCTCGCCAATTGCCCCTCTCCTTTGCGAAGTTGGGCCAATTGTTGTACATCCCGAATTCAAACAGATGCTTCTGCACATGATCTGTCCATTGTGTTCGTGGACGCCCTTGCTTTCGTTGTTCAGCCTTAGATGTTCTGTTGAATGATAAGATCATTCCAGTACCGTAATCTTTGTATTTTTATGCGCTTAACTATGGCTATGTCGTTAAAAAGCTCGTAGAGTGCGTCATTCATTTTACTGCGGTACCTATCGCCAACGTGAACAGGTTGACGTTTTTAGCGTCATTTGGACGTTTTTTGTGCAAAAAATTTCGTTTTTTAACTTCCCAGTAATTTTTCTCGGTTACTAAATCTTGTCAGTAGAACTGATTTTGAATTATTTTCTTAATAAATCTTAACAAGCTTTGTTTTTTGCAGCAGCCTCTTCAAAAGATATTTGTCCTTTGGACACAAATGACTTAAATACGATGCATACCAAGCGTACGGTTATTTTTTTTTTTTTGATTATTGGACTAAGGATCTCGCGTTCAAAGGCTGGTTTTGTAAACACTTGAGGTTACGAGGCTTATTGCAATGTTTGCAAGTGCACATTAAAAGCCAAACCAGGAAACACGCACGCTCGCAAAAGCACCATAAAAGCTGTAGCAGCATAAAAAGTCAGAAAAAAGTAGGCGACTTTTTTAAGCCTTCATTGAAAATGTAATGAACGCAAAAAAGGCTGAAATGTTGCTATGCTCCTTTTTAGCAGAACGTAATTTAGCATTTTCGACAATCGACCACCTAACCAAATGTCTACAAAAGAAAAAAATATTAAAAATCAACGCGATTCTTTAGCAACTTAAAACTTGCACATTATTGCCCTGGAAAATAATGGGCTATCAAACTGCATACCCAAAAAAATTCTTAAAAATCCGAATAAAAACTCGAAAATTTAGCTGAAACTTTGCATTTTTTTCATAATTTTTGCACAAAGTTTGAAATGTGGATTTATATTTTGTTTGTTATATAATCAGCTTGGCTTTTATGGAAAAATAATAAAGATTAAATAAACAAAAGAAAGACAGCCACAATCGATCAAAATATTGATGACTTAATCACCTGATAAAAAGTGTATATATAAAATGATGATGATATTAACAATCTCAAACCAGTTTGCAATGAATTTTAAATGTGCTCTGTCGAAATGACATTTTAATACACCTTACATATATACTTATGTATGTACCTTTGTATACAATAAAAGTTTAATAAGAACTATCCTGTGTGCATACATTTGAAAAAGACGTTTTTGGGCAGGAAATGACGTTTTTTCCGACCAAGAGTGACGTTTTCTCATGCCGAAGACCTGGCAACACTGCCTATCGCCAACGTGAACAGGGTTCTCTAGGAAGTCCTAAAAGCCTTCACATTTTCGTGCGGTATCGGGTGCGCGTCTCGTCATATAAAAGAAGCGGTAGGTTAGGCCTAGTAAGTCGAGGTTATTCGTCCATTTTCTTGATATTGCATACAGTTCAAAGAACAAGTGCATCAACATGTCAGACATTATTTTGCAACCAACTATCGGTTAAGCGTGACGTTATTGCAATCAAAATGTAACCTATCCAATTGGGTGCTTATCGAGCTTCAGTGATTTTAATTTTTCGCCAAAATTGTTATCAACGAATGTTAAATATCCATCAATGAAAACCTTTCACTACATTTTACACACAGTTAAAAATTAATGAACAATTTAAAATCAAATATAGGCTAGACATTTACATATATTGAGAGCATTAATGGCTTTTAAATTATCGTTTATAAAATATTTTCCAAGTGCGATTATTCAAACAGTTTGCAAAATGACTTTGTCGCAAATACTTTCTATATCAAGTTTGCTTCTTGGATTTTCGTTGCGTACATCTATTTCTATATCCATGATTAAATTTACAAATATCAAATGTACAACTCTCGACAAGCCGTTTGCCGATTTTCGTTATTGCAAACTCAAGGCATTGGCCAGAGATAGTGTTGCGCTTTCGTTGCGAGTTGATATCTTTCAAGCGTCAGTGAATAATGTGACGGTAAGTGGAAAAGCTTTTTTTTTGTACTAGAAGCTGCACATTTTCTATTATGTTGTCTAATTGTTTGACAAGTTTCATAACACAGCTATATACATACATACTTGTCTACTCCGCAGGTACATGTGCAAACTTTCAAACGATTCAATGGCTATCGTCCGTTTCTTTTCAATATAACAACGAATTTTTGTGACTTTATGCGGCATAAGACGCGTTTCAAATTTTTGAACATGATTTTTAAGATTTTAAAAGCATATTCAAATATCAATCATAGCTGTCCTTATACTGTAAGTAAACAAATCTGTATGTTGCTTATCATTCTTACATCTATTTACTATTTCAGCATGACATTATAATCGATAAGTTAATTTTGACACCGGAGTATTTTCCCCTTCTTCCAATGCCATCGGGAGAATATCGCATAAATTTTGGAGTTGACGCCTATAATGATCCGAAAGCGATTGTATATATCCACGTTCTAATATTAGATTAACAGGTCTATTCTGTACGTTACCGAAGATTTTGTGACCGGAAAATTTTACTACCAAAAAATGTTACCACTTCTTGTCACCGCGATTCTAGGTACGTTGGTAATGCAGTGAAAATATTCAGCAACTCAGCTATGAAGATTTGTGGAAATTCCAGCTTATGAGATGGTAACCAAATTTACCGGTTACAAGAGAACACAGAATGCGAAAAAAATTTATATTATTATATTTATTTATGCGTTTATAAAATTTATGTTACCAGCGCAGAATAGACCTGTAAATGGGTATGCAGTTTTAAGGGAATGATAAATATATCGATTTATTTTCATTCAAAATACATAATGTCGACGATATGCGTTCAGAATGATGGTATTTTTCAGAAATACGAAAACTGTGATATTTTAGTAACTACTCAATATTATTCACTCAAAATTGATATTTACAATAATTTTTAAACGAAAAATAAGAATATTATACATTTTCAGAAAATGGGCGTAGCCACGCCCACTTACGGTTACATGTGTATATCTCAGTAACCGCTGCACCAATTTCTTTCCAACTTGGCACAATTGTTAGCCTTTCTACAGCATACCAAATGGCCGAAAACTTTTAAAATCCGACAATAACCACGGCCACATCCCATATAACGGTAATTTGGAGAAATCTTCGATAAATCAGTAAATGTTAAAGCTAACACTATGCGACAGTCAAAATCGGGATGGGATGAAACCAACGGGAAATGTTATATCGGTCAAAAACAAGTTATACGTGGCCCGGCGTTTCACTGGGTCACGTCTAGGAATCGAGATATATCGATTTGAAGTTAGTAACTATCATATAGGGGAAATTGTCACCTTTGGTGGTCTTTTTTTGACATAACTCGAGAACCACTAGTCCGATTTTCATGATCTATGTCTCATTTTGCTTAAAGGTTATGTGACTTTGCGTGAAAGTAATACGACTTGCCTTTTTTCCGTTTTGGATTTTTTATGAATTTAAAAAATAAAAAAATTTAATATTTTAGGCAAAAAATATTTTTTTTCTTCATACATTTATTTTTACCCGCAAAACTATTGATTATATAGAAAAACGTTATACGAACAAATTAAAGGAATTGTAATTATTAATTTTTTTAAATTTGTTTGAGCAAAATCGGACTAGTGGTTCTCGAGTTATGTCAAAAAAAGGACCACCAAAGGTGACAATTTCCCCTATATGATAGTTACTAACTTCAAGTCGATATATCTCGACGCCGGGACACGTATAACTTCTTTTTTACCGATATAACTTTCCCCGGTAGTTTGAACCCTTCCCGATCACTGACCCCTACCATTTGTCTCACAGTGTAATTTATTCAAATTGATGCTTGCAACTCTTTACCAAGAAATACGTTTATGATACAATTTTGGAAAATGGGCGTGACACCGCCCACTTATGATCACATATATGTATCTCGGTAACCGTTCTATCAATTTGTACCAAACTCGGTATGCTTATTGTGCTTGCCATATAAAAGCAAAACGTTGAAAATTATTGAAATCGGACTAAAATTTAGGCCGTTTTTCATATAACGGTAAACTTCAGAAATGAAACTTCAATATTTCGAAAATTAGGGACGCTAACTTACTCAAAATTGATACACCCCGCTCGGCTTACCATGTAGCGGTACCTTACGGAAAGGTGAAAATCATATATCTAAAACTTGCGCCGGGTATTTTATGTTCGGCTCTGCCCGAACTTAGACTTTCTTACTTGTTTTTACTAGCTTGGAATATTTAGAAATGTATCAGCAGGGGGCCCACCGGAACCAGTGAATTTTTGAAAGGGGTGTACGAGAAAAAAAAGTTTGGGAACCTCTGCCATATACTCATCTTTGCCTGATTCGCAGCTTTGGTGTCGCTGTCCGCATTCGTAATCATTAATTCCAATGAATTCCGCTCAATTATCAGGCATAAGGCGTCGTTAATTGACTTGTGCACCATTAGTTAACTTATGTGACTCTTTATTAGAAGGCAGAAATGTTAAATGCGGCATGCAGACTGTTTTGCTATTGCACTTCGTAGCGAAATGCAAGCGACATATACATATATGTATGTATGCATATGTACTCACTGGTAATACAAACAAACAAAAAGAAAAGATTCTCTACGCGCCGCAAAGTGGGGTAATTGAGATCGATATTGGAAACTAATTCAAAAATTGAATTTCAAACAACAAAGAAGTTTTTAGTACCAAATTAAAGTAGATAAAATTTTTCATAACCACATAATCAAATATTTGCCTAAACCATTTTACGGTTTTCTTGCAATATACTCTTAAAGTCGTCGCTTTTTCCTTTTCATGTGCGCAAAGTGATAAACGTGATTTGTTACTTCATATTTCCAAGCTATTTCTTTAACGATAAATCAAAATCGACAAAGTAACCTTCTGATTCAGGTATTTAGGCAATAAAAAGTGATTTTATTTTCCTTTTACTATGGTACTAAACAAGGGGTTTTTGACTATATACGTAGACATATAGTTGTGAAGACGGTGGGATCAAGCAAAAATGTTTTCATTTACATATACCTTGGAGGTTATAGTTGCATTCTGTAAAAAAAAGTTGCGGCATTCTGCGCACTTTTTCAGTATATCAATTTTTTAACATAACCTGGTTAGTGAAATATACACGAGTCATTTAATAATTATGGAGAACTATAGTGATGATGAAGATGTTGATAGCGATGACAATGACGCAAGCGAAGATGGTGACTGTTTTTATTAAAGGTTATATATTTTGAACTACTTTCTAAGCCTAACAAAGCCACAGACAATTTTTACAATTCAGATTCATTAATGTATAGAAGTTACCTATAAAGGACAATAATGATTACTTTTTCATGAACAATTAACACATTATTATTGCATTACTTGGCAACGAGAGTAAATAAATCTGCAGGTATGTTGAATGCATCTATCGGAGCATTTTCCTTATAAATGTTTAAAATAATGCCTCTGATGCACATTTTGGGGTAGGTATCTTAAATGTGCACTTAAGCATAAAGGCAGCAAAGCATAATATACTGTACATCAAAATATTTTAAATTGACCGTACGTATGAATTGATCTCCAGTTTCAATTTCGATTACCCCACTGTGCGCCGCAAAGCGTTGACTGGAATACTAATTGAACATTAAACAAATTTAGTTACATTTCCATACATATTGACGCCCACATTTCTACGGAGAATAAAACGCAATTTAGCGACCAATAATAATTTCGTGGAATCAAGCGCGCTTACTTCCGGTTAACTTCCTATTCGGGTGGAGTTTTTTTTGCCATCTAAATAAAAAGAATTTTTAATGTAGCGTTTGAGGAATAAGGAACGGACTTAGATATGGCCAGGCATTAGTCATGGTTTTTAGTCAGACATTCATATTTGATCCGTTGTGAATTAATACTTAGTGAAAAAATTGATGTTGAAATGATGCATACAACCAGGCCCGTCGAGAGGGGTATATCCCCCTTGGCCCGGGCTTTAAGGGGCCCAAAATATTGAAACCATAACTTGTTATTGTTTTTATAATGTAATTGCTCCTTCGGTATAGGCTTTTATTATAAATATTTTCCGATACGTGCGGATAGTTTCTGACTCTAATAAATTAAAGAAAATGATCACAAGCTTTTAAATTAATAAAATTTATGTATAAGGGGCTTTTCGTGACAGTTCGGGGCCCGAATTTACTCTCGACGGCCCTGCATACAACCTTACTGTGAGCTTCTCAATTTTATATTCTTGAACCTTATCTGGTTCCACAAGTTAGGCTCGTTACAGTTGTATGAGGACTAGGAAACATTTTCAATTTTTAATGATACTTTGGCATTTGGGAGAGCTTGTCTTGACCGTAGTTTAAACAACACAATTTGGGGAAAAACGATCCTCTAAAAATTTGTTGGTAATATCCACTGTGACTGAGTTGATATGCACGCTCCAGTTTGAGGCATAGAGTAGACTAGGGCTCTTAAAATGTGAGTTGGAAATTTCTCACTCATGCCATTGTTTTTGCCTTGTTCACCTAGTAGTCTCCTCGGTAACCCCTCTCCAAGATTAGGAGCAAAAGCTTCTACTTAACCTCATTCCATTTTTTAAGCCAATGGACCCAACTCCAACATTTTGAGTCAACATAAGGCGTTACCAATAAAAAAAAAGCTTACTTGTCCCAAATGCGACTTGAAGCAAAATATTTTTCGCTGCCATTACTGTGCAGTGGTCTGTTAGGCTAAGGCCAAAAGACCAAGAGATACTTTCAACAATTGACCCAAAAATAAACAGAGTTAGAGGGTAACCCGGCATAGATATCTGCAAGATTTTTACAAACACAGTACTTACATCTTTCTCAATTACAGTCGTTTATTAAGGCAAAGATCGGCTTAGTTACTATTCGTAGTCAGCTCAACTAATGACGGGCCAAGAAAAAGCTCGGGTTCAAAAGGATCGCAATTAAGCAGGACATATTTAGGCATGCATATCCACGGACTGTATTGATTAAGTAGTAGTTTAAACTGCTGTAGTATATAGAACGTAACTGTGCCAGAGTGAAGCGGATCGCACAAGTAAGCTGAAGCTCTTCACCAGCTGTAAGATGTGGTTGGACTCCGATTATTATATCTTAAGGGCCGAGAGTTCATGAATATAATGTATCAGCCCGTCGGTGAATGTTTTCAGAGCCAGTCTGTTCACTGTCCTGTGCAAAGGTTTGAATCTGAACCGCTATTTCATTGATATAACTTCTGTCGTGTTTGGGAGATATTTCAACCTATGGAAGGTCTTAAATGGATGAAATCCAGCAAATTCTGCTTCCTAACTTGTGGATGGAGTTCAGGTCGCATCTAAATACTTCCAGGAACTGTAAGGAGTTCAATGTTTTGGCATGTCTATAACTTCGTCCACTCTTCACCTAGGTTTTGCCGATGTAGCTGGTTGATTTTGGGATATTTTTCCGACGTCTTTCTGGTAAATGTGCTGTAAATTTTTAGTGGGTATCTTTTAATTTGGAAAGTGTGTCAAAAGAGATTACTAAGTTTCTACGCAGTTTTCATGAAAAATACATTTAACAACCGAGATTTGTCAGACAAGTGGCAAAATACATACTTTGCAACATTTTTAAACAAATAATTCTAAAGTAACTAGTTACGAAATAGTTGATAAAAAGTAATCAAAACCCAAAAAACGTTGAAAACTACAGTACAATTTTCAGGTTGCTACTTTATTTAGTAAGTCATACCGAAGTAATTAGTTGTAAACTAGTTCGCAAAAAAAAAATATATATACATATATGTAAGTTTAAAGGCAGGTACATTTACAAACAAAGGAATACTAGTTTTATATGCGTGCATCTTTTTCTGCGTACACTCCCAGTCATTAGATAAGCACACCCTTTGGATCCTCAGTATGTATCATATTATACGTATAAATCCGGATTTAAAAATATATACAAATTTAAAAGGCATGTATGCTATCCTTATGTCCTGCAGTGCATAAGTTAATAATATTTTTAAATTTTTTTGTTTGTTGACGGTGCTGCGCAATTTCTTCCATATAAAAATTTTGCCGAGCATACTTTGTATGGAAGAAAATGCATGGCATTATCAACAAAAAAAAAACTCAAAAATCAACCGTATTTTGTAGCCACTTTAAACTTACATAGGTTACAAAACTGCATACCCGAGAAATTTTACTAAAAATTGTATTAACTTATGCACTGCAGGTCATTATGGTAGCACACCCCTTTGTTGACATAAATATATTTTAAATTTGTATATAATTTCAAAATCGGATTTACAAGTATAATATGCTATATTTTTATAAAAAAAGTAATTAATGCTAAACAAACGTAAGTTAATAGTAAAAAAAAAGTTAAAACAAGCTTTAATTTTTTGGTGAGGTTGTCTCCTTCCATCCTTCCACATTTCAAATACGAACCAAATCGGACTATAAATAAGGGGTTTTCAAACATCTCCACGCCTGCGACACCTAGCGGATTAATTCATCACCCTAAGTTTGAAGTTTCAAGTCTCTAGCTCATTGGTTGCAAGATTTGACCTAAACAAACATACTTAGCTACATACAAACATACAAATCACGTTAAATAAAAGCTCGTAAAAAGGAAAATGTACATACTGAGATACAAAAGCGGGTGCTATTCGAATGACTGGGAGTGTATAAAGTAGCAAACAGTTCCTCCACACACTCAACACGTGTGTTGCATTTTGCCTACTTTGCAAATAGCCGCAATCTTGCACCAAGACCAAAGGTTGATCGACCACGTTCAATTTTATTTTAAATTAATTTAGCAAATAAGAATCAGCAACAACAAAGTATAACCAGTTTTGCGCTGCAACTACTTACATAAATCTTATGTAGGTCAATGGTGCGTAACGCCATCCGCTGTGCCGCGAGTCTACATACATACATACATATGTGTTTGAGTCGCGAATTGTATTGCTCGTCTTTAATCTGTTTGACTGCAAATTCGCGCTGCAATCGAATGCTCAATGAAATTTCAACCTTAACTGCGTACAAATAATCAACCAACAACAACAAAAACCTTAAGCCCCCACAAGTGTGTTTCAACCACAGAGTAAAGCCACTGGTAAACGCCTAGTTGTATGCAATTATTTGTGTACATCTACATACTTACACTTAAATGAATTGAGCACGCGTAAGGTTGCGCGAAAATAAGCAACTGCTTCAATATACATATAGTACAAACAACTATTTATAAATATTAATGCGCTAGCAAAGCGTGCCCAGCGCGACGCGATGCTGATGCGTTGAACTGAACTTGAACTCACGCTGGCTGCAAATACATTTTTGTGTATGCATGTGTGTAGGTACATTTATTCTTATATTGTATACTACATACATACATATATACAAAATTATATAACACGTGTAAATATTTGCAAGTATATATTGTGTATTATATAACTACATACGTACATACATAAAGCCTGTGCGTGCAGACGCGTGACAAGTACCGATATCATTCATATAACACCCACACACACACACACACACACACACAATTCCACGCGTACGGTCGCATAACCATTCATGAAATAAAAGCGCACCGTTCATGCCCCAAAACTAATCCAATCCACACGCACACCTCCAAACATATATACACACACATAAATTATATATGTAAAGAATAGCATACTTGCATTCATCTTACCGCCCGCCGCCCATTCGCCCACTCACCAAACCATGCACGCGGCTAGCTCTGCCTGCGACAGGACGAAAATATCTATTTGATCTGCAATGTTGAGCTTGCCTCGAATTTGTGTGTGGGCTGCATTGAGTGAGCAGCATTTCAAATCTGTTGCCAAAAAAAAAACACAGCGCTTAACAAAACAACAATATTGTTAAACCGTGAAAAGGGGAATAGAGTAACCGCACAACATTGCTTCACACAAGGCCGCTTGCTCAGTCGGTCGGTGGGTCGGCCGGTCGGTCGGTCGATTGTTTTGGCTGGCTGAGTTGGTAGAATATCATCAATTCGTTGCGTTTATGCGGCGGGACTTTTTGCGTAGGCGGAACCTTCGTTGAAGGACAACAGAGTAAATACATACATACGTGGAAATCACGTGAAAAGCAGTTGGGAAAATTCACAATAAACTATACATAAGTAAGTACTGAGACTTGGAATAGAGAGAGAATTCGCTTTCAAAACCTTCATAAATTTATACATATTTGTATTCATAACTATATACTGTATGCGAGTACATATCGTCGCTCCCAACGAAGAGTAGCACATCTCAAATTACCGTGGAAGACTAGCACGTTTCACTATTCGCGTCGAAGACTAGCACATTTCATTATTCGCGTCGAAAAGTAGCACATTTCAGATTCTCGCGTGGAAGACTAGCACATTTCACTAATCGCGTGGAAGGCTAGCACATTTCAGGTTTTTGCGTGGAAGACTAGCACATTTCGTTATTTGCGTGGAAGACTA
>NW_023458559.1:48766366-48775190 GCF_013731165.1 Rhagoletis pomonella
GTTATTTGCGTGGAAGACTAGCACATTTCAGATTTTTGCGTGGAAGAGTAGTACATTTCGTTATTTGCGTGGAAGACTAGCACATTTCAGATTTTTGCGTGGAAGACTAGCACATTTCATTATTTGCGTGGAAGACTAGCACATTTCAGATTTTCGCTTGGAAGAGTAGCATATTTCAGATTGTTAAGCCGCGAAAACTGCACGTCTCCGGTTTAAAGTAAATCATAAAAGCATAATATATATTGAAAATTCAAACGTTTATTCTATATTTCTTTAATTGTATTATGAAAATCATGAAATTCAGACGGTATATACCGTTTACTAATCATTTGTTGAATATCATCCACTTTTCTTTTTTTTAAAGGTATTTTTCCCTTGTAAGCTTTAGGCAATTCACAGTGTTTCATGGTTGACCATTGAACATTTTTTTTCATTAGGTTCAACTTCTCCTCGCTTTGCATAAAGTCGTATTTTACTGCCATGTCTACTTGATTTTTGCTATTTTTTATTGTAATTTTCCGTACATGTGATATCTTAATTTTTTGCCAATGTAAATATTTGGACAGTTCTTCGAAGGAAAATATTTCATTTGCGTTTGCGTTGTTGAAAATTTGTTGAGTTTTTTTAGTATTCTCCTGGGCTTTAAACTTGGGCCAAATTGGATTTTTTTAAGAGAATTAACTTTATTTTAATTGAAGGTTTTTTAAGTAAATAAATAAACATAACATAAATAATATCACTTTGAAACGGGGTCCTCTTGATATGATACTGTATGTATATGTTTTTTCGTATTTATTTATAAATAAAGATTCCCTGAGAAAGACGCGAATGTCGAAAGGTGTAGGAGGAAAAATAAACGTTTATTTTACTTGTAATAACCGGCCAAAAGGCTCCATATACAACTCTAAACTTTCAGCATGACCGAAGAAAAATAATTATAGTATAAACATACATATTTATGTAACTTTTTTTTTTTAACGGCTGCTACAACCTTATATGAACTGCCTTGCGTATCCCTCTTCCACACAAAAATCTGAAATGTGCTAGTCTTCCAGGCAAATAACGAAATGTGCTACTCTTCCACGCAAAAATCTGAAATGTGCTAGTCTTCCACGCAAATAACGAAATGTGCTACTCTTCCACGCAAAAATCTGAAATGTGCTAGTCTTCCACGCAAATAACGAAATGTGCTAGTCTTCCACGCAAAAATCTGAAATGTGCTACTCTTCCACGCAAAAATCTGAAATGTGCTAGTCTTCCACGCAAAAATCTGAAATGTACTAGTCTTCCACGCAAATAACGAAATGTGCTACTCTTCCACGCAAAAATCTGAAATGTGCTACTTTTCGACGCGAATAATGAAATGTGCTAGTCTTCCACGCTAATAGTGAAATGTGCTAGTCTTCCACGCGAATAGTGAAATGTGCTACTCTTCGTAGGGACCGACGATATATAGACACGACGATTATTTAGGCTTGAGGAAGCGTAGTGGAAAAAGAAAAATGCAGCCTTGTTAATTATTTTTCTTTAAGTTATAAAGTCAAGTAATTTTCTGTTGCAGTAAATTGCGAAAAAAATCAATGAAAAACTCTTACACTAACACTTTCAGAATCATAAATTTTTGGTTAAAAATATAGCGATGAAGATGAAAATCTATTCAAGAAGCGCTAAACAAACCTCAGACTGCGCGTATATGTACATACAAGTTTGGATTTTGAAATTAATAAGGCAAAAACCATTCTTCTTACCATTTTTTCTAAGGAACCATCAAAATCGTTTCATATTGTAAAACATTATTTTCTCAGGGCCTTAAAAATTTTGACCTTAAATATTGCGAGCAAAAAAACTGGTCGTTTCTGCTTTTTTTAGCAATAATTTTAATATTATACTTTTGGGTCTTCTGTATTTTTGCCTTTTTTGTTGGATTCTATTCGAATCGATTTTTGTGATTTTAATGTTCAATGATACGTTTTCAATTTCGAATTTCTTCTAGAAGTTCTCGGGATTGTTATAGCTTTTCCTTTCAGGTTCAGGCATTTTATACATTTTTTTTTTTTAATTTTTATATATTTTTTCATTATGTCTTTAATTTTTTTATGAATTTGTCGGGTATTTTAAAGACTTTTCATAACTTCTCAGGATTTCTTCGAAAATAATCATTTCTTACATTAAAGTTTTGCTTTTGATTTTTTCGCGACATACAGCTTTTTCGGGATTTTTTCATGGGGTTTCTGACTCCCCTGAGAGATTTTGTGTTAGCCGGTGCAATTAAATTTAAATTTCGCTTATAAGAAAAAAAAAATTGTTTTGAAATTTTAAATTTTTTATTTTTGAACTTTTTGGCTTTCAAGAGAACCATGAACCAAACCATTTTCATTTTAAATTACTATAATCGTACCGAAAACCCCGCCCAAAATTGTATCTGCTCGCGTTATTGGGGCCTTTAAGTTTAATGCCCTTTGATCTCTACTGGCCTATAAGCCTGAAGCAATTGTCAGTAAGAAACAAATAGACAAATTTACTCCTGCACAGTGCTTCAAAATACTGACCTGACCTGACGAGTATCTGGTATAGCGCTCGATGTAAGGTTGATTTGCAGTGACAATCTCCGCCAAAATTTCCAAGCTATGAAAGTTATTGTACGGAACTTTTCTCAAGACAACAGACATGTACTTAATTAGTCACCTTGACACAGATTCATCAAGAATAGACGATATAGGCGCAAATAAGGAAAAAATCCTGGCAAGAGTTTGGCGGAACGCTGGAGACCACAAATGAAGCATCTAGGCTCCGCAAGGTATTGACCAAGTCGGACGCAACTATGGGCAGCGTGTTGAGACCCGATGGCCCTTGGATGATCTAAAGCCAGGACACCCTTGAATGCTTAATAGACATCATATGACAAATCGGACTCGTGTTCCTTTTGAAGAGGTTTCAGATATTATGAACAATGAGAAAGTAGATTGGGCCATTAAATATTTCAATCCCTTCAAAGTTCCGATGCGGACGGCGTGATGCCCACTATGCTACAATACTCATGTGAGAGTCTGGTGCCCCATTTGACGAGCATTTTTGCAAGGTACTTAGAAAGCGGATATGTACCGAAAGTATGGAGGGTTGTGAAGGTTATATTCTTCCCGAAAGCAGGGAAGATAAATCACACACAGCCAGAGAACTTCAGACCGATAAGTCTTTCATCGTTTATACTAAAAACACTGGAGAGACTAATCGATCTTCATATAAGGGAAGGTGCTGGTATCCACACAATGGGTACAGCCCAACACGCAGACCGCAAAGGTAGATCTGTTGAAAGCGTGCTTCACGAAGTGGTAGGTACTGCTGAATATTCGGTGGAGGGCTCTAGACAAAGTGCATACCTTGGCATATCGGTGCAGTGCGTAGCGCATCTCGGGAAGGGCCTAACATAATATTTCATTTGCAACCGCTGCATGTTTTCATCCGTGATACAGCCGCAAATAGCGCTCTCAGGCTCAGAGAAGCCAAAACGCGGAAGGCAGCCAATTTCGGGAATTCAACAATACTGAATGAAATAAAAAGGGGCCGGCTAAATGGAATTAAAGCTGACATAGAAGCCAGCACTAATTATATTACGCCTGTTCGGGGCTTCAATACGAAGATAACCATTAGGTTCCCAACCACAGGAAAATGGGATACAGGACTGCCAGTGCCATCTACACAGACGGTTCCAAGATGAAACAAGGAACCGGAGTCGGTGCCTACTCGAAGGACCTGCAGATCCATCGGTCCTTTGTCTACCAAATGACTACAGTATCTTCCAAGCGGAGATCTACGCTATAAAGAGGGCGGCTAGTCTTTTACTTAGTATTAGAGTTCCAGAAGAGAGCGCCACTATTTTTGTCGACAGTCAAGCTGTACTGAAGGCAATAGGATCTAGAATAGTAAAATCGGGAATTATATGGAAATATCGCACCACGCTGGCGTCACTGAGCCGTATCAACGTCACTCTGTGCTGATTTCCCGGACAAGCAATATCGAAGAGAAAGAGTCGGCTGATGAGATGGCCAGATGCGGCGCAGAGATGTCAATAGAAGAAGCGAATAGCTCCGTACTACCGCTACTTAGAGATCACATTAGGAAAATTTATGAATACACCGTGGCCACGACGATTGACTTGTGGAACAAACCGGAAGGCTGTGAGACCACAAGCTTACTATAGCCGCGGCTTAGTAGGAAAAATACGGGGGATATATTGAAACCCAATATATCTGCATTAAGAGTCCTTACCGGCGTCTTCACAGGCCATTATGCCATAGCACCAATGCTTCAAGGGTGGCGAATACCAACAAGTACTCTCTGAATAGGCTGCCATGAAGAGGATGAGGAAGAGTCAATTGACAACTGTCTGTGTCAATGTTCATATCTGCAGACGAAGCGACTCAAGTACTTGGGTTCACACTTCTTCAACAGTCTGGGCGAGGTGGCCGAGGTCAAACTATTGGAGAAGGAGGAGGAGGAGGAGAAAATGTTTGCAATTATTACTCTAATTTTTCTGTACCTCGCCAGTCGTTTGGCGTCGCAAATTACCGCTAAATGCTTCTTACAGATTGGATATATGTATAAATAAAATTGCCAGACAAATGGCATTTTTCTATTTTTCTTTTTTATGTATGCGAAATAGTGTTTTTGCCGCCTCGTTTATTTGCATTTCTGCCTATGCAACAGACTGGGTCTGGCTCTTTTTCTCGAGGGACGCCCACTGCTACTGAATTACTACAAATGCAGGCGAAACATTTGCTTATACTAAGCTCTTAGTGAACTGGTTGTTGTAGTTGTATTAAGTTGTTCACCTAATTTTTATTTTTAAAACTTCAAAGTAGACAAATTTTGTGTAATTTCATATCTGAAGACACAAAAAAAATTAAAAGGATGAGCCGCCTAAACACAGACACATTTTTTTAATGCTTTTGATATCGAATGGAAATAAAGTAGCAGTGTATTCCCAGTAAGCAGAAGTTGAGGAGGATAAAAATAATGCAAAGTCATAGTTCTCTTTCACTTCCTCTCAGGAAGTCTTGGTTTTTACACAGAAAACCAAGAAAAGTCTGGAATCTTTTCTTGGGATTTTGTAGACGCTTTTCCCAAAATATTTAATAGTTTTATTCCTATTGTATGCTGGGCCTAGAACAACATTTGTATATGTATATGGGTATGGGTCAATCCATGTCAAATCGACGAATAGTTGGAATCGACCACTTTTGTTTTGCCAAATGAAAAAAATTTAAAAAAATCCAAAGTTCAAAATTCACAATTTCCGGATTTTCCAAGTTACCAATACCAATTCTATCTGAAAACTATTATAGTTACAAAATTGTTTTGGTCTCGATAACAGATATACATATATTAAAAAAAAATGCGAAAAATAAAAGTTAAGTTTGAAATTTAAAAAATCTCAAAAGCGAAATTTTGTACACATTTTTGGCAATTTTTTTTCATTCAATACCTCTAAATGATCCTAATATTTTGAAGGTGTCTTTTGAACTTTGAAACAAAATTTTGGAAACTCTAAATTAAATTAAATAAAAAAATGTTCACATACATAACTTTATCTAAAGTTTTCAAACAAAATATATATACATATTTTCAAAGTTAAAAAAATTATATCTTTTAAAAAATTCGTTCTTGAAAAATTCAAAATCTTTTAAAATCAGTTGAAGGTATTGCATAAAAGATTAAGACTTTTTTAACTACCAAAGTTCTGAATTTTTTTTTGGATGTTTCATATTTTCATAAATTTATTCTTCATTTATTCTTGATAACATTTGAAAATAATTTTAATTTAAAAAATACCCTCTTGAAAATTTCATCACCTTTTAATATCAGTTGGGGGTATTGTATAAAAAAATTGGGCCAAAAATTATTATAATTTTTTGCTTCTTTTTTTTTGGCATTCGAATTTTTTATATATATGTAGTCCCAAATATCACTTTGAGATGTTCAAAAAATAAACTCACAAATTTCCGGAAATTGTGAAACTTAGAAAATTTGATAACTTTCTAAAAAAATTTATTTTAATTGAAAAAAATATACTTTTTGAAAATTTTAGTATCTCTTAAGAAAATTTGCAGGTGTCGTAAAAAAAACTTTGTAACAAGTTTTTACTTTAAATATTTATAATAACAACAAGCTGTATTTTTTCAGTTTTAGAGTTTCTTTATATATTACTTTCGAAACAAATTAAAATTTTTTCTTTGGTAGAACTTCGTTATACATATAGTACATATGATTAAAGAAAAGTTCGGACCAAAATTCCTCCAAATAAAAAATTATTGATTCTAATCATTAGTCGATTTGATATGGATTGACCCATATGTAGTATTTATGTATGTACATATGTATACAGTAGGTATATGTATGTATGTTAATATGCATGGTACTGTTTTTCTACGAGGGGTGTATTATTTTTGGCATAAAAACACCTTTATTCCGTTTTGCATTAAAAATGTGTAGCAGTTGCAATTGTTGTTGTTATAGTGTCTGTGGCAGCGGTGATGACTGGCTGTGAATGGCTGACTAGCAACAGCCTCCGCAGATCCATGGCTACAGTTGCCGGTGGCCAATTTTCGCAGGAGAAGCGGATGCTACAGACTTAGAATATACAGTGATTCAAACAAATGACCACGTGTTGATTTTTTCTAAATATTCGTTATGTTTTTCGAGCAAAATTTTTTTTACAACTTTATACAAATGTTAGAAAAATTCAATAAATTTTTATCAAAACTTATAAAAATTCAACAAATATTCATCAAAATTTCAATTTTTAACTCTGAATTTTTAAGACTTTTTTTATGGGTATGCAGTTTTATGGCTAAATTTTAGTCTAATGAAGTGCAAATTTTAAACCTTTGTTAGCGGTTTATTTTTCCCGTTGATTTTTGAGATTTTTTTTTATGACGGATTTTTGTACTTTTTTCGATATAGTCAAGAATTTTTTATTAAATGAAGTGCGGGAGACCGTTAGCAATAACATTTCAAAAAATCAACTACAGTTTTTGTAAATTGCATTTGTTATATAAAAAAAAACCGCAAAAGCAGTTTAAAAAAAAAATAAAAATAAAAAAACTTTAATTGGTTGAAACTTGCACTTCATTAGACTAAAATTGTATGGGCTACAAAACTGCATACCCAGAAAAGTTCTAAAAATTCAGAGTAAAAAATTTAAATTTTGATGAATATTTTGTGAATTTTTTTTCCTAATATTTGTATAAAGTTTGAAACTTTGATTTATATGGTTTTTGGTTAAAGCTTGCACGGTATTTTTATAGAAAAATAACAAAAAAAAATGTTGCGCGAAAAACATTACGAATATTAAAAAAAAAAAAAAAATCACGTGGTCATTTGCTTGAGTCTCTGTGTGTATTTATTTATGTAAAAGTCTTATATATGTATGGATGTAAATATTCTTGTATGCTTGCAGGTTAGCATGTACACATACATACATAGCATACACACAAATTTCCAGTCTTTGCTGGAGATCATTAAGGTGGAAAAGGAGTCAAGTTCCCAACAGTGACAAACAAATTTTGATTGCATATCTATCTAAAGATGTGTATATGTATGTGTAGAGGAATATGTACATCTACATAGCTTTTATATACAAAAATATATACACAATTTACAGCATAATTTTTTATTTTTGCATCTATATGGAAGTGCATTTGGCTTCCAATTGTAGAAAACCACCTCCCTTGCAGACTGAACGCCTACTCAAAGTAACTGGACAGGATGACGGCAAAAGATAATAAAAAAATGTCATACATTAATGAAGATTTTGTAATCAGCTTTGACTCATTATTTGCACCGACTGATAACAATTTACCGAAAAGACATCCTTCAAAAAAAAAACCGATTTCATTAAATTTTACTTCCCGCAAAATTTAACATTTTAATGATAAATCCTTTTCCTTTAAAATGAAAGCAGCTCATGGCTCAAAAGGTTAAGGAAAAATATAATTTTGGAAGTTTTTAGGGAGCAGCTATGACGGAAATTTTTATGACATTGAAGTGCTTTGAATATTTTTTTCGAATGCACTTCAATCCACTTCAGCCCGAACGTAGTTACTTTTCTCAGTCCGCACTTTGAACGATATTTGTCTTTTTATTGCCACATGCCATTTAGGACTTCTTGCACCCTGCCATTCGGTGTACTAAGTTTTATGCTGTAACATTGGAATCTAAAACTTGGTTTGATATCCTCCGTTACTCAGCGAATGGTTTGGCAAATGAATACTTATTACGGTTTTCTTGGGTCTATAAGCCGCAAAGCCCTTAAAAAAGATCCACTTTCTGCCCAAATCGTTGGCGATGGCCTTTGAATCAACTATGACCGCTCGTGATTTGTGTGAGGTGATGAGGCAGACACCTCTGAAACTGGAAAATGAGTAGACTATGTAGTCGCCTATCGCTCTATTTTACCTGTTACAGTTGCCTTACAACGCTAAAGTATTAATTTTTACTATGCATTATTTCCCTCAGTGTACATGACCCACCGTGTTCGGAAATATTCGATTTACTGTATGAAGTATCCTTTTGCTATGCGCGGCTCTGCCAAGAGGGAATCAACTCGCTATAACATCAGTGGTGGCAAGAAAGCTAGAACCACTCAACAAACGGCGACATTACCAGTATAACTCATTCCCAAAATAAGCAAATGGCTTTGCAGAATGCATGGGAAGGGTAATTTCACTTGGAAATTGTTGTTTTAAAGCAGTCTTCGGAGATCAATCGATATGCTGAGCATATGCACCTTTGATGCTACACTGAGGGAAATAATGCATAGTAAAAA
>NW_023458559.1:48775200-48837748 GCF_013731165.1 Rhagoletis pomonella
AATTTATTACGAACGTATTTGACTGTTCACATCTGAGTATGTATATGTAAGTGTACATACGCACCCCAAACATGCAGAGCGCCGCTCTGAGAGCGGCGACAACACACAGTTACATACATAGTACAAATCGCGTGCAGTGGTGTTCATGGATGTTCAACATTTGAAACCAAATTTATATGCCTGGGTGTAGCTGAGTACGCAAAGATGCTTGCCACAAGTTGTTGATATCCGGAGATGGTCGGGTTCGAATTCCACTGCAGGCAACATGCGAATTAAATTTTGTTTTTGTCTTGATTATTCACTTCGCGGATGCTTTTTCAGTATGAACGCGGTCATTTTAATATGCGCGTAATTGAATTGAATATTTACCAATATACAGTACTTTCGTTGACGTTTATAGTAAGATCAATTACGTTTCTATTTGATTTTAATATTTATTCCCCTCAGTGTAATAAAGGTGGGTTTATTGAGTTTGTGACACTCGTTTAAGGGCATCGAACCATTTTGCTGAGGAAAAGAGTATCACGAATTCTACTACGCTGGCAAGAAGCTATCCATAATGCCTTTTTCGCTTTGAAGACATAGGCAGAAATTTATCTCCGTAGTTAGGGGGAGAACGCAGATAATGTGACCAACCTCATATGGGCTCTAGTCAAAGAATTTGTGTCCTTTCAAAGGCAAAGAGCTGGAGTGTTTAAGGCCTCTACCGCTCCCCTGTACTTACTGCATTCTGTTTTTTCAGTATCGAAGAAGATCTAATGATTCCCCAAAATGTGAAAGTGACCTGATAGGCGCTTGACGTCTTTGAAATGATTTCTATGGTTTGATCTGTCACAAGGCGAGATTGTTAGCTCATTGGCTTGAAAGACTTAGAGCCATCTGTCCATTGTAATGGAGAATCTAGTTCCATTTTCATCACAGCCGCACGTGTTCTGTCCTTGTTCAGACCTTGATACGTCGGTGCAAATCTGGCATCAAGGTGAGCGGATCTATTTGCCCAGACCCCTCAGCCCAGGATTTTGGGCTGGAATTTTTTTGCCAAAAGAGATTAATTTTAGCACAATATTTACCCATAATACCATTCGGTATTACGACTTCCGACTTTCCATTGTCTACTTACATTCATAGATAAGTACATACATAAGAATGTACCAAAAAATAAATAAAACATAAAAATATTAGGACAAGCTTTTATAAGCCGTTAATAAGAAAAAAAGTCGTCCACCGCACCTCCTAACGGCTAAAGTTTTTTGTGGAGTTATTTCTTTCCATTTAATAGACGCCATAAATTTGACCATAAATACGGATTTTCAAAATATCTCGAATATAGGTAATATGAATTTGAGATATAAACCAAATCGGACCATAAATATAGATCTTTCTAATACTTAAGTCGACTCATGCGCCGCCTTTCCGGCAAAATTTTTTGTGGAGCTATTCCTTTTCGTGTAAGTAATATAAATTCGATGCAACAGAACCACGACGGAACAAAATTACGGGTTTTTCAATTATCTAGATAACTGCGCCCCTAGCGAATCAATTCCTTTTTGACCGACTCCAGAAAAAGAAGAAGGTTATCAATTCATCGGAATTTTTTTTTAAGTACGTTACCGCATAACTTTGCGCCACGTTAACCGATTTCGATAATTCTTTTTTCAGCGGAACGATGGTCCCTTCAGTGTGGCCCCATACTAATTTTGTTTAGATCCTAAATTGAAGTCAGTTATGTTTTTTGCTTAAAAATTACTTGTTTATATTTGTTGCATTGTCATCGCGTTCTGAGCTCAGCTTGGAGAATCAAGTCTCTAGCTTATCGGAAAACTTATTTAAAATTTACTGCAAGTTCTTATTCTACACAGGCAGGGCCATAGAGAGAAAATCCGGGCCCAGGTGTTAAATATGTCGGGCCCCTTTAAAAATTCGGCCCCGTAGGGAAATATCCCCGAACTCCTCCCCTATAGACGGGCCTGTACATTAAAGTGGTCCAAAAATTTATGTAAAAAAAATAAGGTCGCATTTTTAATGCCGCCACCCCCTAGGATTGTTCTATACCGACAAAAAATATACCCCTATTTTTTTTATTTTGAAATAAACAAATTTAGGGAGTGCTCAAAGCGCTCAAAGTTTTCAATGTATTTTATATGGGGAAAAAACAACTTTTCGTAGAAATACTGTAGAATCCTTGCAAATCAATATTTTTTGATCGGAAAACTTTGCTTATCTTCAGGAGATTTTCAGTAATAATATCCCATTGTTCCTTTAACCATTTTTTCATGGTAACTATATTTTATAGGCCCTAGAAAATGCAATGGGGGGACCACTAAAAAATCTTTAATCATAAAAAATGGTTAAATAAACAATTGAATATTATTATTTGTAGTCTCCTGAAGAGAGCCACAGTTTTACGATTGAAAAATATTGATTTTCAAGAGTTTTATACCATTTTTACGAAAATTTGTTTTTTCTCCATATAAAATACATGGAAAACTTTGAGCGCTGTGAGCACTCCCTAAATATTTTTTGATTTCAAAATACAAAGGCAGGGGTATATTTATTTTCGGTTCAGAACAATCCTAGGGGGTGGCGGCATTAAAATTCCGACTTTATTATTTTGGCCCACTCTACTGTACATAGGTGAAACTGAATCAAAGCTTGTAAAGGCAATCTCGATTGCAATCGCATCTTAAAGCACGATATATCGATGTTCTTGTCCGAAGAAAGACATTTTTCCCAAAGTTTTTTACCCCAACAACCCTGTTCTAAGACCTACCCGCTAGATCTCAGTTTTTAAATTAAAGCTGACCAAAAATCATTAAACTTTTTCTAAGGAAATACATATATCGAATATTTCAGTGGAACTATTTAAAATGTGGAATGTTGGTGTTACCGAAAAATGTAAAAAGGCGACCCCTAAGTGCGACAAAAAATTGAAATTTTTTTCAAAATTATCTTTCAAAAATAAGAGAGGTGTACGGCGAACTTTTTTGCTTGCTTAGAAGGTGGCGCGGTATATGTACATATGTACATTAGATTGCATCACTCCACAAACAAACAAAAAATCGGTACTTTTTTCCATTGGAATCATGAAATGTATTATATTTTAAGACGTCCACCAAAATATTTCGGAAAAATATTAAGATTTACGTCAGCTGTACCGATTTGAAAATATCTTCAAAACTGGAGTTTTTTATGAATAAAAGTAGTTTCTAGAAGATGTGTTTTGAAAAAATCCCCTCAAATGACAAAACAGTTTAAGCTTAAAAAATTTGCATAAAAATATTTTTAAAAACTTTAAAAAAAAATTGGAACGAATCGTAATAATGAGATTTTTGATGCTGTTTTTGAAATTTTTTCAAATATTGGTACAAGAAAAACATGAATAACTGTACCTAAACGCTTCCGATTTAGACTTGTGAGGTATCATTGGAAAGTTATTTTCTCACCCTTTTAATTTCTTTGCTAATAAACTCATTCAAAGGATGAAAGAGAAAGGTAGGATGAACGAACCTCATTCAAAGTTGAATTAAGATGTGTTGGTATTTGAAAAAAAAAAGAAATTGGGACACGAATGACTTCTTTTTGCACATAAATATAAATAGTGGGGAAATACCTTTCTATCAGGATCCCATAAGTCTAAATCAGAATAGTTTTGGCCCAGTTATTTAAGTTTATCGTCAGGGAACGGATTTTTAGGACCTAAAAACCTATAAAAGAGGCAAAATAAAATAACGAAAAAGGCAGGAAAAGGCACTAGGTATTGCAAAAAAGGGCATGTGTATATTTTTTAATCTTAAAAGAAAAAAAATTGTAAATGCTATAATCACTTTTTTAAAGGTGGAAAAGGCAAAAAAAGGCAAATATCTTAAAAAAGGCAAAAAAAAGACAAATATCTTAAAAAAGGCAAAAAAAGGCAACATCAAATGTGTATATATAGAATCAGGGAAAGCTAAATCGTGGACATTCTTAATCGAATATACTCTATCTCTTTAGCAGAAAAAAAGGCAATTTCCATAAAATCCGTTCCCTGTTTATCGTAATTACGATTCCCTTGAAAAGATTTTTAAATATCTTTATGCAGATTTTTTTGTCATCTGAGTGGAGTTTTTTCAAAAAGTTCTTTAAGAAACTATTTTTATTCATAAAAACTTAATTATTGGGGGTATTTTCAAATCGGCCCAGCTCTCTTAAATCTTAATATTTTTCCGAAATAGTTTGGTGGACGTCTTAAAATATAATAAATTTTGTAATCCCGGCAGAGAAACCGCAACTTTCTTTGGTGATGCAGTTTAATGTACATTATCGATCGATTCATTTTGATGCATTTCATCGAATCGCAATTGCCCGCAACGTTTTATGCAAAAAAAAAAAATAAAGCATTTCATATATGGTTTGCGAAAATTCTATGCTTTTAAATTTAAGTTTAATTTATTGTCTTTTTCCCTTTTCCATTTTGTTGAGTGGGCGTTTATATGGATTTTTTCCTACATATTGTCATAACTGCTGTACTCAGTTGTTGGCCAAATGCTGCGGGTTGTGTTATTTTTGTAGTTGCTTGGAATGTGTATACCTTCTTTTTGCGCTTCGCCTCTTTCTTGATTGACCCTATTGTTACCATCCATTAGCGATGTTGCTATTACTGTTGTAGCGTTTCAGTGCGTGGGCTTTTCATTCATGAAAATTCGCATTTATTTGTACATACTACATTCTCGTACTACGCGTGTGCATACACAGGCAAACTCTTTTACATACAAACACTTGCTCAAGTTTTTGTATGGATATGTATTTGGCTTACATCTACAATGACCTTTGCATACAAAAATACAAACATTACATGCGCCTCCCGAATATTACATAAACGGTAGTATCTCAATTCTCTGTTCCACAAAACAGATTTTGCGCAGAGAGCAGCTATTTATTACATACAATTTTGTAATTTTTGTGTTTGCTTTTCATTTGTGTAAGTGAAAAAGTTAAGTTACTATATACTCGTATGTACATATAGGCACATTTTCAGTCCTTACACCGAAGGCTACAGCAAACTGACGCATGCGCTTCAAGTTCACATCGCTTTGTGTCTGTTTGTGTGTGTCTGCGGCGGCATATCCTTGAAAATGCACCCCCATTACAACGCTTACTCCCAAGGCCCCCACGTACACGCGCGCTGGCTTTACTTTCGTCAGTATCAGGGTCATGGACATAAATTTAAACTATTCGAAGAGTCTCCACAGAAGTCAGAAACAAATGTTTCTACATACAATTGTTTGTGTGGGTCCGAAAGCAAAAAAAAACGTGCACAAAACTTTGTCAGGACCTTGAGGTGGTAAAGAATGAAGGTTTAGAGCAGGTGAAATCTATAATCACACATATGTAGATACAGATTTAGTTCGAAAGGGGAAAACCCAAATTCGCGTGCTTTATAAAGAAATAAAAATTAAGAATGGAATGAAATAGTAGTAAAGATAGTTTAGTGCATACATCCCTGAGTGGGTTTTAAGCGGATATT
Source organism: Rhagoletis pomonella (assembly GCF_013731165.1). NCBI lineage: Eukaryota > Metazoa > Arthropoda > Insecta > Diptera > Tephritidae > Rhagoletis > Rhagoletis pomonella. The sequence continues at coordinate 48,780,704 of NW_023458559.1, forward strand.
TTCTCGACAAATTTACGTATTGCTCTTGACGGTCCATTGTTAGTCGAACCTACAATGTTTCGCAAGCTACTTTTCTGTAAGCAATTTTTAAGCCTTATTTGGAGAGACCTACAGATTTAAGGCGAATACGAAAGCTAGATGTCTTCACAATGAAGTTCGTTACAAGTTTTGTTTATATCTGCCGAAGAAAAATCAGAATGGAAATGGCACGACGCCGGAACATATTTGTCTTCAAACCAAATTAGAGAAGAGTTGATGAAAATTCTCTCCAAAATACATCAAACAAATTTTCTGCGAATCAAACTTATATTCTTACTCTTGTAGCCACTCGTCTATGGTGCCCGCCATAGGTTAGGTTATCTCGGGTGCCCTCATTTAACACAGGAAATGTGCTCACTTAGGCCACCATGGGCACGTTGTGCCCATAGACTACTAAATACTCCTTATGTCCCTCCACATACCTTAGAAATGGAACAACTTCGTAGCTCTAATGAAGCGCACTAAGTCATAGATACTGGCTGAATCCAGTTCAGCCAGGCATTCAAAATAATAATGGAGGAGCCAGCGTCGATGAGCCCTCACCAAAACGGGATAGTGGCATAGGTAGTGCTCCACGATTTCGATTTCCTCTTCATCACGGCATTCTAGCAGCGTGGGTTCCCATCAGACAGTGCCCGTTGAGAACTCCAAAAACATGTTGAAGCGGTGGTCGCTACAAGCGGAGAAGAGGGCGAGATCTATGCTTATTCAGCTTAGGTCAGATATGTCTTGCTGCCCTTCACGTAGGCTCCGCAGACCATCTTATATTTGCCCGTTCAATAAAGTTATTCTCCAAGCAGAGTTTTCAAGAAGATAGCGGAATTCTCGCATTACGAGCTGTACTGATTGCAGACAGCGAGTCAGACGAAACCTAAGGATAAGTGGCAGTTCTTTCGAGTATACCCCACTTCCTACTTTCTACTACTGCAAGATCTTCCAAAGAGTTCTAAAACCTCGTGTCACTCCATTTGTTCAGCGCATTTATTCTAATGGTATTACAGCTTGCCTGTAGTTTACCATATAAGTCCACAGGTAGTAAGTGAATCAAGGTCTCTAGGGCTTTAGTCGGCGTCGATGGTAAAGCTCCCGTGATCATCACCCACTCTTTGAATCTTTGCAAATATTTTTTCTTATTGTAGATATATCTACGGACGGCCACGAAATCTTGATGTCGTAGAATAGAATGGGACACACAACCACCGCTTGCACCCAGTTTACAATGTGAGGCTTCAATTCCCATTTTTATCCTATCGGTGATTTACAGTCATACATAGCACTTAAGGCTTTCTTGCAACGCTCTTCTAAATATATAGCGATGTCAAGAATAACGCCCAGATATCTAACTCCCTCCGAAAAAGTCAGTGCGATGCCGTACAAATAGTTTTCGTTTTCTTTGAAAAGAGAACCATAACCGTTTTTGCCGGATTGACACTAAGGCCTGATTATCGGTGGAAAGTCGCTAAGTTTCACGTGGGAGGTTTACCTCCCTTGGGAATGAACACAACTTTCGCCAGGATCTAACCCTTAAGTGACCGCCATACTCTCTATTCCAAGAGTCCTTCAAAAAAAAACTCATTGAAAAGATCTTCTTCGAGTTCATGGCATATTCTTGAAACAAAACTTCTTCTGCTACACTTAAGTTTCACAAGAAAGACCTAGAGATGATGGAAATGAGTGTTAGCCTACAAAATTTTAAAACAGTCTGTTTGTTCTCGCCAAATTAGGGACTGAAAATCTCCCTAGCTCTACAAGAGGCGATACTTTCAGGCCAATAGCCTTAATCACGGGGAAATCTACGCTTGGCTTAAGCGGATTGTTAGAATGTTGTTTTGAAGGCAAAATGTAAAGGAGGTCTCCAATACCGCAAGCAGTTTGAAATTGATAGGTTCCAAAAAATGTATTAAAATGGCGTTAGTTGGTTATAGATACCAATCCGAATCTTTACTGCTTTCGCTTAGGTGACGAGCAGGTAGGTAAACACTGCAGGCTTAGCGGCTTGATAGGCAGACAAATCGCTTTAATATATCCTCTGAACCGTACGCTTTCTCATAGTAGCGTAGACTATGTGGCTTTTTAGAGACCTTTATGGTACATAGCGTTACTTGATAAACTACGGCCCAGATGTTGAAGAACATCGCAGTTCTCTTGGCAAACTGGCAAACATTAATGTACCCAATCTTGGCAACGGCTTCCAGGTTAGGCAAAAAGCCTGCTCCCAGGAAACTGCTTCACAGTCTGCTAAGAGCACGACACTCACACAGGTTATGCTCCGCTGTCTCCTTTTTCGTTTTGCATCTCCTACAGATCTTATTATAGGTCAGAGCCAGTTTAAAGGCGTGAGATGCCAACAGGCAATGCCCCGAAAGAACACCCATTAGTATAGTCTAGCATCCTCCCTCTTGAAGGATAGGATAGACTTCACGAGCTTAAAATACGCTCCTACATATCTTGTAACCTTGCGCTTTGGTCCATGCTTTCCGGATCATGGACAGATTGAATTACCGTTCAATCGACTGAAGGGAAATCGCCACCTCCTCTAAAAGCATAGTTCTCTTTGGCAAGCCAGTCGGCCTCGGTCTACCAGTATGTAGCAAATCCAGAGCTTCTCTGCACTTCGCCACACTTCACTTACCAATCCTAACATGTCCTTAAACTGTCCTCATTCTTTTGACGAATCCAGTTAGCCGCTCCAGTGGAGTGTCCGTTGCTGGTGTGCATATGTTAAATAGTTCAGTGCCATTAGAGCCACAGTAAGCTCCATTTTCTTCCTTCCTCGAGCCATGTTCGGAATCAAGGCGAAAGTCTAAGAGTCTGTGGGCTTACTTTAATGCGAGTTGATAAAGAAATCGGCATATCCTTTTGTGGTATCCATTTGGCGATTGTGTGAAGTTTAAAAGCTGCCCATTGCTTAGAACCATTTTGGATTACTAGATACTTTTGTCGGCTTAAAGAACTTCGAAGTTTTGATAGAAAGTTGATGTCCTCGGCTCAGTGGTCATCACAACTAGTCCAAAGCCATTTAAGTATATTTTTACGGATGTTACGCACAGAGGGGAATAGACCAGGTTATAGTCTTCTCCCGGTATACATATTTTTATGGTCATGAATGGGTCTAATCAATGCAGAGGTTTTTCAGCTCTACTTGCAGCATTGCCAGTGAATAAATGAATTCATTTAACACGTAATATGGCAACATCACACCCACGTATTTCCAAATTTGTGAGTTAGGCAAATTACTATCTGCTAGTTCTCTGCCTCTACCCAATGTACCAGATACCACTCTCAGTTTACAGCAAAGGTGGAGAGTTTTGTACTTTATTTTTTCTGGGACAATGCCTGCTCTCCGCTGTCGATGCCTGAGCTACGTGAGAGATAGAGAGCCAAAGTAAAATGCATTGTGTTTTTTTTTTGCTTTTGTTCATACCGCTTCAAACTGCCTCAACTACATGTTTAGTAGACAGAAGAGATGTTAGTATGTATGCATGGATGTAGGGGTGTCTATAACAACAAATTTGCAGAAATTTTCAATGAATCAAACTGCATATCAAGGCGTGGAAATATCAATGAACCTTTTATGTATTCAGCTCAAATTCAAACATACTCTCATACCTACACATGTACATCTGTACCGAATACACAAAACTTTATATATGTACAAATATACGCATATAGAGAAGAAATTGTGGGTGGATGAGAGCAAAAGTGAATGTACCTACACTATGCATCTGAAGGAAACTTATGGAAACTACTTGAAGAGATTTTTTTAAAAGCATAGATGACAATATCCGTTTGTACAGATAAACATGTGTATACATATGTATGTGTGTATATTTGTATGTAACCAAAAAGTAGAAATGCAAACACATGACGAAAGCTATAAAAGTTTTGCAGAAATATTTTACATATCCAACCAACTACTCATAATCAGATACACATACATATGTACTTATCAAACAGAACTACATACATATATAGATAAGTGCTACATATGCAGATGGAAAATAGGAGTATGTAATTACATATGTATAAGCATACATTTCAAATAACTTCATGGCAGGTTGCCCTGGAAGTGAGAGAGGATATTAGCAGAAATATTTACGGTAAATTTGAAATGTGTATAGCAACTGCCACACCCACTTCTAACTCAACGGATATCCTAAAATTTGTAGATATTCCATCTAACTCACTTAAGCAACAGCGTTCTGAAACACAAATGACATAAAACTTGAAAAAAAAAAATTTGAGTAATTTAGAGCAGGACATTTTGTTTGGCCATTTAAAAACTGGACAGCAATTTTCGGTAATTTACGAGCTGAACTGAAATGTCTGGCAATTTGAAAACTGGATATATGGACATACATTGAGTGGCCATTTCAAAACTGGACATGAGTTTCTCATTTGATTATATGTACATTTTTTGTAATTTACAAAGTGAAAATAAGTTTTAGGTAATTTTAAAAGTGAATACAAATTTTAGCTTATTTAGAAATTGGAAATAGATGTTTGGTCATTTGAAAACTGAACGTACACACATTTTTGCTAATTTACAAAGTGAAAGCAATTTTTGGCCACTTGAAAACTGGATATATGTAAATTTTTGGCCATTTATCATCACTTGAAAACTGGACATAAATGTTTGTTTGTTTAAAACTGAATTTAAACTTACGCTTATTTAGAAATTGGACATAAATGTTTGGTCACAGAAAAACAGAACATGTATTTATGGTCATTAAAAACTAGACTCAATTGTTTGGTCATTTAAAAATTGGAACACATATTTGGCCATTTGAAAACTGGCCATAAATTTTTCGTGTCTGATAAATTTTGTTTTTGGAGAATTACATTTTGTACATACCTAAACACATAGTTCTTGGATCATTAAAGAATAATAAATTTTTGGTCATTGAATCTTGGAGCATTTATTTATTAAATAACTGAATTTCCTTAGGATCAAATTAAACGGAATAAGCTCTTTCCTACACCTGAAGCAAATCGGGAGTAATTGTTTAATCAAGGCATATTCAACAAGGTATAAGTAATTTCGAAGCTTAATTTTGTTGTCACTTCTACCTTGTTGAATATGTCTTGGGTTTAATCAGCATCATAACAGCAACATAACATTCACTTCTTTTTGCTTTGTCCTCGAGTCAAAGATCCTCAAAATTTTGGTCCTCGGGCCCAAAAAACTTTTGCGAATTGTCTCTTTATTTTGCAAAGTTCCGCCAGTTATTTATACTATACTTAGTTAAGTTAAGCCTACTAAAAAAAGTATTGAAACTTTGGGAAACTGCCTTATAGTTTTACTTTAGAGAACATAATTGCTCTATGTATATAAGTACATACATACCTAAATAAAAACGAGTATATATGCACATACATACATAAGTATGCAGGGCTATACAAATGCATATCTGTATTGAATATTCCAAGAAGATTCGCAACTTAATACAAATATATTTATGCATACTATAGATGTGACTATATATAGTGGGGGCATATGAGAAATATCTTTAACTAAGTACATCATAATTGAGAACAGCTTCTCCAGAACAGTCTCCTCCACTCGAAAAACAATACAAGATTTTAAATTCTTGAATATTGTTTTTAATTGAATTTAATACATTTTTAATACATTACTTTGATGAGAAAGTGTCCTGCTTTAATTATGTTTTGCTAAAAGACATTCAATTTGATTATTAAAGACATGTATGAGCACTTGGTAAAACTCCCTCACTCTCACTCACCTTTCTAAGTTAAGATATGTTCTCAACCAGTGATGGACAAGTAAGTATATTGTACCTTTTTAATTCATACATATGTTAGGTACATACATCTAAATGTGGTCCAAAATAAAAAGAATACAATACATACTTTCTTTTATTGGCATAACTTACAATCCTTTTTTGGTTAAGGTTATATCGAAAAGCTTTATCCATTGCCTTTTTCATTTGAGAACTAAGCGCAGATAGCTGCTTCTATGCTTAGTCATCAACGCAATCGATGCATTTTTATGCTTGACTATGTGTACTTCCTTATAAAGCTGGTGTAGGAATACCGCGTACACGAATATTAACACAAAACTTGTATGGAATTGTACTCTCGAATGATATTAAAACCTTTCCACTTTTGCCAAACATTTCCCACGTTAATGTGCCATCAAGGCGAATTCATATAAGGCGGTGTTGCAGGAACAGCTGCTCTAATTCGCCTTGGTACACATATGTCAAAACCCCTTATAAGTGAGTGCGAAAGGAAGAGTGTTGGCATTTTCTTTCCCTCTTCCTCCTTGAACGAAGAATAGCTGAAATATGACAATTTTATACCGAGAGCAAAAACAAAATACATGTTAGTTTTTGTTTTTGTACTACCTCTACCCCCTTATATGAATTCGCCTGTGCGCCATACAATGGAGTGAACTGGGTATAGTCGTTGTGCTGAATATGCAGTTACAGTTGCAGGGTTATACTCAAGACTGACTCTTGCGTACCCGTTCGCGCACTCTGGGCAACGTGAGCAACCCATGTGCGAGATGCGGTAACCAATCCGAGTGGAGCCTTTGGTCACGGCAGAAGGAAAGGGACCACTTATTCGGTTTGAGGGCTCAGTATGCAGCGTCTGTTCATCAGCAGGTGTGGCTGCAAGCGGGTGTCGGTCTTAGAGCAAGCGGCTCGCTACATAAACGTGTATTCGGCTGCGAAATGGGTTGTGCGCTGGGTTTGGGACCCGCCTCGCAAAACCTGCTTCCAGTTAAGAACCAACACAAAGTCTCGGATAAGACCCCCGTCCCCCCGCCACCGTTTTGATGACGGCCACGGCAAACGTTTAAAGAACTACGATTTGATGGCATACACCTGGGAGGTCCGAATCCTTGATGGGCAACGTGGCTCTGCCCGGCTGGTTGATGCCCTCGTAAGGACAAAAGCTGACGTCACCTCCATACAAGAAATGCATTGGAAGGGACAAGACAACAAATGACTGGGGCCTTGCGACGTCTAATACAGCTGCGCTGTAAACGAAAGCAAATTCGGTGTTGGATTTGTGGTGGGAGAGTGACTCCCTCGCCGAGTACTGTCGTTCACCCCGGTGGACCAGCGTCTAGGCATCAAAGCGAGATTCTTCAACTTCTCGCTCATCTTCGCCCATGCTCCGATGGAAGAGAAGGACGAGGAAACCAAGGATCTCTGCTATGAGCGCTTAGAGTGCACGTACGAGCGCTGTCCCCGCCAGGATATCAAAATCGCGCTAGGCGACTTCAATGCCAGGTTGGGCAAGGAATAGATCTTTGGAAACACCGTAGGAAAATGCAGCCTACACGATGAAATGTCAGACAATGAAATGATGCTGATCGACTTCGCTGTGGCCCGAAAAGGGTAGTATGGTGTACTAGGTATAGGCATAAAACGATCCATCAAGCTACGTAGCTGCCTTCAGATCGAAAAACGAGAAACCAAATGCATCAACTCTTATGCAGAATATGGCAGGTGAACGCTTGACAGACGACTGGAATTTAAGTGTACTTTGCCGAATCCACAAGGAAGGCGAACGCGCCATTCGCGGAAACTACCGCGGGTTCAGCCAGAAGGCTACAAAGTCTATTAGAGCGTATTGTGTGAACGACTGAAGCCCACCGTCAATGAACTGATTGGGCCTTATAGTGTGGCTTTAGACCAAATCCACCATAGACCAGGTATTCACAATATGCAAAATTTTGGATCCGCGCGAAAAGGATCGAAACTCAGCACCTATTTGTGAACTTCAAAGCCGCTTTCGATAGCAGTAAAAGGAGTTGCCCATATGCCACAATGTCTGAATTCGGCATCCCCAATACCACCAGCTCCGTCAGCATTGGGAAAGACCTCTACGAGCCGTTTGCCACCAAACAGGGTTTCAAAAGGGCGACTCCCTTTCATGTGATTTCTTTAATCTCATGTTGGGGAAGATATTAAGAGCTGCAGAACTGACCCGCGAAGTCTGTTGTGCATTTTCCAATTTGGATATGGAAGCAAAGCGAATGGGTCTGGTGGCCAACGAGGAAGACATCTAACAAACATTCGTTTACTTAAAAAACTTTGCTTTTTTCTCCAATTTGCAAAAAGTTGCGCTGAAAGGCTAGGGGCTTCGAATTTGCTGCGATTGCCCGAAAAGCAATATCTCATGAAGACCGCTTTCTAACGATATTATTTAAATATATGGTCTCGAATGGCCCGAAGAGGTTCTTCGTGGTATAGACGGATCTTGCATCATGTTTAACGTTTGTCTTTATTAAAATTAGGTACGAGTTGAAAATTAAATTTTCCATCTCTGCTCCGAACAATAAAACCTCTTGCGCTCACCCACACATACCATTCACAAACACACACATACTTTAACAATTGTTAAAAAATCGAAAACGTATAGGCTCCCTCTCTGTACTAAGCATAATATTAGCACACTACTAGCGCGTTACTGGCGCGCAACTATCTTCCAAAACATATAAGTATGTACATTCATACTGCGCTCCAACTTTGGTGCGCGCTCCATCTCTTTCTGGCACTGACGCTCTCGCTCTCCATCAATCAGTCGTACAAGTGTGCAAGCAAATTTCTCCTACCGCATACTACCAGATATCCCTGAAGAGAAACCGCGAACTAGTGAATCAAATTTCTAGTTCCGTACTAGATATTTATCGCCAAAAACGAACCGGTCCGATAGTGATTGTGTACTTTACATAGATATGTGCTTGGCGGGTTTTCGGTTATGGTTTTTCATAGCTTGGCAATACAAAAGAAAAATTTTAGTTAACATTTTAACAGCAAGCACCTCTGCAAACTCACCTACAGCCAAAGGTATGTAAACGTACATTTCTTACAATCATTCAAACAAATTTAATTTCAAATCGAAATCATATTTCTTTGAAAATAATTTAAAACCGCACACACGGAAGAACCAAAATGACTGAAAAATAATGATACTTTTTTCTTTCGTCTGCCGATTTTAGAACTGGTTTCGGGACTATGGAATTTAAGACTAGTTCGGAACTATCGAAAAAGGGATGCAGCGGGCGCTATTGACACTTTCTAGGACATCGCCATGTTAAATTCGTCAGTTGTTTACATGCAAAAAAGATTTATCACGAACCAGTACTGGGTCTAAATGTGCTAGAAGCACACCAGTTCAGAATTAGAGATTTTCACGGCAGGGTTGTATATGTACCACCACATTTATACGGACATATGTGCATACATACAAACGTGGCCTCCGAGATGAGAAGCAGCAGAGGCATTATAAGAACAAGCACCAGCAGTGGGGGAGAGCTGAATACTGCAAGTGTGTGTGTGCGCTGTGTTTTTTTTTTTGTTGTTTCTTATTATTCTACTGTGATTTTGCAGCGTGGAATCCACTTGGCTGGCGTTTCGAATGCTGTTGGCTTTGTCGTTGTACACATTCGGAACGTTTCAGCCATCGTAGCTGGTCGTGTTTTCTTGACGCTCAAACGTGCTAGTGTATCCGTGTTGCGCGCTGTAGTCGATTTTCTACTTTTTTTCTGTATGTTTCTCTCATATTCAATGTGCTGAAGTTATTATAAGAAAATCATAATTTAGTTGAGGTATAAAACGCTGAACAAAAAACGCAAGTGGAGTGCTGACTTTGCGCGTGAATTAGTTAATAAAAGTAGATAGTTAAAAAAGTAAAACTATTGAATGAACGGCAGGAAATGTGCAAGTGAATAAAACAGCAAACGCTTACTTTTGATGCATTGCAGAAGGAGAAAAAAATACATTACAAAGATGTAAATCTCCAAAGCAAAGGTGAGAAGCAAAGCAGAAGTGTAAAAAATGCTAAGATGAACCACAGAGTAGAAAATGAAAAGTGTTTTGCCGTTGGTAGTTTAGTGAGTTAGTTATAGCTAAAAAAAAAAAATATATATATAGCAAAAGCGGAAGGAAGTGAAAACATTAAACAAAAAAAAACAAGAAAAACAGTTTGCGGAAAATTGAAATTGAAAAAGCAGAACTAGGCAGTCAAACTCAAGCAAAAACACAAGAAACATATTTCCAAGTTAAAATAAAGTAAATTGCGAACAGTTTGAGAGGCGGTGAACGCCTTCGCTGTGTTGATTAGTGTTCCGCGCTGGTCGCTTGGGTTGCTTTGGCCGTTATTGCATCAACCAAAAGCCATTACATGAGCTGCATGAGTAATTGAATGCGTTGTCAATGAGGAGGATGATGCTGTTGGCAGAGATGTGCTGTTGACAAGTCGATGCGTTCGAGCAACAACTGCATACATACGAAAGATTTGTCCGACCAAGAGGCACAGTGTGCAGAATTTTTTGTTTAGAAATTAGAAAATGACAAATCGTTGATGAATTTAAGTGAGATAGAAGGCTACCAAAATAAACCATAAGTTATGGCCACCACATGAGTATAGCAAAAAAAATAGAAGCAACAGATACGAGTGCAAGCGCTATACGCAAAAAATAAAAATACAAGACAAAAACGTGTACATAAAAAAAACTCAAAAAAAAATATCAGCAACAGCAAAGAGCGCAAATAAGTGCAATCGGGCAACTGCAAGCGAAATTCTTGGCATACAGTGCAGTGCAAACAAAGTGAACGAAACGAATGACGATCACGCGATGCGTCAGTATTGCAGCGGTGCGCAACTCTGAGTAACGTATCGGAAATTAGTGCGGCGTAAAGCAGAATAAAGCGCGTGTGCGGTGTAAAATTATTTGTAAAACAAAAAAAAATTATGATATAAAAAAAAACGTTTAGTACAGAACACACGAAAAAAACACATCCTTAAAAATCTTTAAAAGCTTAAAGGAATCCTTACAGGCACTCAGAAATCACTGTTAACTGAAAAAAAACTCACACAAATTCCAAAATATTATTTACACAAAATTTTTCCCCACTTAACACATTTAAATTAACGCCACTATGCCGGAAACCGAATTTGAGTGCATTACAAAGGAATGGCTGCAGGCTGAGTTGCGCTCCATATCCGCTTCATCGCAACAACAACAACACAGCCATACGCACCCGCTCTCGTCGCTGCTGGCACAAAAATTAATCCTTTTGGATTGTCGCAGCTCCCACGAATTTAGCGAATCGCGCATCCGTTCAGCAGTGAATTTCTTCATACCAAGCATTATGTTGCGCCGCTTAGCGCTCGGTAAAATCGATTTGTTATCAACAATTAAGTCAACCGATTTGAAAGAACGCGTACAGAAGGGTTACAAAGTGAGCCTATTCGTATTATATAATGATGCCGGCATGCAGGAGCAGCCAGTACTCCAGACGCATACCTCAACTGGGGCTGGAGGAACTGGCGAAGCGCTTGGTGGCGGTGGCGGCGGCGGCGCCGGATGTGGTTTGGATATGATGTGCGGCGGCCCACGCGGCAATAATGTCGTTGCGGATGCTACTATAAATATTTTGTATCGGCGCTTGAAGCAGGATGGTTGTCGTGTTGTGGTGTTGCAAGGTAAGCAAATATTTTTTATTTATTTTTTAGTTGGTTAAATCAAAAGGTGGACACATTTGTGTACGTATTTGATAAAAAAATGCGCATTTCCGGTGCGGAAGTATAAATGCTGCAAGGTATGCTGAGGTGTTAATGTCAGGAAATAAAATTACTTAGTATGCGTGATTGAAATAGGGCACCACACGCTTCGATTGTGAATAATTTTAGATTTGTCGTACTGATGGAATTTTTATCATTGACAAGGCTGCTGGGACGGTAGGTTATATTCGATTATTTTCAGCAGTCATTGTCTATTACGAAGCTGGGAATGTGTTTCCTCTAACCTAAGGTCTTCTAAATTATCAAGACTTCGTCTTCCCAGAAAAACAAGTATACGTGTAGTAATTCAGACGAAAAAATGACGTTGTGGAGGCAAGGCGAAACCGTGGATCAATTCCACATCATTTCCTGATAATATTCCAAGACAAAATCCCCTATACAAAGACTTCTTGCTGATCGACTAAAAACAAAATAACGAATATACCACTCGGCGTCGCTACAGAAGGTAAGTATCTGGGACTTTTCCTGGATTCCAAACTCCTGTAGAGGACTCACGTCGAAGCGGTCACCTCCAGGGCTACGAGAGCGCAGATGGTGTGTAAACGTCTAGCGGGTAAATCCTGGGGTTGTGCTCCAAGGATCCTTAGATGTTTGAATTACGGGGGCCGTGCGCACATGTCCGACGGCAGCCCTGTAGGTAATGCTGGAACTTGAGCTACTGCATCTATCAGTTGAACCAGCTGCAAAGCGGACTCTCTTTAATTTTGCGAGAGAAGGCTTTAGCCAAGGTAAGGTTTTGTCACCCACTAACCGGGACAGGCTGGACTACCACCTCCCTCTAGTTCTTCTCCCCAGGGACGACATGTATAAAGTAGTGGTTTTCAAAAGAAACCATAATGTTGAAACATACAGAAAGGCGGCCTGGAGTACTTCAATCATTGAGAGACACGCCCAGGCTCTGAAACTCCTAAGAAGACAGCAGCAGGTGTTTATGGTCCTAGACTGAAGCTTTCGGTGCTCATGGAAACCTTCCCCACCATCTTCCAAGCAGAAGTGTATGCCATCAGTCTGTGTGTTAATTTTAAGCCATAGCCAGGCGCCATTCAATGCTCTCTCATCACTCGAGATCAAGTCCTCGATGGTTCTGGAGTGTGTAGAGAGTCGTAATGCTCTGGCTGATAATAATACCCTCCAATTGCTATGGCTACCAGGACATATGGGAGTCGAAGGTAATGAAGAAGCAGACCATCTGGTCAGACAGGCTGCTGCCTCGACCCTGATAGGACCGGAGCCCTCTCTTCCAATTGGTCCCAACACAATAAAATAAACGCTCAAGAATGAAAACACCACGCTAAGGGAATTGCATTGGCGTAATACCATGTGACTTCGTCAAGCTAACTAGGAGGGTACATTCCAAAAAGATACAGGATACTCACAGGCCTTCCTAAGGAGAAACTAAGGATAATTACAGGTATTTTGATGGGCCACTTCAGGTTAAGAGAACACAACACTTTAATAATTTAGGAATCTTTTCTAGTGACCTATGTCGCTTCTGTGACGCTGCCAAGGAGGCTCCATTACACCTCCTTTTGAAGTGTGAGGCCGTAGTGCATAGAAGGGAGCATAGGACATTTATGACCAAGAGGGGACCATATGCACTCTCAGTCGATTCCCAAAAAATTTTAAAGTTTCTTTAGTCAAGTTTTGAAATTGGGTTTTCAACTATCAGCAAAATTGTTTTGTAGTAAAATTCGCTATTTTTTGGCATTGAAATAATTCAACTAAGCCTTAAAACTAACTGCATTCGCACAATTTTAGCTTTTTTTTTAATAGTGCCGTTTCAGTGCTTACTCTTCAGATCTAATTTCTTATCCCCCTAACGTACCACCTTAATGTCAAAAAGTTAAAGCTTTCTAAGGAAGTATTTCGATACGAAGGCAATTCAACATTTGTTTTTTTTCAACCGAACGTAGGGGTCGCCGTTTTACATTTTTCCTCAAATTTCGGGATTTATAGTCGGATATTAAAGTATAATACAGTAGACGCTCACAAATTAGAACTCTTAGTAATTAGAATTTCCAGAAATTAGAATCAACTTTTTGAATACATTACACGCTCTGAAATTAGAATCGAAAATTCTAATTTCAGAGCGTATTTTGTTTTTTTGTTGCAAAATAGATATAAAAAGGGGAATCCCCAATTTATTCATGTTACGCTCGTTAGTCGTTGGATTTTCGTCGCTATCTGTACAGTTTTTGTTAGTTTTTGTTTGAAATTCGATCCGCGTGCACGTGTTTCGGCATTGTTTGCTTAAAAGTAAAAGTCGTTCGTTGAAATGCCAAATAAACGTAAGAAAAATACTTTGTCTTTGGAAACCAAAGTGCAGATCTTGGAAAAGCTTGACCAAGGTATTCAAGGGAAGCGGTTAGCCCTAGAATTTGATGTGGCGCCATCTGCAATCACCTATATCAAATCTATGAAATCATCAATTTTAAGCGCTGTTTCTAATACCTATCATAAGGCTAACAAAAAATCATTGCATATCGCTGAATATCCAAAAATGGAAGCAAGTCTTTATAAGTGGTTTTTAAATCAACGCGAAAAAAAGTGTACATTAACTGGGCCAATACTAAAGGAGAAAGCCAAACAAATATTCAAAGTGGAATATCCCGATAAAGATGAAAGTACATTTAGCGCAAGTGATGGATGGTTTAGCAAATTTAAAAAACGACACGGAATACGTTTTTTAAAAATTTGTGGCGAGATTCTCTCTAGTGATGTTGCTTCAGTCACCCCGTTTATTCACAGATTTCGTGCAAAAGTCGATGAGATGGGGCTAATGGAGTCACAAATATATAATGTAGATGAAACCGGATTATTTTACCGTTGTTTACCTGACAAAACATACGTCTCTCTTTTCGAGAAAACCGCCCCCGGGTATAAAATCCAGAAGGAACGAATTTCAGTGTTACTTGGTGTAAATGCTGATGGATCACATAAATTAATGCCATTAGTAATTGGAAAAGGATTCAATAATCCACTCCATTACAACTTTTCAAAAAATGCTTGGATGACATCTCGGATTTTTCATGATTGGTTTCACAAGATATTTATTCATGAGGTAAGAAAAAACTTTGTTTTTAGGTTCAGTAATTCCAAAATATTTTCAATTCACAGGTGATTCGTTTCTCTCAGGAAAATAATTTGCCTCCGAAGGCAATTTTGCTAATTGACAACTGCTCTGCTCATGCACCAATTGAGAAACTTCAAAGCGACGATGGAAATATAATTGCATTTTTCTTTCCACCAAATGTAACAGCAACTTTACAACCAATGGATCAGAATCCTATTAAGTTAACCAAGCTAAACTACAGAAGTATGCTTCTTTCTCAATTAATTGCTGAAGTAGGTGACCTCAAGGTTCGCTTGAAATCCTTTTCAATTCGAAATGCAATCATGCTATTAAAGCAAGCTTGGTATGATGTTCCAGAAAGAGTAATAAAAAAGTCCTGGTCAAAGTTGAACAACTGGGACTCTGATCAGTATGAAAGTGATGACGATGATGTGCCACTAGCACAGCTACTGCAAAAAGATCAAGACTGCAATGGAGCTCTTCAGGCAGCTCAAGCACTTTTAACAGAAATAGAGCCAACTAATAACATTAGCATACCAGAAATTGAAATATGGAACAATGATGTGCTTGATGACGACCCTGCACATGATCTCAATAGCGATGATGAGTCTTCAGGTAGCAGCGAATTTGATGACCGGGAGGTCTTACCAGTTGTCTCTACTTCTACAGCCATTGAAAGCGTCAATAATTTAATAAAATGGTGTACTTATAGCGAATCGTTTTCCGCAAAGCACACAAGCAATCTGCTAGCTCTTCGCAATGAGATTGTTATTGCAGAAACAAATAAAAGGAAGAAGCAAACAGCAATAACAGACTACATGCCTGCAAATTAGTTACGAAGTTTTTGATTAATTTTTGGCTGTTTTAATGTATATTTATCGATCTCTTATGTATTTTTGATAAAAAAAATATATTTACTGTAATTGGAGTTTTTGTTTTTTGGACCTTT
Source organism: Rhagoletis pomonella (assembly GCF_013731165.1). Taxonomy (NCBI): domain Eukaryota; kingdom Metazoa; phylum Arthropoda; class Insecta; order Diptera; family Tephritidae; genus Rhagoletis; species Rhagoletis pomonella. The sequence goes on from NW_023458559.1 coordinate 48,796,330, forward strand.
TTTTGACTTAGCGCATAAATACATATATGTATATTGGATTGTTACCTTATGTTTTCTCGTTTTTATGAATAAAATTTAGTAAGACAAAATTTCATTGTAGTTTTTCAATGCAAATTGACTTAAATTTTAAGGTTTTATTGAAATAAAAAAACGTCCAGGAATTAGAATTTTTCAGAAATTAGAATCACCCTAAAAACAAAGTGGTTCTAATTTGTGAGCGTCTACTGTATATTGATGCCCTTGTCTCGAGGAGGAAGTTTTCTTGTTACAAAGTTCATTGACTTCAAGAACAACGTTCTAATATATGTCAGTTCTTAACACTCCAACGTACCACCCTAATGTCAGTAAATTAAAGCTCGCAAAAAATCTTTCAACTTTAGCTAAAAGCGCGAATAGTCAACGACGTAGCGTAGACGTATGTAGGTTGACGTAGGCATGATCTACCTTATGGGATTCGCGTGTTAACGAAAACTCGCCACCGCATGGAGGTACAACATTAAATTTGATAAGCTGCTACGTACTTCAACCTACGTTTACGCTAAGTCGTTGACTCATTGCGCTTTAAGAAAATATTTAGAAAATTCCAGTAGGAATTCTTCCACAAAAATATTTTTAATTCTGAATGTAAGTGACACGTAAAAATGTAAAAACGTGACCAATATGTTCGGCCAAAAAAAAAACATTTTTTTTTTCGAAATTGCCTTGCATAATTATCTTACACTCGGGGTGTATGGCGAACTTCTTTTGGTTTGCTTGTAAGGTGGTACGTTCTAATGTACAAGCATACCTATGTATGTGCCTACATATCAGTAGTAGTCAGGCCATAGTGAAATACTTTCAAGCAACTGAAAAACATGATCATGGCATTATCAGTCATTAATGTTTTGTTGTTTGACCAAAATATGCTCAGCAAACACCTCTCAATATGTATCTAAGATGGCGTGCCACACTTTTCTACTGAAACAATTTTATACTGACATTTCCCTACGCCTATCCCTTCTCGTACTTGTTTACTCTTTTTTTTTAGGTTTTTTTATGCGCGTGATTGAATATTGGTTTTCGGTCAAACCTTTGCGTCTGCATTTCATTGCGTGCATACACACACGCAACCGTTGTTTTGTATAGTTTTTGGGTGCATTGCATCGGAGCAAAACTGAACGACGGCGATAAGGTGTGCAGTGAGCGAGCAGCCAGGGCTGTGTCATTAACCTTTGCAGGTATTCGGCAGATGTAAACACAGCACTGGCAAGTAATACTTATTAGTAAATTCCTTTTTCACTTCTCCACACATTCTTTTCGAACTTAATTTTTTAATTGTTTTTTTTTTTTTTTTTTGTTGAAATTTTTGATATCACAGCACTTTGACAAGTTCCACGAGCCTATTGCCTGGCCTGCTGGACATGCGCGTATACATACATATACATATGTATAGGTATTATTGTTACTTTATGCTTGTAAATCTGTATGATTTTTTGAGGTTAAGCTAAGATTTTTCTTTTCAATGAGTATAATAAATCAATACTCAGCAGGTTTACAAGACATGTAACAATGCATGTAAACGAATGTTTGAGTAGGGAAAAATAATTCTTTTTTAATTGATGTATGTGTTTTCTTTTAGAAGTATGTTGGAATGCAAATTAGGTCATGTAAAGCAGTCAAGTTGAATAAAATAGGGAAAGTATGCCGTTAGCTGCTGTTTCTCTGCTTAACAAAACCGCAGGCAGTTCTTGACTCGATTTCCGTACCCATTTAGTTGGCAGTGCCAAAATTTTGGACAGCAATGGAAAAATAGTTTTTTTTTCGAGATTTTTTTTTTTGCTCTGAACTTTCGTTAAAATCCTCTCAAATAACAGATACTAATAGTATACCAAATTTATTAGGTTTGAAACGAAAGTTTTTCTCCAAGATGTATGAACCTTTGGCGTAATAACATGGAAGTGAACAAAGAATGTATGCAGGGGTTCGCTTCATCACCGCAAATCAGATAAATAGTTTCTTCTTTTGGGAAAAAATCCATGGGCGAATATGTGCCGTTCGATCTAATGTAGATAATTGAATTCTTAACTTTTTATTTCTTTTTACCAGGGTAGTCTGATAAGTTTGTGACTTTTTGAATATCCCTGTGGCAATTTTAATTGCAACACTGCAACTACACTCTGTTAATAGACCACTACCCAACTTTAAGCAATTACTTCATTTAGTTTGTGATTGTGGGTCATTGAAAACCAACTAAATACTGTTAAATTTTAATGAATATTAGATTGGATTAGGTTAGGTGACAGCCCCGCGTGAACATTCTGAACGGCATCCAATACTTATGTGTTTACAATTCAGGCTAATCTCAGTGCCCCAGAGCTCTTCGGGGTTATAAGGATGTGACAAGCAAAGAACTTCAACCTTAGCCTCGTAAACGCTGGGCACCTAAAAGGGTAGTGTTCATGTGATTCCACCTCGTCATCTTCCAGGCAACTGCAACATACGGGGTCCGGTAGTATGCTCAGCCTTACTGTGTGAATACCAAAAGTGAGAGCTGTCGCTTTGTGAGTGTGAGGAGTGCCTACGAACCCCGGCCAGAAAGACCTTGCGATAACGTTTTACGAGTGGCCTGACCAATTCGTCTGCGACACAGTTCTCCGCAATGTCGCAATGTGATCCGGTACCCATATACATAAGTCTAATGCAGAAGTATTCTGACGCGACCGAAAGAGAGAGCAGATATTCCTTAACCAAGTTAGAGCGCACCTACAGCCTACTCAAAGCCCGCTTGGCTATCAGAATAAATGCACACCTCCTTGACTGGCATAGCCCTTCGGAGCAATGAATCCACCCCCTCTTTGATAGCAGTCACTTCCGCCTGGAATACATTGCAGAAGTCCGGGAGCCTGAACTTAGTGCTGATGGAAAGCTTTCGACAGAAGACCCCACCACCAACCTTACCTTCCAGTTTCGCTCCATCTGTGAATAATTTTCTATAGACTATTTAAGACGATCATTTCGTCAAGAGTAGAATGGCAAACACGGAGACCATGGAGAAGGGGGAATTTAATTTTACACGGATGGATCCAAGCCTGTCAGAATTAAGACTGGAATTATTTGTACAAAGGAAATTGCAGGCCCGATGAGCTAGCCAAGAAAAGCGCCAATTTCCCTCTAAGTGAAAGCAGAGGTAAAATTGGTAAATATACCCATGATTCAAGAAGCCAACTGGCCATGGCTAGAGGAGGGCACTTGTAAGAAAAGAAAAGGACGGGGGAGTTGATCAGCCTTTCAAGAGGGGATATTCCGATGGTCTCGGCTTATGCAACCGGTAATTAGCTATTTGGTAGGCTCTCTTCGAGAAGAAGAAACCGCCGAGCAATTCTTTTCAGCAGCTGCCCAACTGTGACCAATAGCAGGGAAGGCTTTTTAGGTAGGCACTTCTTTAGCTCTCTTACGGAATTATCTGGTGTAGGGAGCCCGGTAGGGAGAGTCTAGGAAGAAGTGGTACCACAAGGGTCCTGCAAGCTCTAAGAGAGTTGCCACACCAACCTAACCTACTCTTTCTCTCTCTTGCTCTGAGAAACTGATGCTTAAATCTTGACAATGAACTCTATCTTCTGCACCATCGTGTAGGAAAAAGAGGAGTAGGATTTTAGTCATGTTGATAGTGTGGTTGTGCGAGCGTCATTGTTGTTGTTAGTGCAAGGTGGAAAATGTTTTTCTTTTGGCTGTTTCTACGATAATATTTGAAGTTTATCTCACCATGCAAAGAATCTTAAATATACCAAGACTACTCTGCCTCAGAGCTATAATAACTTTTTAATGAAAATATTTGATCAGTTGCGAAAAATTACATAGCAAAAATTCCTCCATATATAAGGGGGGGGGGATGGGGTTTGGGGAGATGGGTAAAAATTATTGTACTTCCCACTGGGGATCCGCGCCCCCTAGCCACCTGATATTATCGCTTAATTGACCATTGCTGTCGTGGTGAAAATATATTTCAATATATACATTTTTTAATACATATACACTGACATTTTCTCTGTTGTCTATACTAAAATAAATATAAGTTAGTTATCATTTTAAATTCATTAAGGCAATGCTCTTCGTTCGTTTGCTTACAAACAGCTGTATGAATATGCCTTAACTACTGTCATTTTGAATGAATGAATTTAATTATAGCTAGCATATATGTACATGCATGTGTTTGTATAGTTGTAAATCTGTGTATAATTTTATGGCACATATAAATATTTATGTACGTACATATGTATGTACTTATAAGTGAATGAATGTCGACTTCACATTGCAATGCCTAGACAGATAAATACAGCCATACTTAAAGTACAATCATACATACATACGCCTTGCCCAAACACTTATAAATACATACCTATGTATGTACATACATACTTATGCGAGTAGTTTGTATATGCATTTCAATTTATTTACTTCTTTAACATACATATACGTATTTGTAAGTTTATAAAAAGCACGCCTTAATATTGAGTTATCTTTATTGTCAATTTCGCTATGTTACTTTTGCTGTTTGTTTTTTTTTTCTTTCGTTTGATTACAGTTCATTACCGTTGTATAATTTTATTCTATTTACTTTTTTTCCTTGTTCCATTATTTTCCACCCAGTACGGGCATTCTACATACATGCATACATATGTACATGGATACATACATATAAAAGTTATTACTGAATGAATCGAAATACTTGTTAAATTGTTATCTCTTAGCACTCTCCGCCCACTTCTCGTCGCAATTCTTCCATATTTAATTTCTATCAATCAAACTTTATCTATTTATGCATATGTGCATGTCTATATATTGGGTCATTTGAAAACTCTTGCGGATTTTTGGGTAAATATTTGAAAAAAAATGTTTTTCTATGTTAAAAATAAATTTTAAACAAGCACATATCGGCCACCAGGTACAGGAAATATCGTGAGCGGTAGGCCAGTGAAATCATGGAGCATCTTCTCTGCCGATGTCCTGCACTGTCAAATATACGACTAAATGCTTGGGAGCCCACCAATCGGTGGCTAGTGGCTCTTTGGTCGGCTAGCTTTTTTAAACATCAAATCCATGCAACTTTTTGCAGGGCCGACGAATTACTAAACTATCTTCATTAAAAATGTAGCCTGAAATGGCACCTGTCAAACACACGTCAGTTTGACGCAATTGCATTAGTGTTGCCAGATGCATGGGCATCAACACTACATAGAGACAAAAATGTGCAGCGACTTTTCATGTGGCCCAATAGCTACAAGTATATATGTACATATGTACATCTGCATTAGCTTCCATCTTATCAGCTTTGTACGTATAAAAATGCTGGTTTTAATTCGAGTGCCATCATTTACGGCTGTCCCCTAGGCTGGTTCCCTTCCACACACGTATGCCATACACACACACACATACCCATGCACGCACAAAAAGGTCTGATAAGGTCTGTCTCAACTGATACGGATACCGGGTGGCGTGTGAAGGCCCCTATAGCAGGGACTAAATACATATCTACAAATGTAATTCTGTATTCGCGTTTGTATGTGCTCACTTAGTTACACAAAATCCATATATGTAAATATGTATTGCAAATAGAGTCCACTGGGACTTGAAAATTAAAATGCTAAATGTATGAGAATTTAAATATTTGAGCAAATAAAAAAATAATTGACTACGAACTAAATAGTATAGGAACAAAAGTCCATAGTATCGGTGGTCTTTTTTTGACAAATGCGAGTAGGTGATAAGATAAGCACATGAAGTACTTTTTTCGTAACCTTTTATTTATTACCTCCTTTGAAGTATGGATATAAATGCATATAAGTTTACTTTCATAAGCATGTGCTATATATTCACTCACATTAGAGTGCATCACTCTCCATAAGAGAAAAATCTGTACTAGTTTTCCATCGGCGTCACGAAATTTTTATGTTTTAAGGGCCATATTCATAAAAATAAAGTAGATTTAAAAAGCTTTATACATTGACGTTTTCATACATTTTTCAATTTATAAACTTTTTGTAAAATTACTTTATTTTTTATAAATAAGGTTATAAGACTTGGGTCAAATATTTCTGACAAATGTTAAGATTTACGTGACACTGGCCGTATTTGAAAGTACCAAAATCCAAGTTTTTTTGTAAATAAAATTATCAATTTATTTTTTTTAATCACCTCTGATGATGGAAAAGCTTAAGTTTTAAATTGCAAATCGGTCTAACTTACATAAATCTTTATATTTTTTCGAAAAGTATAATATATATAAGTTAAATAAGTTGGACTTTTCAAACAGGTGGCAACTCTCTTTGAAAGTATTTTCAAACTCAAATCTTTTTAAACCTCTTCCGTCCTAAACCTCTTCCGTCCTAAACCTCTTCTGTTGTGACACAAAATTCCATTAATTAATGTCTTAAATTGAATTTGATATTTTAACCACGTGGCATGTCTCCTAAATACAGTTCCGAGTAAATCTTTATCGAACCCATTTTGATTTATTCATATCTTCTATTAATTTAATTAGCTTATTAAATAATTTGAATTTAATATTTTTGACAGCTGGCAACCCTACTCAGAACATCAAAAAAATTCTAATGTTAAAACTATATCAAGATTTCTTAGCACTATTTCGTTTTATTTCATACAACTTCAACTACCTAATTCCCTTAATTCATTCTTAATAAAGCCTTTTTAATTCGATTGATACCCACATTTTTAATAATTGATTTAAATTATTTGAATTACATTTTTTAACAGGTGGCATCTCCTTTTGGAAAAAATAAAACCTTGTCGCACATCAACAGGTCCATCCCTTCAATTTGATACCTCATTAAAAAAAAACGAACGAACGGTGTGCATCTGTTGTTGGCATTGATTATTAAATTATTTGAATGCAATTTTTTATCAGGTGGCAACTCTTTTCGAAAAAATAAAACCAGTTTGCCCTTCTACAGGCCAAGCGCTTTAATTTGACATTTTTGAAAATCAAACAAACGGTGCAGATCTTTTATGCTGCATAAAAAATGCTTTCGCGTATTATATATATAGATTTTATGTTTCCGGTGGAAAAACCGCCACTTTCTTTGGTAAGGCGCCTCAATGTACATACTTCTGAGTCTTTGAATGATAACTTAATTTTCATACGAGATAATTAGAGAGTTTATGAAATATTTTTTTTTTTGCTGTCATTTAATGGATTTGACAGCTTTTTGTACACGATTTGTGTTTGACTTATGACCCCGTAAAGAATGTACGTGGTGGCCCAAAAATGCATGTGAAAAAGTAACGTCGGGATTTATATCCTCTCAACCCCTGGGATTGTTCGATACCAAAAAACATACCCCTATCTTTTAATTTGAAATCAAAAAATATTTACTCGCACTTTTAGTTTTTAGAATTGTAACCACATATTTTTGAGGTGTTGCGCGAAGGTGGTAAATTTTTTAAGCCGAAATTATTTTCCTCTATTCCATGCGGAGCAAAGATTTAAAAAAATATGATATATTTGTACCACCTGAAATTATTTATTTTATTTTTTATTTATTTATTTCTATCTATTTTTTTTATTTTTTTTATTTATTTTTAAGTTTTGATTAATATTCAAAAAACTTTTATTGTTAAACACAACAAACCAAAAATAAATTTTCTTTGGCACTTGAGGGGCTTAAAAAGCCTTGAAATTTTAGTCGCTCAAACAGTTTATATGGGAAAAAACTACTTTTCGTAGAAATGGTATAGAATTCTTAAAAATCAATATTTTTCGTTCGGAAAACTACGTTTCTTTTCAGGAGAGCTCCAATAATAATACCCAGTTATTTATTTAACCACGTACTGATTTTTTTTTAAATATTCGTAATGTTTTTGAGCAATTTTTGTTTTGTTATTTTTCTATAAAAGTAATGTCCAAGCTTTGACCAAAACCATGTAACTCACAGTTTCAAACTTTATAAAAAATTTAAAAAGTGCAAGAAATTTTCATCCAAATTTAAATTTTTAAATTCGAATAGTTAGAACATTTTTGAGTATGCAGCTTTATAGCCCCAATATAATCAAGTCTATTTACCAAAAATTTTTTGGCGACTAAAGGATCAAGCAATGTAGTCAAAAACACACACAACTTCGTAGTCTACTGCAATTTATCATTAAAAAGGCACTATCACACAACATTGAACCAAAATACACCTATACGAACACTTTTAGAAAATCACTTAAAAATACATCAAATTTCGCAAGTGTTAATTGTTGAAAAACAACAGATATTTTTAGATAGATATAAGATATAGGCAAAAATAAGTACCGTAGTAAAAATACGCTTAATCTTATCCGGTACGGTCAATTGCATTTTCATATGTGCGCTAGTATAATGTCAATATTGTCAGTTGGTTTGATGAGTAATCTACTGCAGGAAAGCGTACTTAATTAACTGCTAGTTAATTACATACATATGTATGTAGGTACATACATAAGAGGTGTGCGTTTCTCGCGATGTGACTACTCTCACATAGCCACAAATTCAGCAACACCGAACAAGTGTGGTTTATTGGGTGTGCTCAAGGTCATTATGACGATAGATAAGAGAGAAAGGAAGCATATTAGTTAAGTGTAGATAAGCATTTAAGCATATAATACAATCCAATTAAATATGTGCGGGTACTATTATAACAAAACTAAACTTCCGGACAAGATTTAGATAATAAAAAATGTTAAGAGATGCCATTTGGCTTACATATCGCGCTCTAGCCGTCAAAAAATGTAAGCGAGTTTTTTTTTCAAAATTTTCTCTTTGATACAAAAATGTATATTGTTGCACTAAGAGCATTTCTGCAAAAAAAAAAAGTTTGGAAAAAATTTCACCCGATATGTTTTTTTTTTTAAATCCGTCGGATTGTCGTGTTTAACATCTATAAAGAGCTCTTCCAAATCTGACTTAATTATCGTGATCAGCAGCAACATTTTTATTTTCAATCCCAGTAGTTAACTCTTATGACAATATGCAAGTATGTACATGCAACATATTTATTTATAACAACTTAAGCTATTCAAACAAATGTTAGATCGTATCTAAAATGTTCAGTGAAAATTACTTTGTGTTTTCTACAGCAAAAGTCAAGGGTCAAAACAAGTTGCTACTAAAAATAAAAACTGTAAACTATTCATTGAAAATGGCACGTCTGTCAACTGTGTCACTTCCACTTGACAATGAGTTCATATTGAGGCATGCTCATGTACATGTGTACATACATACCTACAGTATATGTATATACAATATTCGTTTATTTGTAGTTATAAAGTAATTTTATGAATACATATTCCATATGGATAGGGGGATAGGGAAAATAACGTCAACAACACTTTTGAAATTATGGTATGCATATTCACACATTCGACAATGTTTACACATATGTATACGTACTTACATATGTATGTACATTCATATATATGTATGTATGTATATGTGTGTGTATATAAACATGTACCACCGATTCGACGAAGCATAGAATTTCGCGTTGCAAAATCCAATAAACTAGAATTCAATTGTCACACCTACTAAGGCACTTATGTACATGAACGCTGTCATCCCAGTAGGAGAATCGCAACGGTTGATGTGGTGAGTACTAGGGAGGTCCTAAATAAGTAAAGTCGGAATTTGAATGCTTTTACCTCCTAGGATTGTTCTGTGTCGGCAAAAAATTGACCACTATTTTTTTTATTTTGAAATAAGAAAATATTTTGAGGTCGCTTACAGCGCTCAAAGTTTTTCATGTACTTTATATGGAGAAAAAACAACTTTTCGTGGAAATTGTATACAATTCTTGAAAATCAATATTATTCGATCGGAAAACTCTGGTTCTCTTCAGGAGATTTCCAACAACAACACCCAATTTTTTATTTAACCATTTTTAAATTCTAAAGATTTTTTATTTACCCTCCATTGCAGATCGAAAAATATTGATTTTCAAGAATTCTATACCATTTCTACGAAAACTTTGGGCGCTTTGAGCGGTATATTTTTTCGGTATAGAACAATCCTATTTGGCGATGGCATAAAAATTCCGACTTTATTATTTCTCATGCATTTTTGAACCACCCTAGTGTGTACTTATTTCATTTGGAATGTATAACAAACATTATCGGTTTTGAAAAAGTAGTTAGTCAAATTTTAAAGTTAAATATGCATGTTGTATTTATTGGCTGAAGATTTCCGAAAGGTGGTAAAATATTCATTATGTATGATTTTATAACATATAAAAAACATATATGAAAAACTGCAAAGCCCCAATAACTTTTCATATTGGAGCCGTAATTTGAAATTTTTGAAACCTGCTTTCAGATTCGTAATCAGCTACTATAAAAACTCCTCAATACTACCAAAACCCCCAGAGTAACAAGTTTTGAGCAATTAAAAAATTAACTCCGCCATATTGGAGCCGCCATTTTTAATTCTAAAAATTCACAATCAGATTCATAATAAGCGATCGCAAATGCCGCCGAGCAACCAGTTTCGAGTGAATTCAATACATTTTTAAAAATTGATCCGCCATATTGACTGACTGAAGATTTGTAATCATTGGCCCCATAAACTAGCAGATACGAAGTGGTTTACAAATTCATCAACGCAAAGCCGTTGAAATCGTTTTGTCCTGCTAGATTCTCTATTAAGACCACTGTGCCTCGGCACGGTTAAATGTTAACCGATTTCGAAATAAAAATACGAGCCACCTTTTTTTCGATATTCTTCAATTCTGCTGGATTGCTGGAAAAATAATTTTGATCACCCTAATATAAATACATAACATAAAAAATCCCCGCTCCTGTAAAATTAGTTGATGCTCCTTTCTTACAGAGTTTATCAGCAATATCATCATCTTCATACCGATATAAACCGAAAGTCAGGGAACCCTAACTTGATTGGTCATGCCGAGAGTATTCAAAAGACTTCGTCATTAATTTTGGGTGAGGAAGTTCGCAACCTCTTGGCTGTATAGCCAAAGACTGTTGTATTCGGGTTCAAGCACTTGAACTTGATAATGAAGCCCGCTTACCCTTCTATGGCATATAAAGATGGACATACATACATATGGCTAAATGTAGTAATCAATTTTTGACATTAGATTTCCTTAGCCTCAACCCCTGCGTCGATGCCACTATAGTCGAAGATATCACATATAAATTTTGGTCCCGATTGGAGACGGTTAAAGCTGTCGCACAGGGGGCAAAGTTCAAGAATTTTTGAAAACAACAGACATGTCAAACAAGGGTTTTGAAAATGAAGGCCTTCTTTGTGGTCGATGAGCTTTCGCAATTCCATCAGAATCACTTCACAATGTCGTGTATATAATAGTCGACTGTATTAGATAAAGGCAAAGCTTTGTGGGGGAACATCTGTGAAAAATATATGATAGGGGAAGATGAAGGTCCCCTCAGGACTAGTTTTGGAACGAAAAGAAACATACTGACTTTAAAGTGGTTTAAACCAAATGCATTTTTAAGTAGTTGAAATTAAATGCAGAGTTGGCCAGTCGAATTGCTGATTGCACACAATTCAAATTGAACATTTGAAAGCACATTTATATGTCTGGCTGTAGCTGAGCGTGCAGAGATGCTTGCTGTTACTTGTTAGCCTCCAGAAGGTCCGGGTTCGAGTCCCAACAGAGAAAACATATGAAAATGTTAATACATCTTTTTTTTCGTCTTTTAAATATGACAAAAGCATCTGTGAAGCGCAGAACGAAAGCGCATTCAAACGAAACAAACTGACTTTGAAGTTTTTTAAGCCAAATTAATTTTAAAGTAGTTGAAAATATATGCAGGAAAAGTCAATTGACTGCTTCCTAGAACAACGCCATGTTAAATAAATGAGTTCGTTGCAGGGAAAAAAGTGGGAGTTTCAATTAGTTATCATTGAAAAAAAAAGTAGTTTATAAAATGCCTTCAAATTAATTAAATTTCCTGCAGGGATATTACTCAAAACATGCCATGAACTATTTTTTTTTATGAATTTCTCTGAACCATCAAAAGTAAAGTGTTACAGCGACATTTCGTAAAGTTAAAATTAATACATACAAATTATATTGAAGTAAGTGCAGTGATGAAATGTTTGTGTATTGTCAGAATGAAGAATTGAAATTCTCAAATTAATTATTATTTTACTAGTACTCGTACAATGAAACTCTGTCATATTTCAAGCCACTTCCGTTGACAAATTTTTACACTGACACTTTAAATATTGCTTGTGACTCATTGTTGTATTGTCGATTTCCATTAGCAATTTAAATGGAAACCTCTGACCCGATTAATTGTGCTTGTTAGGGAAAATATAAGAACTAGCAAATAAGGCGCCCCATTGATTAAACTGCAAGTTGCGGAGGCAAATTAATGCAGTGTAATTTATTTTTAACATTTCTTAACGTCTATATACATACATACATGTACTTGTTTAGTACTGATGCTTACTGTAGTCAACATTCGAACCAGTATTGCCAGAAAAACATATCGTTTGGAGCTAAATCGGTAGAAAAAAAGAGCTAAATTATACTAAAACATAGTAGCTAAAATGAAGAGCTATTTTCTTTTAAAGTTGAGCATTTATAGACGTAAAGTTGCTTTTAAATTTTCCACAATTTTAATAAAAATAACGAATTTTGTAAATTTAAGTACTGAAAAAAACTTTTAAAACCAAAATAAAGTGCTATATTTCGAATTCATTGCTACGGCACTTATAACACTTATATATATATTATATTATATTTTTATTTCCTTCTCTCCTTAAGGTAAAATTAGTAAGGTAAAAACAAGATCCACGCGTTCAGAAAGAGGATTTTCTTCCAATTAATTTTTGAATTCTTTAACCTAGATCCAAGAGTTTATGGTGGAGTCTGTATTTGCCCGTGAATACAAATGTATATTTTTCCACTGCCTTTCGGAATTCGTAGTTTTATCAACGCTTAAGTTTTGGCTTTCATTTCCAACCGTGGCCGACTGAGAGAGAATACACCGTCTGAGCTTATCGGAGCTCGAATTACTGCCCGGTATAGTTTGTGTGCCCCCGCGCACGTAGTAGAAACTAATCGACTTACTTGCCCAAGGACTTTTTCTAAGTATCTATCGAAATAGAATAACATGCAGGTAGGCTGAGTTCACCAAAGCCAAATAAATTTTAGTCAACACTTGTACAATGAAATTACAAATTTTTAAGTTTAATATATTACCAAATGCAACTAAAACTTTGTGGAGCTAAAAAAGTGCTAGATAATTTTGGAAAGAGTTAAAAAAAGAGCTAGAAGCTAAATACCAATTTTCGGAGCTTAGTAGAAAAATAAAGAGTTAAATCTAAAGGTTGAACCAACACTTTCTGTGCGAGAAATTAAAAAGACTTTCAAAATCATATTATGCAAAACAAAGACCTTAAAAATAAATTAACCCAATCACGACCAAAATTTTTTATTAATTTTTCACTACCTATAAGGCAAAAATACACATATTTATTGCACTACTGAGTTAGCTACCTGTTTTCTAAAAGTGCGTTCAATTTTATTTCTCTTCCTTCCTTCTAACTAACAAACTTCAAGCAAGCAGCTTTTTTCTTGCAATAGTTCCTTAGAAAAAGCGATATTACTCCGAAAATCACAAAAACATGGCCTTTTCATATAAAATTAAAATAAACTATAAAACATACATACATATATCAATAAATAAACTGTTTAGTATTTTAAAGGGGTTCACAGGAAAAAGCTTGTAGAATGTTATAATTTAGAATCAATCGAATATTTGTGTAGTTATGCCATTTAATGAAATTCTTTCACTTACAGCGTTGCAAATAAAAAAAAAATTATTAAAAATTTCAGTAGTTACCTATGTTTTTGCGCATTTTGAATTTAAAGCTCTTAATTATTGTAAGCACAATTCGAGAAACACACACTTGATGTAGAGCAAAAAAATACTGAACTGAGGAGCATTTGCATGGTAGGGGTTTATATTCTACAAAAACAAAATCCAGACAGTTTAGTGTTGATCTATTTTATTTGGGTAGCAGCATCCAGAAAATTGGCGTACTTATCATTGCTAATTTTTATCTATGGCTTAAAGTAGTTTATATAAATAACGATTTTTCTAAGAAATTTATTTGTTTTTAATTCAAACCCTTGGCTCTATTCGAAACATTTCGGTCTTCATTTCATTAGTTGGAGTACACAAATTATGTAAAATATTTAAAAGCAAATAATGCCAAGTAGACAACAATCAATAATGAAATGTCAAACATAACAGCTGTCTATGAAATGACATCGGATTTTTTTCACAATCAACGTTTGTCAATAGTCGCCCATTTGTGTATTTTTAAACACAGAAAAACAACAGGAAATTGAAAATGATAAAAGTAAATTAATACACATGTATATTTTAAGGCGGGTCGAAAATCAAAATTTTTCTCAAATCCCTTGGTAAAAGTGAAAATATATTGTAGCATAAAGTCAATAACCAGCCTGCAAAATATAAGTATTTTATTTTAATTGTAAGAGCCCACGCATCGACCGCCAAGTGACACAGAGCATACTGGTCGAATAAGACCAATTCTTGTTAACAATTCTTTTCTTAATAAATTTTTAATTGTTCTCTAGATAATTGCACTGGCCTATAGTCAAAAGATGTAAAGAAATTGACTTCATTCACCACGATTTCGAAAACTGACCAAATCGGCGTCACCAAGTCCATGGTCCTTTAAATATTATATAAGCATCAGAAAACATAAAAGCTTTTGAAATAAATCTCGTCTCATTTTTTTCGTTTTTCACTTCGTTGCTGAAGTAATGAAGAATTGAAAATTCATAAGGGAGAATTATCGTTTTTGTATGTTTTATCTTAATATTTTAAAAACTCGTAGTCTTATTGAAAAATTATATATGAACGTGAGATACTAAATTGAATAACATTTTATTTGATATATCGTCCTGTTTATCACAATTAAAGCACTCCATAGATATTACCAGCCAAAGTTTCATTTTCAAAATTCATACACTTTGAATCAATTGCGCGGGCTAAAGATAAGTTTTAAATTAAGACCTAAGATAACATAATATTACTATTGCATTACCGTAAAATGCATTTTATTTTCCGTCACACAAAATCGACCCAGCCTAATGTATATGTACATATATACTTAAATAAGAGCTTGCTGATTCCCGAACCATTGAATATGTGAAAAGAAGATTTTTTTCAGCACAGTCAGGGGCACAAATGGCGCGGCAGCCTTTGTGACACAAGATATCAAAGCAAAAAGCTAAAAAGTAAGCGAATGTCGTGATGAGTTTTCGAAAAAAATTGTGCCTTTTTACAAAAAAATGTACCATAAAATTTTCTTTAAAGTTTCTATAACTAAAACTAAAAATTTTCAAATTTAAACTTCGATTAAACGAAAAAATCACAATTTAGTGATTTTTTTTGCTCACTTAAAGTGACGTCGAAAACTATGTATGTGCAAAAAAAGTTGAAATAAAAAACAGGCTTCTAGCAACAAAAATGTACAAAAAACAAAAACAAGCTAAAGTCAAAAAGCGCTAATCATTTAAAATTTCATACAAAAAGTCGGCGAAACAAACGGTAGCAAAGGCGCGTCAACTGTATGGAAGTGTAGATCGCAATCTAAAAAAGGCTGTTAAGATCAGCAAGTGACCTTTGGGTACTTGAATAACATACATATGTACATATTTATACATTCTTCGTTGTGTTCTTTAATGTGAATATTTATTTCCTTGTTTATAAGTAAAGCTGAAAGACGGGACAGCAGAGGCTTAACGAACTTCATATTCCAAAAAAAGCTTCATAATATTTTTGGAAGTACTTTTTTCTAGGTTTTTAGAGCTTCAAGTCTTTAGCAGCTCGCAAACCAAGTTTTAGTGGTTTTGAAAGATTTTTATTAATATTAAACATATTTCTGGATATTAAACATTTCTCCGGTTTTAACATTCCAAAGCATGTTAGGCCTTTAGCAGTTGTAAGTTAACAGGATTCAACTAAGCAAGTGCTGCAGAGCAGGTTTAATTCAATTTAGCGCAGTTTCTTTGTATTCAAAAATAGAAAACGGAGGAAAACACGAATAATTTTGTAAAATGTATGTTTTTTATCGATAAATCAATGAAAATATCGATGAATCTGTAAAGATATCGATTATGAAACTCATAATGGTATCTAAAAGTATGCCCCTGAGCAACTAGGTGGTCAAATAAATCAATTTCGCTTGTATCGATACCTTATTCGCTAAGTATGTCGATAAATCAGCGAACATATCGATTAATATATCGTTAATGGTGTAAGAAAATATGCCGTAGAGCACATATTATATCGATTAAGTCAACGATAAAATGTTCGATTAATATATTCTCAATATCGTTATTAGCTATGAGTGTACGTACATAAATCGATAATGATATGATGATTTATAATTATACCGATAAAAGTTATGTATGTATGTAAGCTAGTGAGCCTAGTCCATTTAGTTAAATATCGATAATTGTTTCCGTTAATATATAATTAATATCAATCCATTTTTTATTATATTAGGTATGAGCATGCGTACATAAACCGATAAACATATCGATAACAAGTAAGAAAGTCTAAGTTCGGGCGGAGCCGAACATTAAATACCCGGCGCAAGTATTAAATATATGTTTTTTCACCCTTCCGAAACCTTCCGCTAGATGGTAAGCCGAGGTGTATCAATTTTGAGTAAATTAGCGTCCTTCAATTTCGAAATATTGAAGTTTCAAGCATTTCTTAAATTTACCGTTATATGAGAATCGGCCGTTATTTTAGTCCGATTTCAATAATTTTCAACGTTTTGCTTACACGTGGCAAGTACAATAACCATACCGAGTTTGGTACAAATTGGTAGAACGGTTACCGATATACTTATATGTGATCATAAGTGGGCGGTGCCACGCCCATTTTCCAAAATTTTACCAAAACGTATTTCTTGGTAAAGAATTGTTGCAAGCATCAATTTTGAATAAATTAGCTTCAATATTTAATGATTTATCGAAGATTTTGTATTTCTCTAAATTACCGTTATATGGGATGTGGGCGTGGTTATTGTCCGATTTTAAAAAGTTTCGGCGGTTTTTTATGCTGTACCAAGGCAACAACTGTGCCAAGTTTGGAAGAAATTGGTGCAGCGGTTACCAAGATATACACATGTAACCATAAGTGGGCGTGGCTACGCCCATTTTACAAAAATTTATAATATTCTTATTTTTCGTCTAAAACTTATTATAAATATCAATTTTGAGTGAATAATCTCCAGTAGTTACTAAAATATCGCAACTTTCGTATTTCTGAAAATTACCGTTATATGGAAAGTAGGCGTGTTTATTGAGCGATTTTAAAAATTTTCGGCTATTTGGTATGTTATGCGAAAGCCAACAACTGTGCCAAGTTTGGAAGAAATTGGTGCAGCGGTTACCAAGATATACACATGTAACCATAAGTGGGCGTGGCTACGCCCATTTTCCAAAAATGTTTAAGATTCTTATTTTTCGTCTAAAAATTATTGTAAATATCAATTTTGAGTGAATTATCTTCAGTAGTTACTAAAATATCGCAGTTTTCGTATTTCTGGAAATTACCGTTATATGGGAAGTGGGCGTGGTTAAAGTCCGATTTCGCCCATTTTCAATACCAACCTACCTTAGATTAAGGGAAACCTACACGCTAAATTTCGTTGAGATATCTCAATTTTTGCTCGAGTTATCGTGTACACGGACAGACGGACAGACGGACGGACAGACAGACATGGCTTAATCGATTTCTCTTTTCATCCTGATCATTTATGTATACATTTGTCTATATCTATCTCGATTCGTTTTGGCTGTTACAAACAACCGTTATGTGAACAAAATTAATATACCCTTGTGCACAAGTGCGCTCGGGTATAAAAATTATAACTGTAGGTTAGTATGCCTAGAAATAAACCCGCAATATCGATAAAATGATATCAATAAATATAGTGAAAGGCTTGATAAGTACGCATGAAATGATATCGCTAAATATAACGTTATACTTACGGTGACCACACGTCCTGTATTATACGGGACACTTGCTCTTTTTTGACCCATTGTCCTGGTAATTTATTTATTTTATACGGGACGCCAAATGTTCTGTATTTATTTTAATGTCCTGTATATTTCCCGTATTCGGTATTTCGAAGCCTTAACAGCTCAAAAAAAGCGAAAATAGAAATTAGGACTCGAAATTTTAGTAAGTTTTGGCTATTTTTCCTAAGTTTATTTAATGTTTATTATAGCTGCATTTTTTTTTGTAAGCGAGTGCCAAAAAAACGCTCAACTCGGGTAACATTTCTTTTTAGCTACTTAAGCAACCCTGTTGGTAGCTGTCATGTGACTAATTTAATGAGATTTAGATACAAAAACCTATTTAAATGGGAAATTATGTGAGGTATTTGCATAATATATATACTTGTTTAAAATATGAGTCTCGTATATAAGGAAACAAAAATTTCCCTCTCCACTTTCCCATTAACAATACACAATAGAGCAGTTTTTTTCACTTAACAACACCCTACCCTTCAAGTCGCGTATTTTTTAACCGACCTGGCTGAACTCTGCTAGCGAGTTTGTCTTGTTACTTTAATTTCCAATGCCAATTCACAATGCGTAGTTAACTCAGAATCGCGAGTTTACTACAGAATTTTGTACTGAAAATCTCTAGTTAAATGTCGATTCTGAGTTAACTACGCACAGTGAAATAGGCCCTAAGCTCATTGGCTCATTTAAGCGAGTGTTTTTTTGTAGCTCGGTTGCAAAAGAATGCACCTTATTTATTTTATGAAAGTAAAGCTCTTTTTCCTAACAAAAACCATATATTACCAAAATTCCAACTTTGTGTAAAAAACTTTAAAAATAAATTCTGCAAGGTTTCACCAAAATTTCCAACTTTGTAATTAGAAAAAAATTGGTTTGCAGCTTTGTAACTCACTAAAATTGAGTATAACAATGTGCGAGTGGAAACAGTTTCTCATTTGCTTCTCTTTCAAAAAAATGACCGAATATACTTACTTTGTATGAAAAAAATGCTTAACATCGTCAACAAAAAAAAAGCATTGCAAAAATTAATGGTAAGCCTTAGCGACTTAAAATTTCACTTTATTAAACTAAAATTTAACGATTTTTTTTTAAACAAATTTCGAGAAAATCTCTAGAAAATTTTCCTACAAATTTGTGATGATACTAAAAGGATACTGAATCAGGGCTAGTACATCTGGGATCATTGAAGAAGGATCTAAGATCTGTAAGCTGTTGTGAAAAAAATTTTCAAAGTTATTTTTTGTCCCGTATTCGGCTCTCATAGCTATGGTCACCGTAGTTATACTATACAACATACATTTAAAAGTAATTCTCGAGCATAAACATTAGATAAAAGAAAAGTAGCAAAAACTGGTCAAAATGTCACTTAACTTAATCAGGTGACCACAAGGGTGGTACCTCCATATTTACATACCTCCAACGCGAATCGGTTTTCCTGCGAATCAATACTACATACAAACATATGCATACACCGACATATATGCATTTAATTTAGCACCTAATCACTAAAGACTTTTGCATAAAACCAGTTTTATCATTCAAAATTTCGATATGCTGTGATATGTATTAATTACTGATCTGTACTGATTTACTTTACATAAAATTTGCATTAAATTAAATAAAAACTAAGCAACATGGTTGGTTGGCAAAACATGTTAGGAGTATAAAAATGAGATTTTACTCCCACGCTTAGCAGCTAACTAGACAACCTCCAAAATTATAATAACTGGCACAATGAAATGAAAATAAAAACGAAAAGTAGTTAGCCGTATACAAGTTTCGCGTTGAAATTTGCAAATAACCAAAAAATTTTTAGTTTTTAAGTGAAAATATATTTGAACAAGTGTATGTAGGCTTGCATATAAATTCCACAAAAAAAAAACACAGAATACTCGTAGTTTTAAATAAATTGTTTACATTGGCACGTTTTTGGATTTATATGATAGTTTTTTTTTTTGCAAGGTGTTCGTGTTGTTTACTTCCACAAGCACTTATTTTATAAGTATCCGTGCAATTGTGTGTAGCACAAAGTTTTTTTAATGTTATGCATTTTGCGAATAGGTATTTAATTATTGCAATTGTTTGTGCTGAAATTCAATTCATTGACTTTTGTAAATGCATGAATTGATTCAGCGGTTTTTAGATGCTTCGGACTCGGACAGGAAAAAGCTGAAAACCGACAAAAATATTTAAATTTTGTTTGAAAAGGGAAAATTTGTAAGCAAATTACTTCGTATTTCTTACTTTCCTATGTTGCTGACAACATCCAGTACTGCAAGCAGGCATTTCCTTGACGCCCAACCGCCAGCTAGGCTCGTCAAAAGTTAAAGGGATCTTATAGACACGGTACAGCAACACGTAAATTGATGTATGGCATCGCAAGACAAACTGAAATGTTATAAATAAATTCAACAAAATTCAATTTTTTGTTTTAAAGTTTTTATGAAAATTTTCGGTATGCCGATTTATAGGTCATTATATATATTTTTTTTTTTAGTTGACTTCGCCCTACAAAACTTAATATTAACAAATAAAAAATCAAAAAGCGGGCTCAACTGGTCTCTTGCAAATCAACTCGATTGAAAAATGAAGGCTCCGATGAATTATGAACATTAAATTATAGTTTTGAACCAAGCAACGTAAAGCTGGGCCTCTTCATGAGAAGGTATAAAATGCCTTCGGTTACTCTACCTGAGCTTAACGACGTCCAGTTAAGTCCTATTTCAAAAGTCAAATTTCTAGGCACTATTTTAGATAAGAAGCTGAACTGGAAGGAGAATATAGCTCAGCGTTATGATAAGGCTTCTGTAGCCCTCTATATTTGTAATAGGGTCATAGGCAATAAATGGGTCCTTAATCCTTGGATTTGTCGATAGATATTAATAGCAGATTTAGGCCAAATCTCCTGCATAAAAAAGAGTTCAACCTCAGGCTACTGAGCACGTTGCAAAGGTCCACTGTGATTTGCATAACTGGAGCGCTCAGTACCAGGCCATACGATGCTTCAAACGCTATTTTAGATTAGAGGATTAGAGGTGCAGAATCCTGAAGAACCGATGACATTTCTTCAAACATTTCTTATGAATTTTCAGTTTACTTTTACATGGATTGTTTTCTTGTTCCAGGGATAACTGTTCATAAGCCAAATAAGAGATGTAATCACTAACGAGATCGCTAGGTTTCTTAGGTCACCAATCAGTATTTCCAATATTTAAAGGCGTTCTGTAGAGTGGTAATAATTTTTCCATATAGTCGCTCAAAACGCCAAACAGCAACCACTCTTCTGTCGCATATGATTTGAACGAGCGCGTCATTTTCTGAACCTAACCTTAGATATTAGCAACAACAATAACTACATTAACAGCAGATAATTAGACTTCTCCTTCACTTAAAATCAATGGGAAGTAGTGGATACGCTTTTGACTAGCCCACACATCTAAACACCACGTTTGCTTTTGAGGTAGCCTCGTGCGCGGACTTTGGTAAAATTTCTACGCTTAGCTCAGAACATTATAGACGACTTGTAACATCTTCACAGCCTCAGAACATTGAACCTAACCTCAATTGTCATATCTAAATAACTATGTCGCCACACCCAATTTTCCCTTTGCTTCATCCACACCAAACAAACACACGCAATTCGGTACCTAATGTTGCCAGATGTTAATAATGTTAATAGTGCTATTGCTGTAATTTAAATACTTGTGTACATATTTACATACATACATACGTATATGTTCATAGATATTTTCATTAAATTTCACTTTGTATTCGTGCCATGCGCTTCTCAACAATCAACAACAATTAAATATTGCGTACAATTGTAAATATTCAGAAATATACATGTACCTTTTATAAAAGAAAATGCTGCAGTGGGTTTGTATATACCCTCTAAGAAAATCGGTGATCATTGTGAATGATTTGGTTTTTAAGATCGTGCACTTGTTTTTCAGTCTTGCGAATTGAGCGCCTGAAGTTGGTTTACCTCGAAGCATAATGCTTTACATACTTCCTGAAATAGAAACGTTGCACTTTATGTTAACCTTTGAAAATTGAGGTTAGGGTTTACTCTTGCATTCAGGGTATGTATATATCTATGTAGTCATGTATTGCCGTTAATATATATGTGTGCCTGTAATTGCATTCAAAGTGCGGCTCAGTGCTAAATTTTAGCTTAGTTGCATACAAAAATAAAATTCAAAAGAAAAAAAAATCAAAAACAAAAACAATTCTTACAGCTATGATATTCTGCGTCGCGCTTGCTGCAATAATAACGCATGTCAAAGTGCCCACTCACAATTTGCGTTATTTTTAAGTGCATTTTATTTACATATGTACATACATATGTAGATACATATGTACATACATGCGCCTGCATATGCATGATTATGCAAATAAATTTACAGAAATATATTCACACAAATACGTACACACACACGCAATGTAAAAATACCATATGGCACTTGGTGAGTAAATAAATGATTTCCGTTGCAAATGATAAATTAAATTGTAGCTAGTGGCTCAATGAGCGCCTGATTGACTAAATGTTTATCTGTTGGCTGAAATGCAAACCTACATACATATGTACGCAGTTCAGAGTTGCATGTAAATACTGTTGTAGGTACAAACTGAACTGCCAAACTATTTTTTACTTAACATACCTATTTAAAATGCATAGATTTTGATTTTATTCGCTGCAGTAAAGCATTTTTGTGCTTTTCCTAGGTTACCAAGTTAACGGAGTTGTATTAAATTCGATTTTATTTGTAATTTTTGAGCACATCACCACTTAGAAGACAGACACTTGAAAGTTGGACTAGCAAAAGAAAAGCCGCTCGTGAAAAGAAGACAAGGTTAACACCTTCGATCTTCTTTTCTTAATTGTCATGAAGTCGGCCGACACGCTAGCTCACTCACCTTTCCAAATATTGATAAAAATTGTTCAGGGCCAAAAAATTGTTTTAGATGCTCAACTGGTTTCCGAGGAATTCGCGTTACATCACGCTAGCTGACCCACTTCTTAAATTTTTGTCGAACACTGATAAATATTATTGAAGAATTAGGTGCTATTTAGGTGCTCTGCAGATCCTCCAAAATAAATTTATGCGCTCATTTGGTTTACGAGAAATTTGAAAAAATGTGTTCTCGTCAGCTGGCTTGATGTTAGGCCATCGAATTTTTGCGAATTTCTCGGAAACCTAGTGAACGCCTGTGGTGTAGTGGTAAGCAGTACGCGCTTCCACTCCCCAGGGTCTGGGTTCAAGGTGTAAGATGGAAATGAATTCGTGAGTCTAAACACATTTCATGAGCTGTTCTATACGTACATATAACCACTTTCGAGCGATACTCTCTTCATCTTCTTCTTGGCGCTGTAACCGTCTAAGCGGTTTTGGCCAAGTTCAATAAAGCACGCCTGTCCTTTCTCTTCACCAATTGAATTCGATTGGGTATGCCAAGTGAAGCTAAATAAGTCCTTCTCCACTTGGCCTTTCCATCGCAAGGGGGCTCTCCTCTTTCTCTGCTGCCACCAGCGGATTCTAAGTTCACTACTTCCTGGTCTGAAGCTTCTGTGTGCAGTCAACCAACTCATCGTTCCATAGTCTGCGGTATTCACCGTCGCCAGGGCTTTTAGTCCCGTAAATCTTCCGCAAGCTTTTTCTTACGAATACTTCAAGAGCCGCCTCATCGGATGTTGTAATTGTCCATGCTTCTGCGCCAAACACCAGCACGGGCATAACGACTGACTTATAGAGTGTGATTTTTGTACGTTGTACTTGTTGGCTAGTGTGATTCTGCGTTGAATTTCGGTGTTAAAGCTTGTGGACTCTGAGGTAGGAATGCGCTGACTGATTGTTTGATATACTTCGTCTTGTTATCGTTTACCACCATACCCATTCGGAGCTTTGGAATTTGACCTTAAACTGAACTACATACATATGCACGTAGTTTAGACAATTATAGAATTTCACAGAGCTTAAAAAGCGCCTACCTGTGTGGTCTGCACATAATGATGACTTTCTACTACTGATAAACTACTGAATATGCGGAATAAAGCGTAAATTTAGTAGACTTCACGTGGGACATACGAACATTTTGTAATTCAGCAGCGCACATTCCAAAAAAAAATTCGCTTAAAAATTAAATGCTAAAATTCTTAGTTGCCCGTAAACAAAAAAAGACATTACGTAGCTTTTGAAGTTTAACAAAGAATTATCACTCGGCAGCACACAGTAATGAATTAGCGACATTTATTAACAGTAGTACGCTTAGTATCTACCGCCGCACCTCATTCTCACATTCCGTAATTCTGATAAAGCCTGCTGCTGCTGCCCGCTTTGCCTTGTCTTGCTTTGCTTACTTTTGAAATCGTCACCACACTGCAGAAAAGTCAACAACCGAAACAGTAGTCATACACAGGCACTTACCCGCCTGCCGCCTGCCTACCGCTTGCATGCGTACGGCGAACGTCTGCATCATCAGCTCCAAGCCCTCGCAACGCGTTAAGCCGCGCGAACCGTTGCGCTGCAGTGGTGCGTGACTGCGTTTCATCGTCCCATTGTCCTTCTTCGCGCTGTTGCCGCCTGCCGGCAGCCAAATAAGAATTTTCTTGTTTTAAACTCTTTTTTTCTTTCTCGTTTTTTCTTGTGTTACGTACAAACGCTTTTACTGCACTTTTTTCTTGTTGTTTGTTTTGTTTTTGCTTACGCAGAGCTACATAGCGAAGCTTCAAAGCGCGCTGCATAGTTTACGGATATCAAATTGACGTTTACGCATCAACAGTTCATGTTTTCGACGCGCGGTCGTCGTTTGGTGGGTCGGTCGGTTGGCTCTTTGGCTTGCTGACTGACTGCTTGACTGGCCACAGCGCTGTGTTGTGAGGCTTTCCTTTTGTTGTAGCTTCTTTATTGCTTTTCTGTCTTCTCTTGCAGCTGCATATTGCTTGCTCCACGGTGCATTCCTTCTTCGATGTACGACGTATCGGTCGTCTTCGGTGTCTTAAACGGTGCGGCCTTAAATGTCGATGTTGCTTTTGTGCCTGTTGTTGTCGTCGGCATCGTCGACGTCGTCTTTGCCGTCGCCGTCGTCGTCGCCTTCGTCAAAGTCCTCCCATTTACAGAAATTGAACCCAACATGCTCCGTCAAAGGCCATTGGAATTTCAATGCGACTTCTTGGTTTCTACTTCATTCCGGTTCTTCCCTTAACGCATTCTGTTATTGGCGTTGCTTTCTTTCTTGCTTTATATGTTCGTTTATTATTTTTTATGGCTGTTAGTTTGAGCCAAAGTCGTGCTTCGTTTTCTTTCTTTTCCTACGCGTCTGAAATCACTGTTGACGCTGTCTAACCCCCCCTCGCTGCCTCTCATTGGCAACCTGAGTGTGTGACGACTCTTCGCGGCCTTTAGCTCACGCGATTTTTCAAGGCAACTCACACACTTCATATTTAGATACATACATAGCTACAAGTGCTGTCTTCTTTTACTGTCTTGTTGTTGCTTTGCTCTTGTTGTTGCATTTTCATTAGCCATGTCTTATCGTCCAAGCGCGTACACACCTTTTACGTCGAGTCGTTGATACCAATAACGGATAAGTTGGTCGCTGTCGCAATCGCCGCTGAACAGCCATTTTTGGTTGCTCCATTAAAGCGTTGAAGTATTTGGTTGTTTGCTTCCAAAACTCCATCCGGTATGACCATCCAGCAAACGCATTTCA
Organism: Rhagoletis pomonella; assembly: GCF_013731165.1. Classification (NCBI taxonomy): domain Eukaryota; kingdom Metazoa; phylum Arthropoda; class Insecta; order Diptera; family Tephritidae; genus Rhagoletis; species Rhagoletis pomonella. The sequence continues at coordinate 48,822,126 of NW_023458559.1, forward strand.
TTGACTACTTTTCTCTATAGCGAGCTCGCGCGCGCTTTCTTTACACCTCAACGTGATTTCTATTTCAACCAAATTTAGTTCTTAGGCGTTTTCTTGTTTTCGTTGTTGTCGGTTTGTGTTTTTTTTTTTCGTTAAGCTCATGCCACCAACTTAAGTAAAAATTATAATTTCGCTGCGTATTAAAGAAGTACTTTTACAGACACTTAATTTGCGTTGAAGGCTAACATATACCCTTCTAAGTACTTACAGTTTGTGGCTTGCTTTTCGTTGTGCTTTTCGGTGGTACTCGTCAATGTGAGCACAAAAAAATATTTCTTAAAAAGTTGATGCTTAGTTTCGATTTAAATTTACGGGCTCCAGCTTCAGTATAACTTTACCTGTCTAATAAAAAAAAAAAAAAAAATATGTTTGTGTTTTTGCTTTAACAATGTTAGCGTAGCAATTGTGAGCTCCCTTTAATATACAATTACAACAAAAGTCGTGCTAAGCCGCAATTACTATGACCAGCAACGATAATATGACCAGCAACAAGAAAGCATTTATGTTTCCTAAGCCGCTTTGGAAAGGCTTAATTGCGTTGACTCTTGGAGTATAGAATAAAAAACATTTAGACTTAAGTTCAGCTGAAAAGCGTGCTAAAACTGACGCGTGGAAATCTTTATACCCTACACACATTGAGAAGAGAATAGAGCCGCATTCATAAAATGTTTGATGTGCTTAAGTAATTCGTGTTTCCACGGCACATTCGTAACTCGTTTGGCAGCTCTACTTCTTGTTCTTCGCTATTTATTATTATTTTTGTGTACTGCATATATCGAAGATGGAGAAAAAATGTAAGTTATCATCAAAGATTTTAATTTACTATTTACTAACTACGGTAATAATTCGTCTGTTTTTATAATTATTATTTTGTTTTGGCTGTCAAATTTCGATATATTTCCGATAAATACCCCAGAAGACATCGATTCGTTCGTTATTCGCATGGTAATTCCATCTGAATTACTGACAAATTAGATAATTCGCTCTCAAAATTTTTTATAACGAATGGGCGACCGAATTACGAATCGTGGAAATGTCGTATAATAGTTGAGGCTATAATGGCTTTATAATCGGCTCCGGTCCAACTAGATGCTCCGAAGACTCGCACAAGTAAATATATATTTGTTAATTTTTCATAAAAATATTCTTGTTGTATTTAATGGTTATTTTTGTTTCTTAACAAAATATTTAAAATTTTTTTACACAACTTGTCTTACATACTTAGTTAAAATAGTCAATTAGTTATGAATAGTGACTAGCGCTATAAAATAGTTTTATGTAATTGTTGTGCTAGGATGAATTTTCCAAATAAACAAACAAACGTAAACTTCCAAACAAAAATCTAAAAATTTTGTCGCGGTCTGAGAGACCAATCACATTAGTTAGGGTTTAGAATCGCCTTATCATAAGTATATACATTAGGGTGGTCCAAAATAGGTAAAGTCGGAATTTTAATGCTCTCACCACCTAGGATTGTTCTATATCGAAAATAAGTATACCCCTATATTTTTATTTTGAAATCAAAAAAAATTTAGAGTTCGCTCAAAGCTCTCCAACTTTTCCATGTATTTTGTATGTGGAAAAACAACTTTTCGTGGAATTGGTATGGAATTCTTAAAAATCAATATTTTTCGATCGGAAAGCTCTCGTTCTCTTCAGGAGACTTCCAGTAACAATATTAAATTATTTCTTTAACCATTTTTTAATAATGAAGATTTTTTGTTTATCCCCCCATTGCATTTGCTAGCATTTTCTAGGGGTTTTGGCGGTCCTATAAAATATAATTACTGAGAAAAAATTGTTAAAAAATTAATTGGGTTTTATTATGGGGAATCTGTTGAAGAGAAACAGAGTCTTCCGATCGAAAAATATTGGTTTTCAAGAATTCCATACCATTTCCACGAAAAGTTCTTTTTTCCCATACAAAATACATGGACAGCTTTGAGCGACGTCTAAATATTTTTCGATTTCAAAATAAAAAATGAGGTTTACTTTTTTCGACATAGAACAATCCTAGGGGGTGAGAGCATAAAAATTCCGACTTTACTTTTTTACGTGCCTTTTTGGACCACTCTAATATACGTACAATACAGCGGATCGGTCGTTCTGCAAAACCGCGTAACTGACATTTTTTGTCAAAAATTGGATTTGCTCGCACAAGCTCTTGGCCCAATCTTTATCCATTCGTCCTAGAAAATATACTAGCCGCCAATGCGATTGCTTTATAAAAAAAGAGAACCATTTTGAAATATGAGTGTTTTTACTCTCTAGAAAATAATTTATGCAACCTCGCATACGTGGTTTTGCATTATCCTGATATGCGGTTTTGTACTTTAAACGACGATGTAAATTTAGTGCGTAGTAGTAGTACACACAACACGTGCTAAGCCGGTGAATAGTAGTAATTAAAACAAAATTTAAGAAGAAAAAAAATACTGAAAAGAACTTGTAATGGCCATAGAAAAAATAAAAAAAAGCTTGCTTATAATTCGTACATACATACATATGTAAGTATGTATGTTGGCTTATTCTGTGGGCTGAAACTTGTAAAACTTTCAAACAACAAATTTCTTCGTCTACATACATACATACATATATACATATGTAAAAAAACGGGAGAGCCACTACAAAATTACAGGGGAACGCCAAAAACCTACATGTTTTTCGATTCATGAAATAAACGCCAAGCGTTTTTAGAGAGGGTTAGGAACTGAAGACTGAAAACTGTGAACGATTAACAGCTTTAGTTAATTACGTGCATGTTTAGCAATATTGATAAATATATCGATAGCTCTAGCATTAATTAGTCGGTAAATTTGTCGATAATACCGATAAATTATCGATAGCGCCATCGAAAAATATCGATAATGAATGTTAAATTTTTTAAATGGACAAAAATATTGCTTCACTTATCGAAAGTAACGAGTAGATACAAATATCGAGGATAGCAATAAATATGTATGTATGTACATATGTCTACGACTGCTGTAAACGCTTCATCTTTCTCTTTGTTAGTTATATTCACGAATCTCCTCTTGGCCATCAGCAAACTGTCTTCTTTTAAATACATAAATAAATATGTGCATTAGGGAGGAGTAATTTAATTTCGAAAAAAGTGAAAAGACGTTTGACCCTCGCAATTTTGAAAAGAACGAAATTAATTTTCCATTTACAAACTTTTGTGTTTTCTTCATATTTAAAAAACAATTACATCACAAAACCGGGAAAATGGAAAATTATGTATGTCATTTCGTACAATGAAAAATAAATTTCGACAAAAAAACTTACAATATACTGCATGGGAGGTCCACACGTCATTTTTGGTATATAGTTTGTGCGCCATTTTTCTTAAAATTAATCGTAGAACTTGAATTTGCCATACACTTTCTTCGTGCAAATTACTACGCCCTAATGTGCATATGTCTACTATCTGCATATATGCGATATATTTAATCAAAACACTGTTTTCTATGAGCTCAACGTATATGGTTAAAAAATGTTAGCTCGTTTGACTGTTAATGGGCCAACAATGAATGAATGCGACCATATTTGGTTACCACAACAAATCATGATTGCGCATATTTCAATACAGGTTAACGAGTAAAAATAAAAATTAATTTTGCTTGAATAACACACCTAAGAATTCGGGCGATTTGAAATGTTAGCTTTGATAACAAGCAACGAAGCTACATATATATGTATGTACGTAAATATATATAAAAACTAACACACGCATGAACTTATAAATTTATGCTTGCGAAAACAATCAAAATGATGCTGTGTTAAATTTTAAATTTTGTGGCTGAACTAAATAATTACAGTTTTTCAATTAAAAATTAATTGTTGTATGTATGTATGTAAATTGGACTGCATCATCAAAAAAAAATTGCGGTTTTCCGCCGAAACTATACAAAATTTATAATATTTAAAGACGTCCACCAAAATATTTCGGAAAAAGAATAAGATTTAAGCGAGCTGGATCGTTTTGAAAATTCCTCCAAAAATGAAGTTTTTTTATGAATAAAAATAGTTTCTTAAAGAACTTTTTGAAAAAAGCCCCCTCAATTGACAAAACACAATAGGCTTAAAATCTGCATAAAAATATATAAAAATGTTTTCAACGGAATCGTAATAATGAGATTTTGTATGCTGTTTTTTTTTTACTTTTTTCAAAGATTGATTTACGAAAAACTTAAATAACTGGGCCAAAACTATTCTGATTTAGACTTATGGGATCTCGATAGAAAGGTATTTCCCCACTATTTATATTTATGTGTTTCTTTTTTTTTTCAAATACCAACGCATCTTAATTCAACTTTGAATGAGGTTCGTTCATCCTACCTTTCTCTTTCATCCTTTGAATGAGTTTATTAGCAAAGAAATTAAAAAAGGGTGAGAAAATACCTTTCCAATGATACCTCACAAGTCTAAATCGGTAGAGCTTAGCTTCAGTTAGGTTCAAGCTTTTCTTATACCAATTTTTGAAAAAAAAATAAAAACTAGCATCAAAAATTTCATTAATACGATTCCGTTTAGTTTTTTTTTTTTAATATTTTTATGTAAATTTTTTACCTTAAACCGTTTTGACATATGAGGGAATATTATCAAAAAACATCTTTAAGAAACTTTTGTTATTCACAAAAAAAACTCCATTCCTAGAGGTATTTTCAAATCGGTCCAGCTCGCTTAAATCTCAATATTTTTCCGAAATATTTTGGTGGACGTCTTAAAATTTAATAAGTTTTATAATTCCAATGGAAAAACAGTACCGATTTGTTTTTTTTTTGTATGGGGAGTGATGCAGTCTAATGTACATATACATATGTATATCTACATATGGCTGATTTAATTAATAGCTGCTCAGTCTTACTATTTAAACAATTACTTTATTTAATGTATCGATTTATGATGCAATTAGTAATCAAGTCAGACTTAGTTAACCCATATTTGGAATGCAAAAAAAAACAACGAAAACAATTTGTGTTCAACTTGTACATACATTCATTGATGTACATAGGTATGTACATATGTGGTATGAAAATGTTCTCGAATGCATTGCGGCTCTTGCATAAATGAGTTGTATTATTTGCGAACAATGTTTGCCATTATTCCTCTGTTGATGGTTACTACAATTACATTTGTATGTACATATACATAATATATGTATGTCTGAACTCGTGTATTAGGGTGTTCCTTAAAAATAAAAAAATTTTGGTCGCTACCAGTGTTGCCAGTCTAGCCCTTTCCGGCTAGATTTAGCCGGTTTCGATAGCAAATAGCCGGAGAAAATTCGGTTTAACTGGCAGCCGATTTGTTAGCCGTTTTGCAAAAAAAAAAATTTGGACGTTATTAGCCGATTTTGCCGTTTGCTTTGTTTTCTTAAAGCTCAATGTATATATGTACATACATGTTTCCATTTCTGACTAAGCGACCCAAAATCTGTTGAAAATTGCTACTATCTGGGAGTAAATTTTCATATCAGGCAGTGTTATATAAAATTTAGTGACGATTTTTCTAATCCGAAAAGTCTTAAAATACTGCGACGATTTCGATTATTTTTATTTTAAACGACAAAATTTTTTTCTAAAGAAGGCCGTAGCGGGGATTTTCTTCATACAATGTTTGTTATGAATGTCTTAAATTTAAGTGTGAAGTTTTATTCGCAAACTTAGAAAATAACAAATTGTTACACTGTTGGCTTAACACGCGTTTGTGTTTGGATATCGTGCCAAAACATAGAATAACTATTACAGGCATGGGCGTAGCCAGGTAGGGGAAGGGGCCCCGCCTAACTTTCAAATTTTCCTTATATATATATAAAATAGTACCCTGAAATGCCAGCTTAATAGGGTCGAGCCAAAAAAAAGAGAAAAGAATTATCTAAATCGGTTGACGTGGTCCAAAGTGATGCGGTAACATACATAAAAAAAATAAAAATATTCCGACGAACTGATAACCTCCTCCTTTTTTGGAAGTCGGTTAAAAAAAATTAAGTAAAGCTGAGTCTCTGATTATGACGCAAGTGATTGAGATTTTTGAGTACTTTTAGCCGAATAAGTTGTTATCCTTTTCTCATCGACCAAAAAGGCTTTAAAGAAATCCAAAAAAGTGGTTTAAAGCGCCAAATCACATAAAACGCTTTTCACACATAAAAAAGCTTTTCTATATAAATACGGTGGCGAGAATGTAAACAGCAAAGAGTTATTTTAGCAAGTTTTGGCTACTACTCTTTGTTTAAAACATTTTATTATAATTTTTTTTTTAAACTCTGTAAAACAACCTGAATTCGAGAAAAAACTTTTAAACATATAAATAGCAATGTTTACCTTATGGGGAAGCAGAAATATACAGATGGCATGACGAAATCACCTGCAAAACAGCCAAGCAATTGTGGCCGGTGCTCAGCGCTAAACCCACTAGCCTACTAAATACTGAGCCTAAATAAGCACGAAATTGGATCATTAGTATCTGTCATAATAGGACACTGCCTAATTGGCAAGCATGCCTATTGACTCTCCATCCACTCCCAGTAGGCAATTCTTCGACAACTTGGAGGACCGTAGATGCGTGGAAATCAGGGATCTTCTAAAATTCCTGTAAAGTTCAAAAATGTTTTAGGAGGGATTGGGAGTTGTTAAACCCACATGCGGCCTGAGCTAAATATGTCTTATAGACAACCTAACCTACCCATGGATGGAACTTTGTCGAATTTTGCTAATTCTTATACAAAGTTGACATCTCTTCTACCTTATTGAATGTGCCCTGGGTTCGACTTAATCAATGACTTTATTTTTTCGTCATCTATGTACATATAGACTGCTGAGTGGAAGATCGACCTATCTCGGTAGCCAGGTCGAAAACGTCCTATCTCCTCAAAAAACGTTTCAAGAACGCCCTATTTCAGAATTTGGTTGAAGAATGCCATATTTCAGAAGTCGTTCAAAAACGTCCTATCTCATTACATTTTCAATACATTTTGAAGTGAGATAGGGCGTTTTTGAACCGAATTCTGACATAGAGCGTATTTCAATAAAATTTTGAGGTAGGGTGTTTTTCAATAAAATTCTGAAAGAGGGCGTTATTGAAGTCTTTTGACATAGGGCGATTTCGAACTGGCTGCCGAGATAGGTCGGTCTTCCACTCAACAGTGTTCTTAATTGAGAAGTGTCATTGGCATCTAATTCTTTTACGGAATTAAAACAGCAAAGTATGGCAAAGTTGCACAGTCTGGTACCCCATCAAGAACTTGTTGTAAAGTCTCAAACCTTTACGAGGATGAACTTCAAACAGCTATTAAATCACATACATATGTGTATGAGTGAATGACTCCAGTGCTTCCAAAACTGTATTATGTTTGTATGTGAAAGCAACAACAAAGGTAGCTAGCAAAGATGAACGAAGGCGAGTTTGGATGTACCTCATTGAGCTCGTTCGTTTCGCTACTCGCTAACTGTTGGCGAGTCGATGACGGCCACTATCTCTTCAAACATATGCAATGACTTCTTACTTCACCCAATATTTCGTCTTAATTCTGGAACGAACAGAATTTTATTGCAAAAGGTTAAATGTTTTTTGAGTTTGGTTTGGAGACAAACCGGTGTTGGAGTTGTGCCATTTATCGTATCTTTTGTGTTGTACGACTTACTTTCTTTGGTGATTTTGGTCACATTAAAAATTAAAAAAAAAAAATGTCCATATGTATGTATGTATGAGTTAATAACATATTTCTGTGTTTTTTTTTATATTAGTATCACTGCGTTAAAATAAATTTGTACCAACTTATTCTACGCCATCTAACACGCGCGCCGCCATCATCGCGCCAGCCACCAGCACCACCACCACCACTCACTTTCTAGTCACAACATGTTCAGACTTGTTTCGCGCCGACCGCCACGCCATTTGGCGGCTCAAGTCGCGCCGCGCTGAAAATAAGACAGGAAATTTGTGCAACAATTGACGGCGTTGTTGGCGATTTCCGGTGGCGAGGTCGTCGCTGTGGTCACGTCATTCATACCTACGCGCGCGCGCAACTTTATGTTGATAGCGCGGCGCTACTCGGCGGCGGCCGCAACCTATGCAAAATGTAGCTACACACATAAATGCAAAATTCAATGGAATGAAAGCGTGCGTGAATTCAATAGTTTTCTTTGTTTTTGAACGTTAATTTTCGAGCATCGTTTTGTGGACGAGAGGAAGGCGTTAAGCACATGCATTCGCCGCTCCTAAAATTGGCTTGCAATAAAAGGCTGCCTTTCTAGTTTGATATGTACAAAGCTTTGCTGATGCAAATGCAACCCTGCGCGCAAGTCTTGCATGCAGCAGCAACAGCAAAGGGCGACTGCAATGATTAGCTGGCACATTTGGCGCGTTTCCTGTGGCGCGGCGACGCGCTTCTGCGTTTTGTTGCTGTTGCATGTGCGCGCCCGCTTGCTTGTCTTGTTTAATGTTTATTTACTTTGCGCTGGTATGGTTTTTCATTTTGTTGTTGCTATTAAATTCATGTTGCTCATTGCTTGCTGCTTGGCTTTAAAGCGCATTGGCGCGCCACAACGCGCGCCCGCTCTCTACCGAAGATTTTATGTATTTCTACGAGTACTTTTTTTGCTTCTTAACTCCACGTTGTTGTTGCTATGCTGTTATTGTCGTTGTCGAGGATGTTGTTGGCGTTTGGTTTTCTCGGAATTAGCTATAAAATATAAAATGCCAGTGTGCATACATAAAATTTACAACAAAAAAAATAACAACAGGAGCAGCTAGTCTCTTGATGCCAGTGTCTATAATGATACAAACGTAGTAAGTATGTATGTATGTATGTAAGTAAATATGTATGCACACTTTCAGTAAGTGCAAATTAAAGTTGAGTTCACTTTCCGTTGCCGTCGTTTTTGATACTTTGCAATTCTTCGTTTTCATCTTCTTGGGCTTTCATTGTCTACAATCGTGCAGTGCATTTGTGCACAGGCCTGTTTGTGTGTTATTCTGTAGCAGTTGTTCTTCACCTGCAACCGCCTGCCTGCATTGCCTTCATAGCATTACGCCATCTACGATCCTTGTTGCCGCCATCCGTTCACCTAACCAATTGAAGAGTCATGGTTTCCTGTAGCTTATGTAATATTGTTGGTGCAGTTGTTGTTACTGTTTTTTTTTCTTCTTTTGTTGTTATTGCTTGCCTCGGCTAATCTTAACTTCAGAGCATTACAAATTTACTGGCAGTTAAATGTTTACTCTTTCTTTACTTAACAACATTTTGCCAACGTCTGTCTGAGCTTAACTCTTCTATAAGAGACTTTATGAACTTTTCTTTCCTCTGCCTTGCCAGCTTCGGTTTCAGCGATAGTTGTTGTTTTTATGTAATTTCTTTGCTAATATTTAATTTTATGTTGTTTTATTGTTTCTTGTTTAGTTCTTCACTTTCAATTTCGCCTTCTACTGCAACCAGTATTTTTACTTTCACGCTTCTTTTTATTGGAAAAAAGTACAAAAAAGAACTCTTATTTTTCCCCGCATGTCGTTCAACTAAATAAGGCTTAATTGCCTAGCAATTATATACAACTATCAACCACTTACTCTTATTCTCTTTGCCAAGGACTTGTCGTCAGATAAGTGAAATAAAACCGAAAAAAGATCTTGCCTTTTCACGTTTGGTTTTGTTCGCATGACTGGCCTCTTCACAATTCGGAGCTTCCCTTTGTGAGACATTTTTTCTTTGCATTATCTCAATCTTCTATACTCGCACCACAGACGGTTTACGTCTAGTTCATATAGGAAATTAGTAGACCCAAGCAGTGTGGTTTTATGCCCAGTTTTCTGTAAGTTCGCTCTTTCATTACAAATACTTATATCGAGCTCTAGTCAAAAAACAAATTTCAAGACAACCCCAGCCTTTCTCCTCTAATATCGTAAAATAAACAATCTGGCTATGAGTGCATATATTTAACAGTGACCCATGCGGACTGCTTTTGTTAAACGAATTTTGGTTTACTGTGACCGAGTAGAGCTTCTTTGCTTTGAGCAAGTCGGCCGGCAGTTATACTTGTCGCAGGTGGGTTCTACTTGTAAACGCCATGGTTCCTCTGCAATTACGAGATCTTGTATCGCCTTGAAAGTTGCGGATAGCAAGGTTACACCAGCTGCTTGAGTAATGTTAGTACTGGGAAGGGTGGCGCCAACTCTAGCCATCCTATCCACATAAATGGCAATTTTACTCAATGCCCCAATGGCCTGGAACTCAAGCGAAATGTTTACAAAGCGCAATCCCTTTAAAAAAACAAGCGGCATATGACGGCTGATTTAGAAGTAGGCGACGCTTTTTCAAGGGATTTGATGGCCTGGTGGTCAGTGAAAATGTAGATCCCTTTGCAAGAAATCGTACTTGGACTATAGTGGGTAAAAAATCGTAGTAAGATTACAAAGAAACTGGTTGCTTGGAAAAAACAATCGAGGTGGCCTCCTAAGTTGAGAAAGTAGCATTGCATTCGAATACTTGCCGACTTCTCTTGAAAATATAGGCGTATTTCATCTCAGCGCTGGACGTAGCAACAAGGTCTTTTTGGTCCAGGATGCGCCACAGACATTCAAGGAAGCATATTAAGCTCACAAGGACGCAACTCTCGATATTGTTCGGGGTTTGCCAGAACTCTATCAGGATTGAAATTTTCGCGGTGCGACTAAATTCACATCTTTTCGACACTGTCACAACTTTTGGCTGCATGATGAATCAGAATCATCAGGTGAGACTTAAATATCTTAGCTCCTAAACTGTGCTGTGCCTGCTCTCTGGGAATCTGAGAATGATATCGGCCGCTTGGGAAAACTACGTTCCCCACCATTTACCATTCAAGAGATAACGGTATCAAAGAGGAGAGCTTTTCTTAGTTCGAAAGACTTTTGTTATTTTAGCGCAAAAGTCATAGCAAAAAACTTTCACTCATTCACCACTCGTGGTGAAAATTTATTTTGCGAAAAAGCACTTGTATATCATTTACAGCCGATTTACATGTAAAGTACTGTTCAAGTACTTGAAAGCAATTCTAGCTCATTATGTTTTGTGTGTTTTTCTATTTGCTTTTACACGCTGCAATTCTGTTGAATTCAAGTTTTTCGTTCTTTAAATGGGAAATTTTTGCCTTTTTTTTAATTTCTTTCTTTTAAAATATTTTTATTTTAAATTTCTTTTCTTTTTGGTTTCAAACAGAAAAATACATACATATATCTAATTTTTTAGTTTAATTTAATTTTTTAAAAAACTTATAACAGCATAATGCTAAGACCTCCACGTTAGCAGACCTTACTATTGGTCCTTCAAAAGACAGTAAACAGCTTTCCAGATAGTGGCCAGAATTCACAATTGTCTTTTGTCTTTCGAAAGACCAGAGAACGTATATTTAGAGAGAAGGTCCAAGAACTGTGAATGCCACATTTTTCGAGCCAACTAAACTGGCGAAGCGCATTTTAAGAGCGACAAATATTTGGAATACTTAACAGCGAAAGCAAAATACAAAGCAGAAAAGAAAAATGAGCTAAATCTCACGCGAGCATTTGGAATGTTAATTAAATATGAATATTGATGATTTTTGTGATATTTTGGGAAAATTTTCAAATAGAAAACCCAAGTAAAAGAAATTAAATTTTTTTTTTCAATGATTTGTACAAGTAACATGAAATTAAATCGAAAATAGTATGTAACATTCCCGATTTTTGAGATATTTTACTAATAATTGCAAATAGAAAAGTCCCATGTGTTTGTGTTTTTTTGTGAGAATATTTTTTGATAAAAAAAAATCCTTTTCCCCGGTGATTTCCACAAATACCGTGAAAATAAATCGAAAATGTTATATAGCGTTTTTCGATTTTTGTAATATTTTGTTAGATTTTCAATTATAAAACTTTATTGGTATTCGATTTTTTTGTAAATAGAGTTTTTAGGGGAAAAAATAATTTCTTCTCGGTGATTTGTACACACAACGTTAAAATAAATCGAAAATATTATATAAAATTTTCCAATTTTTGTGTTATTTTCAAGTAAAAATCTGTATTGGTATTGGACTAAAAAAAAAACTCGTGAAAAGAATTATTTTCCATTTTTTTGTGGAGATCTCACGAAACTACGTCGAAAGTCTGAATGAATTTTTTCCATATTTTATTTAAAAAATTTTTCAAAATTAATAATGCAGTTTTCAAATCTTTTCTAGTGCAAGAAGTTGCCACTGGATGGGTGGCAGCTTCGCTACTCATGTACATATTTGTCCCCCACATTGTCATTTACATATCTAATTAATTAATAAACCTAAATTTATAAAGTACATATTTATAAACTGCATTTCATTGATATTACTTATTGCTGCTACCGAATTTTTCATGCAACCAAAAAGGCAAATGAAAATGTAAGTATGTATGCATTTATAAATGTACATATGTACATACATATATACGATTGTTCTGCTTTCGTCTTCCCCTCGCCGCTTCCATCCACACAAATTATTCAATTTCTGCGAATCGCCTCCAGATTGGCACGTGCGCGAAACCATTAACCCTACGTTTACGAAATATTTAGATTTTCGCATAACTTTGCATTTAATAGGGCAATACTCGTACATTTTGTATGGAGAATAATATTAATTAATTTAAAATTCTACATGTAACCATGTTCTCGACGATACATGTAACTTTCATCAAGATTAAAAATAAAAATTGTGCTTCATTAACAGTTGGAACCAGCTGAAACCAAAAAAAAACTATGTCCGCTAAAATGGGTTAAACACTAACTGGAATTGGCATTTTTTACACGCATACATGTATACTTTCATATACACATGTACAGTGGAGTACCACTAGCTTGGACATTGCATTGCTTGTACTTTGATGTGTTTGAATCTTTATGGTACTGAAGATTTGCTTACGGTTGAAAAATATTAAAAATCGTCCGTGCATATATGTAATTATATTTTTATAAACGCTTTGAAGTATACAAATTTTAATATTAAAAAATAAATAAAATAATTTTTTTGTATATATATAAATTTTGTTCAAGGCACATTGACCCACCTGTACAAAAATTGTAGCGCGTCATGGACAAAAATTTTACAATTTCGGACCGAAAAATATTAAAACGAGCTAAGTTGCCACGTTACATCTGTGAACTTCCGATAAAACCACATATTTTTGTGATTTAAGAAGTTTTGATTTTATTAAAAAAAAATCAATGTATTTTCCTTCAGAAAACGTACACTTTTATTTAATGTTTATTAAAATTACATCTCAAAAACTAGTTAATGATTGAAATATTGATATGGAACATAGAAATAGAGTGTTTTGCCAAAAATTTCCAAAATTCGAGATAACTTATTTTACTGGATATAGAGAAATAGTTGCCACTTTTCACTTGGCTGGCCGAGATTTCTTCATTTTAAGATTTTAGAATTTTTGTGTCGGATTGAAAAAGTTGCGCTTGTTGGTGATGAATTTGCGATGAGTGCGATTATTTTTATGAATGAATTTACTTGGCCTTGAGAAATGCGCGCATGCGTTTATGAAAGAAATAGTTATTGTCGTATTTGAGTACGCGTGTAATTATGTGCATATGTATGTATGCTGCCGTGTGTTGTACATATGTGCATTTGTATGTATGTGCGTAGCATTTTGGCAGTAATACGCACATATGTACATACATATAAAGGTATGCATGTAAAAAGGTTATCAATTAATGGAGTACATATGTATGGGGAAATGCATTTTCATTTGACTCCAAAACTATTGGGGCATATTCGTAGACCAAATAAAGTCGACTCTAAGTAAAAGTTAGTCCCAAATAAGAACAAGTTAGTTGCTTCTTTTTTTCACAGATGCCTAATCCACTGAAAGTGATGCGAAAAAACTGTAACTAACTTTAGTGTCAACTTTATTTTTACTATGAAAACAGTGAAAAATGATAATGCAACATATTTTCTCAATATAAATAACTTCCACAAAAACAACTTTGAAGTTAACACGTGCAGTGCAATCAATGCATTTGTACGTTTTTTGTCAATGTATCCATCTTTGAAGTGGATTTGTGAGAAAACTAAGGCAGCTAGAAAACTGCTGTTTGTTGCATTGAAAATAGCATACCTATTAACTACCATTAGAATCGTTAAATATATAAAAACCGATTTGCTTCGCTTTTAATGCCGACCTCAAATCACCAAACAGTGCGCATTTGCGTTTTTTAGTCAATGTGTCCATATTCAAAATGAATTTGGGGAAAAACTAAGGCAGCTAGAAAACTGCGGTTTGTTGCGTTGAAAACAGCGTAGCATCTACCACATGAATCGGTAAAAAAGTAAAAGTCGATTTTTTCAACCCAAATGCCGACGACAAATCACCAACGAATTTGCCAATTGCATACTACACATTTGCATAACTTTCACATTTTAGATTCACAAAAATTGTATTTCTCGCATACATATGCATGTACACAATATGTACATATTACATATTTCGACCTATGCATGCATTTATTTTAAATAATTAACCAATTTAAAGAACAATAAAAGCGTTGTAAAAACGTAAAAAACCATCAGCATTTCGCTGTCTAACAAGAAAACATACATTTGCTTTGATGAGACAATTTCTGTTAAATTTATTTTGCCTCTGGCTGGCGCTCTTAAAATGCGCTTCGCCAGTTTTGTTGGTATTTGACAGTTTCCACGCTGATTCGTTCTTGGACCTTCTCTATAAATATACGTTCTCTGGTGAGTTGAAAGCCAGTTGCCATAATCGGCCTGATAGTCTGACGTTCAAAGATTATTTCCAGAAGTATTCGTATATCCCATACTCTTACCACAGTGACCATGACAACTTCAGCCAAGCACATTGACATTGGCCTTTGTTTATTTGCAATTCAATTTGATACCGCTTTATTTTCCTACATTTTTTGTTTTTTTGGCGTTTGGTTTCAAAATAAGGAAATTTGCGAATGCGAATACACATTTAGACAGGAGTACTCATCGTACGTCTGTATGTACATATGGAGATAACACTATTTTAAATATGTAAATATTTATATCAAATTCGCAATATTTGCCACTGAATCAGCGAACGATCGCACGTGACAAACATAACGATGAACGAGATTTCGTTTGTTTATTTAGCGATCTAACGTGATGATTAAATTTACATACATAAACAATGGTTGCTTTTGTTTTAACTTATTTCTCGTTTTTATTATGCCGTTAGATAAGTAAATGTGATAAATTATGTGCAAAGAAATGTTAATAATATCGCGAGTTATTTTTTTTTTAGAAGTTGGAGAGTAGACTAGTCATGGAAGAACAATCGAAACTCAAAAACTAGCTTCAACAATTTTTAACAATTCGTGAAAAGTTTCGAGGATTTTTAAATTTTCAAGTCTAAAGTAAAATAGCCCTAAACGGAACAGAAACTCCAAATTAATTTTAGACTAATAGTTTCTTCAGTAAAAAATTTTCTGAGAATTACACGTAAAAACCATCTGTGCTGTACGCGCATACTCAAAAAAATCTCCCATGCAAATTGACCCGACCTAACATATGTACATATGCATATTTTTTGATTGCCAAAAGCTTATG
>NW_023458559.1:48837758-48842072 GCF_013731165.1 Rhagoletis pomonella
GTACATATGCATATTTTTTGATTGCCAAAAGCTTATGCCCAGTTTTTGAATCTATCATAAAAACTATATGTTCGGGTTTGAAATAATGAAATAACTAACAAAATACATTCATATGTCTTGGTTTTAATTGACCATGTATGTCCAGTTTTAAAATGACAGAAATGTATAACTACTCAGCTTTCAAAACATCAAAAATTAAATTTACTTCCAGTGTTTGAATAGTAAAAAACAATAGCAGCTCTGTGTGCAATTTTTAAACTAGGTACCTTAAATATATGTCCAAACTTTGTATTGACAATATGTGGCTCAGTTTTAAATTGGCCACAAATTTATATACATATATAATTTTGCATTACCTAAAAAGTGCATCCATTTCAAACTACCGGAAATCCAGTTTTTATATGACCAAAAATTTTAAATTTACGACCATTTTTTAATTAGAAAATGTAATGTCTACTTTTTAAAGTAAAATAAATTTATGCAAAATTGGTATGTTACTCGAAATTTATATTCTAATTTTAAATTGTTCCCAAATGACCAAAAATTTATGTCATTTTTTTAATACCAAAATACTATGTCCAGTTTTAAACTACCAACTAATATCTAGCTTTTTAAATAAAATGTATGGCCGAAATTTGTGGCCATAAATCCACGTTCAAATTTTAGGTTGTTTTTAAATTACAAAAAATATATGTCCGAATTTTGAATTATCAAAAACTATATCCATTTTTAAACTACCAGCATGATTCAGTAATAAAAGGTTTGCCACTAGTGGCATTCGAGTTTTGACACTCCCTATACAAGAGGTTGCACACACACATGCACCCTTATACAGGGCTTTGTCAAGAGAAAGCGAGAGAACTGTTTTCTGAGCAAATATTTTATTATCGAATCATGAACCAACGGAGGTTCTTATCCAGTTTTTGAGTCAGTTAAAAATTATGCAATTTTTTCAAAAGACCGAAAATGTATGTCCAGCTTTTGAATTATCAAACCTTTTTTGATTTGTGTGCAGTCGTTATGGACCTTCATAAAATGTTTGGATACTAAAAGGTGTTCAGTGCACTACATGCATGCTTACGAGTACATATCGTCGGTCCCTACGAAGAGTAGCACATTTCACTATTCGCGTGGAAGACTAGCACATTTCACTATTAGCGTGGAAGACTAGCACATTTCATTATCCGCGTCGAAAAGTAGCACATTTCAAATTTTTGCGTGGAAGAGTAGCACATTTCATTATTTGCGTAGAAGACTAGCACATTTCAGATTTTTGCGTGGAAGACTAGCACATTTCAGAATTTTGCGTGGAAGAGTAGCACACTTCAGATTTTTGCGTGGAAGAGTAGCACATTTCAGATTTTTGCGCGGAAGAGTAGCATATTTCACTATTTGCTTGGAAGACTAGCACTTTTCAGATTTTTGCGTGGAAGAGTAGCACATTTCACTATTTGCGTGGAAGACTAGCACATTTCAGATTTTTGCGTGGAAGACTAGCACATTTCAGATTTTTGCGTGGTAGAGTAGCACATTTCAGATTTTTGCGTGGAAGAGTAGCACATTTAAACTAAATCATAAAAGCATAATTTATATTGGAAATTCAAGTGCTTATTTTATATTTGTGTAATTCTATTATAGAATTCATAAAATTCCGACGGTATATCCTATGATTCCTTTGATTATTTTTGTCGCATTTGCTACTATATAACGAATAAACACAATTTATTTTTATATGAAAGAAAACCGCAACAACGGAAATTTTTTAGCCACTTGAAACTTGCACATTATTGCAATAAAATTTAAAGGGCTTTAATTCTATATACTCAAAAAATTCTTAGAAAAAAATTATTTGACATTTGGATGAACATTTTTAGATTTTTTTAGTTTTCTATAAAGTTTTAAATTTGGGTTGATATCATGATTCAATAATACAAGGTTGTGTAATTTGTGACAGCTAAAATTTGACACTCCTCTATCTAGATTTGTATTTTGGAAGTAGGAGAAAGGGGAAGAATGTGATCGCATTTTGCGAAAACGGTAGTAGAATGGTACTACAAAAAGTACGCAAAGTATACAATTAGAAGTAAAATGTGTATTATTAATTCTATGCGAATTTGCAATATATTTGGTGTTTTAATGGAAATACTAAACAATACATAAAAATATGCATTTTCGAATTAAGTTCTTCGTCATTTCCGGGAACAAATCTAGAATGCCGACCGTTCAGCTATGCAAAAACTATAAATGCGGATCAATAGAACTTTTTATGCTCATTTCAGCCATGCCAAAATGATTTGGCGCAAGTAAAAAATGAAGAGGTTCTAGAAGGTTAAAGTTCAGTTTTTAGATATTTTAAATATTAATATGTTATGTAATTTATAACCAATTAAACAGCTAATGACGTCACCATAAAGGTCATTAATTTGTTCTTCAGCTGATGTACATAATTTATAGCTTTTTGTATTTTTAAACCAAAACCACTAAAAATCCAAGAAATATTATTTTTTCATGAAATAACCTTTTTTGAAAAAACTGCATAATTAATGGTAAAGAATTTTATATAATTTAGAAAGTACAAGTTATTATCTTTAATTCGATATTACATACTTTATCATGATCTACTTTTGGGTTTCAACAATTTAGTGATAATAAAAAATACAAATAAACCTCTTATATCTTCTTTTTTTACCAGTGACAAATAAATTTGGTATCGTTGAAATCAGCGTAAAAAGTTCTATCAATCGGCATGTTTGGTTATTTTATAGCTAAACGGTCGCTATTCTACACTTGTTCTAGAAAATTACGCAAACCAAGGTGACGCCAACGAATATTTAGTATGAAGAATTTTTGGTTTTACTACTAATATCACTAGAAACTCTAGAGTAAGCAACATTATGCACAAGTAAAGGAGCCGATTTTATGTGTGGGAGCGAGAAGACTGTTTTATTACAAAACCTTTCTATTATTGAATCATGGGTTTATATGGACTTCTTCAGAGAATGAACTTTATTTTAATGAAAATTCTTAAAAATAAGTAAATAAAAATAAGTGGAAAACAATATCACTTTGAAATGAGGTGCTTTTGATATGACTGCATGTAGATTAGGGTGGTCCAAAAACAGTAGTCGGAATTGTAATGCTCTCACTCCCTAGGATTGTTGTATATAGAAAAGTGTACCCATATTTTTTTTTTTAAATCAAAAAATATTTAGTGGTCGTTCAAAGCGCTCAAAGTTTTCCATGTATTTTTGTATGGGAAAAAACAACTTTTCGTAGAAATGGTATAGAATTTTTGAAAATCAATATTTTTCGATCAGAAAACTCTGGTTATTTTCAGGAGACTTTCAATAATAATACGCAATTATTTATTTAACAATTTTTTAATACTAACGATTTTTTATTTGTCCCCCATTGCATTTTTCGGGGTTTTTGGGGTTTTTGGCGGACCTACAAATTATAGTTGCGATGAAAAAAGGTTAAATAAACAATTGGGTATTATTATTGGGAATCCTGCAGCTGAAAAAAGTTTTCCGATAGAAAAATAGTTTTTTTGAATTATATACCATTTCTACCAAAAGTGTTTTTCCCCATATAAAATATGTACATGGGAAACTTTGGGCGCTTTGAGCGACCTCTAACTATTTTTTGATTTCAAAATAAAAAATAGGGATATATTTTTTCGGTATAGAACAATCTTGGGGGGTGAGAGCATAAAAATTCCGACTTTACTTTTTCACATGCATTTTTGGACCACCCTAATGCACATATATGTTTCTCGTATTTATAAATAGATTCCCTGAGGAAGACGCGAATATGCGTCCAAACGAGTAGGAGGAAAATAAACGTTTATTCTTGTTGTAATAAAATACCGAAAAGCTCCATACACAACATTAAACTCTCAGCTTAGTCGAGGAGAAATAATTATTACATACACGTATGTTTGGTTTTTGTACGGCTGCTAGTACCACTTTATATGAATTCGCTATTCTTCTACGCGAGTATCTGAAATGTGCTACTCTTCCACGCAAAAATCTGAAATGTGCTAGTCTTCCACGCAAAAATCTGAAATGTGCTAGTCTTCCATGCAAATAGTGAAATGTGCTACTCTTCCACGCAAAAATCTGAAATGTGCTACTCTTCCACGCAAAATTCTGAAATGTGCTACTCTTCCACGCGAATAGTGAAATGTGCTAGTCTTCCACGCGAAAATCTGAAATGTGCTACTCTTCCACGCAAAATTCTGAAATGTGCTACTCTTCCACGCGAATAATGAAATGTGCTAGTCTTCGACGCGAAAAGTGAAATGTGCTAGTC
>NW_023458559.1:48847072-48847332 GCF_013731165.1 Rhagoletis pomonella
GCTGTTGTTCATACGCGTATGTATTGGTGGACCAAACAGCGTGCGTTGATATATCGTCGTTCCCTACGAAGGGTAGCACATTTCACTATTCGCGTGGAAGACTAGCACATTTCACTATTAGCGTGGAAGACTAGCACATTTCATTATCCGCGTCGAAAAGTAGCACATTTCAAATTTTTGCGTGGAAGAGTAGCACATTTCATTATTTGCGTAGAAGACTAGCACATTTCAGATTTTTGCGTGGAAGACTAGCACATTTC
>NW_023458559.1:48847432-48847804 GCF_013731165.1 Rhagoletis pomonella
AAGACTAGCACTTTTCAGATTTTTGCGTGGAAGAGTAGCACATTTCACTATTTGCGTGGAAGACTAGCACATTTCAGATTTTTGCGTGGAAGACTAGCACATTTCAGATTTTTGCGTGGTAGAGTAGCACATTTCAGATTTTTGCGTGGAAGAGTAGCACATTTAAACTAAATCATAAAAGCATAATTTATATTGGAAATTCAAGTGCTTATTTTATATTTGTGTAATTCTATTATAGAATTCATAAAATTCCGACGGTATATCCTATGATTCCTTTGATTATTTTTGTCGCATTTGCTACTATATAACGAATAAACACAATTTATTTTTATATGAAAGAAAACCGCAACAACGGAAATTTTTTAGCCACTT
>NW_023458559.1:48847904-48849229 GCF_013731165.1 Rhagoletis pomonella
ACATTTTTAGATTTTTTTAGTTTTCTATAAAGTTTTAAATTTGGGTTGATATCATGATTCAATAATACAAGGTTGTGTAATTTGTGACAGCTAAAATTTGACACTCCTCTATCTAGATTTGTATTTTGGAAGTAGGAGAAAGGGGAAGAATGTGATCGCATTTTGCGAAAACGGTAGTAGAATGGTACTACAAAAAGTACGCAAAGTATACAATTAGAAGTAAAATGTGTATTATTAATTCTATGCGAATTTGCAATATATTTGGTGTTTTAATGGAAATACTAAACAATACATAAAAATATGCATTTTCGAATTAAGTTCTTCGTCATTTCCGGGAACAAATCTAGAATGCCGACCGTTCAGCTATGCAAAAACTATAAATGCGGATCAATAGAACTTTTTATGCTCATTTCAGCCATGCCAAAATGATTTGGCGCAAGTAAAAAATGAAGAGGTTCTAGAAGGTTAAAGTTCAGTTTTTAGATATTTTAAATATTAATATGTTATGTAATTTATAACCAATTAAACAGCTAATGACGTCACCATAAAGGTCATTAATTTGTTCTTCAGCTGATGTACATAATTTATAGCTTTTTGTATTTTTAAACCAAAACCACTAAAAATCCAAGAAATATTATTTTTTCATGAAATAACCTTTTTTGAAAAAACTGCATAATTAATGGTAAAGAATTTTATATAATTTAGAAAGTACAAGTTATTATCTTTAATTCGATATTACATACTTTATCATGATCTACTTTTGGGTTTCAACAATTTAGTGATAATAAAAAATACAAATAAACCTCTTATATCTTCTTTTTTTACCAGTGACAAATAAATTTGGTATCGTTGAAATCAGCGTAAAAAGTTCTATCAATCGGCATGTTTGGTTATTTTATAGCTAAACGGTCGCTATTCTACACTTGTTCTAGAAAATTACGCAAACCAAGGTGACGCCAACGAATATTTAGTATGAAGAATTTTTGGTTTTACTACTAATATCACTAGAAACTCTAGAGTAAGCAACATTATGCACAAGTAAAGGAGCCGATTTTATGTGTGGGAGCGAGAAGACTGTTTTATTACAAAACCTTTCTATTATTGAATCATGGGTTTATATGGACTTCTTCAGAGAATGAACTTTATTTTAATGAAAATTCTTAAAAATAAGTAAATAAAAATAAGTGGAAAACAATATCACTTTGAAATGAGGTGCTTTTGATATGACTGCATGTAGATTAGGGTGGTCCAAAAACAGTAGTCGGAATTGTAATGCTCTCACTCCCTAGGATTGTTGTATATAGAAAAGTGTACCCATATTTTTT